>NW_008335359.1:0-5789 GCF_000622305.1 Nannospalax galili
CCTGCCTGCATATTTCCCACACTGCCAGAAGGAGCGGGTGTAGTCACTAGCCGCTAGTGTGTACCAGGCTCTTCACACACATCATCCCAAGGTAGCCCACTGCTGTCCATATCACAGAGGAGGAAAGTGAGTCTCGGAGATGCTCAGTGGCGTGTTCTTTGAGATAAAGCGTGTTCAGAAGAGTGTAATCAGAACGCTAACTTTTGAGCCAGGCCCTTTATCCCCTGACAAAATGCCCAATGTGGAAACAGGAGGGTCCCTTAAGAGTTTCAGGGGCTGGATCAGGCGTGGTGGCATGTGCCCTTAATCCCAGCACTCCGGCGGCAGAAGCAGGCGCATCTCTGTGAGGTTCAGGCTAGCCTGGTCTATATAGTGAGCTACAGGCCGGTTGGGACTACGGGGAGACACTGTCTCAAAAATAAGGAAAAAGAAAAAAAAGTTTCAGGGGCCATCGTTTCTCCCTCCAGTTCAGATTCTACTGGACGTATTTTGTGTGGGAGCTTATTTTCAGTGTCTTCATCTTGTGTCAGCTGGACAAGTGTACGTGAGGTGGTGTGCGGGAGGGCAGAATACCCGTGTCCAGGTATGTGGGTGGGGAGCTATTTCCAGCCATCTTCTCCAAAAGCCCGCTGCCAGGACAGCAGCGGGGCCTGCCAGGTGGAGCTCATCATCCCTGTAGACAGAGGGCCCTGAGCAGTTGGTATCTCCCCAGGGGAGGTCACAAAGGAAGGAGACAGACATTGTACCTGCCTCACTGGCCCCTGAATTCCACCAAAACAAACGTTCCATTATCTGTAGTAGCCACAGGCCTTGGGCCCAGGAAATATGTAACTTTCAGTCAACTTCTCCATTAGTCTGGAATGTCCTTCCTCTTACAGATGCTTGGCCACATCCTGCAGCATGTAGCTTTCTCAACCTGAAGATATGTACTGCTCAGCACTACTGCCAGTGATGGTGGAGACAGCCTCCCCCTCTCCTTTTACACAGCACATCATTCCTGAGTCTCTGAAGCCAGCTCAGGGGCTCCTCACAGACTCAGGACCCGCTGTGGTAGGTGATGGAGTGGTTTCTCCTCCAGGGTTGAACTAGAGACCAGAGCCTCCTGCAATTCTCAACAAGATCTGGGAGTTTGCAGGAGGTGCCTCCTGGAGGGAGCTTCACAGCAGGAGCCTGACTGTTGATAGCACCTCCTTCAGCCCTGTTTGAATTCTCAGAGTACAGAAAGGTCACCTGGTGTTTCTTTCTTCAGAAACTTGTGTAAAGAAATTAAGAAAATGTCTCAGGAGAACATTGGGCAGTGAAAACATCTGTGCCCTCCCTCTGGACAGGATCGCTGAGGAAGGACAGTGTTCCCGTAGGCCCTGCCCCAGGCCACCACTAACATAAATATGGGGAACTTGACACCATCCAGGTGGATGATACCATTTACAACGGAACCCCAAAACTGAAGTAGAAGTCAAAAAAAATTATACATAAATAAGCATTCAGAAAACTTTGAGGCACGAGAGGAATCATTAGATGTGTAATATCTCAGATATTCCTGTTCTTCAGCAGTGACATCACTGATACTAATGTGACAGAACTTTCGAATTTATCTATACACACATCCAAATGCCAACCTGAGCCCCAACACATCAAACCTAACAACCTACTGTGTCTAAACCTGGAAGACACGGAATAAGGCTGAAGAATGGTTCCTCAAGAACCTGCACTTCTGGCCTAAGCACTTTCATTTTTAAAACTTTATTCATTTATTTTATTTTGTTTCTATTCATCTTTATGTTCTGCCTGCATACATCTAAGTGCATCATGTGCATGCAATACCTGTAGAGGCCAGAAGAGGGCACCAGATCCCCTGGAACTGGAGTCACGGACTTTAGCTGCTATGTGAGTTCTGGGAACCAAACCCAGGTCTCTCTGCAAGAGCAACCAGGACTCTTAACTGCTGACCCGTCTCTCTAGCCCCTGATCTGAGCACTATTCATAAAGCCACAGTGATACACAGAGCGTGCTATGGGGAAGGAACACAAACCCCAGCAATAGACCACCTACATCGACTGATTTTGTCAAAGGTATCCAGAGAAATCAGTGCAGAGAGAATAGTCTGGCCACAAATGGCTACAGAACAAGTATGGAGAAGCAAACAGTCTGAACCTATATGGAAAAATGAAGACATTCATAAAAGATGGCTGACCCCCAAAGTCCTATGACTCGTGCGGCTTTGAAGAACCAAATCTACCGTTACAAAGAGAAAGATTCAGACTCAGATCCACACAGAGAAGATGGCCTGAGGACATTGGAGCTCTGCCAATACCATCATCCAAGAAAAGACGGAAGCTGGTGCAGAGCCTGGAGCAGACCCTCCGTAGGATCTCCAGAGGGAATCAGGCCTGCCACACCCCAGGACTCCAGAGCTGGGAGACAACAAATCTCTGTCCTAAGCAGTGTGGCTTTTGCTTCCTTGTTGAGCCAGCATCAGGGGACTGATCCAGGCAGACAGGCAGATGTACACACCTTACACAGTGCAGGAAATTCTTGAAGTTTTAAAAAGGTCTAAGATGTTGTGTTTGGCGCCCCCTGGTGGCCGCTGCACCCTCGCGGTCCATCGCGGTTTGTCTTCTGTGCCTCTCGCGGTTTTCACGGTCCCTCCCGGTCCCTCGAAATCAGCGGCTGCACCCCTCAGGCTCCCTCGTGGTCCCTGGCTGCACTTCTCACGGTTCCCCGCGTTCTGCCCCTGCGCCCCTCGCGGTCCCTGGCAAGTCGGCGGTGGTGCCCCTCGCGGTCCCTTACGGTCTTTCTCGGTCTGTCCCAGTGCCTCGTGGTCTGCTGCTGCGCCCTTGGCGTTCACTCGCGGTCCTTCGGGGTGCGCTGCTGCGACCTTCGTGATCCCTCGCAGTCCGCGGCTGTGCCCCCGCGGTCCCTCGCGGTCCTTCGCGTTCGGCGATTCCGCTGCTGCGCCCCTCTCGGTCCCTCTCGGTCCCTCTCGGTCAGCGGGCGCACCCCTGGCGGTCCCCCGCGGTCCTTCGCAGTCGGTGGCTGCGCCCCTCGCCATCCCTCGCGGTCACCCACGTTTGTGGTCTGCGCCCCTCGCGGTCTTTCACGGTCCCTCCCGGTCACTCGCAGTCTGCGGATCCGCCCCTGAGGGTCCATCAGGTCCCACACAGTCCGCGGCTGAGCCCCTCAAGGTCCCTTCCCGGTCCTTCTCTCACAGAGCTCAGCTTTGGCTTGATGCCTGCTCTTCTGTTTTCCCAAAGGTGGGTGTTTTGTTACTTTCAAAACTACATTTATTGAGCCTTTTTAAGACCAATAAGAGTTTACTGAGGGGCTGGAGAGATTGTTCTGTTGGTAAGAGATACTTGCTGTGCAAGCCTGTTGATCTGAGTTGGATCCCTGGAACCCACATAAGGGTGTAGGGACAGAATCAATTCCACAAAGCAGCCTTCGGACCACCACTCATGTTGTGGCACTTGCACCCACACCCACATCATATATATATAATTAGTTCACTGGGGTAAAAGTAAATTCCTGTAGGAGATTAACACTTGCTGTGGAAGTATCGGAGAATTTGGGAGAGGATAAAGAATACCGAGTCACAAAATTCCCATCTTCAACTGTGGTCCTGTTTTACATAAGCACATGTACGAGAATTCTCATGGCTTTACTTATTCTTTAAGGTTTTTTATTGCATTTTATTTTGTGTGTATGTGTGTGTATTCACATGTGCCATTGTGTGCTCATGGAGGTCAGAGGGCAACTTGCTGGAGTCGGTTCTCTCCTTCCACTATGTGACTTCTGGGGATTGAACTCAGGTTATTAGACTTGGTGCTGGCATCTGAACTCATGTCTTCATACTTACACAGCAACATCTCAGTTGGCCTTGAATGCACTGTACAGCTGAGGCTGATCTTGATCTCCTAGTCCTCTTGCCTCCACCTCCGGAATGCTGGTATTACACATTTTCATCCTTGTGCCCGGTGATTCAGATTCAATTTGATAGTTTAAAGGAAATTTTTATTTCCTGCTGGATGTGGTGGCATATGCCTTTAGCTCCAGTATTTGCAAGGCAGTGGCAGGTGGATTTCTGTAAGATCAGGGCCAGCCTGGTCTGCATAGTGAGTTCCAGGCCAGCTGTGGTTATGGGGAGACCCTGTCTCAAAAAAAAAAAGAATATATTTTTTGAATGAGGTAAAGTTCACATAACAGGATCACCTATGTTAAAAGAAAACTCAGCTTTGCTGCAGACATGCCATGTAATCATCACCATGTAAGCAAAGCAGTTTTCTTCTTTCTCATCTTTATGGTAGTGTTGGGGATGGAACCCAAGGCCTCATGCATGCTCTATAGGCACTCTACAATCTGTAGCTTACCTCTACTTACCACAGATACATTTTTATCATTCTCAAAAAGAAATCCCTTAGTCCTGATGGTCACTCTGAATTCCCCTCCTTAGCTGGCCCCTGGCAGCTGCCACTCTGCTCTTTGTCTCTGTGGCTTCACCCACTATGGGCAGTTTAAGACATGGAGTCGTATGGGGCTGGAGAGGAGGCTCTGAGTTTGGATCCTTGGCACCTACATGAAATGCTGGACATGGTGGCACGTACATGTAACTCCTGCACTAGGCCTCAGACAGGAGACTGACCAGCTAGAGTAGTTTGCATGGTGAGCTCCAGGTTCAGTGGGCTGTCTCAAAAATAAGGTAGAGTGTGATGGAGGCTTCTTTAACTAAGCACTGTGCTTCTGAGGTTCTTGTGACTTTTTCTATATATCAGAACTATCAAAACTTCATTCTATTGTGTCGGCAAGCAGCATTTCATGATGCAGATGGAACCTATGCATGTGTCTATTGGGCACTGGGGTATTACCACTTTTTTTTTTGAGATGGGGTCTCCCTATAGGCCCAGCTTCCCTGGAACCTGCTGTGGAGACCAGGCTGAACTTGATCTCATAGAGATCTGCCTGCCTTTGCATCCTGAGTGTTGGAACTAAAGGGGTATGCTGCCATGCCTGGTGAAGTTGTTATTACAGTTTTGATGATTTTAAATAATGCTGCTATGAAAATTCGTGTAGAAGTTTTTTCTTTTTCTGTATTCTTGTGTGTAGTATGCATGCATGTATGTGTGTTTTGATTTTACATGTGTGTGGGCACACATATATGGGTGGGTGTGCATGTGGAGGCCCAAGGACGATATCTGGAATAATTCTCTATCATTCTTCCACCTTATTCATTGAGGTAGGGTCTTTCAGTCAAACCCAGATCTTGCCAATGTAGCTAATCTTGCTAACTATCTTTCTGTGGGCATCCCTAGTGCCCACCTTCCTAGGGTGAGATTACAGAAAGGCCACCATACTCATTGGATTTTACATAGGTTTCTGGGGATCCAAACTCTGTTCTTTTAGAAATATTTTTTATTATTTTTATCTTATGTGTACTAGTGTATTGCCTATGTGTGTGTAAGTGCACCCATGTCATGCAATGCCTGTGGAGGTCAGAAGGTGTCAGATCCCCTAGAACTAGTTATTAGCTGCCATGTAGGTGCTGGGAACCAAACCCAAGTTCTCTGCAAGAGCAGCCAGTGCTCTTAACTGCTGAGCCATCTCTCCAACCCTGCAAACTTTAATCTTCATGCTTGCAAAGCAAGTGGTCAGACTGCTGGATCATCTCCCTGTCCCTGTGTAGAAGTTCTTAAACAATTGTCTCCTGTCCTTTGGATTTAAAGCTAGGAGTGGCAATGTTAACTTTGAAGGATTAACTATTCTATTTTAACTTGTATTTCTTTGCATGGAATTAA
>NW_008335359.1:6428-23830 GCF_000622305.1 Nannospalax galili
CCCCTTTCTGTAAAAATTAGACTTATTATTGTAATAATAATTACACACAATAATTGGATTTGTGTGTGGAACGTAAAAGAAATGTACTGTCTTTTCTAACAAAGGTTTTAATAAGACAGGACTTAATTAAAAAACAAAACCCAAAGAAACCCCTTGGCAGAAATTCAAATTCCTCCAAGTTTAGCATTTCTTGAAATCAAAGTATGTGCTTAAAGGTTGTACTCCGTGCTGAAAATCGCATGTTGCTTATCAACTTTGTCACTTTAAGTCATTCAGTCATGTAAGAATGTGAGGTTGAGCTCTGACCACACAGAGTGAGGCACAGGACCCCTTTTTATTAGGAGTAAAACCCCAGTAGAACCCCTCTGGGTGTGCTTGCCTGCTGGATTGGCACAACTGTGCACTCTTCTTTGGAAGTAAGATTTTTTGCCTTGCCAAAATACTCTGGATCATGTGATCGTTTCCTAAGACCCATTTCTAGTACCGTGTGAAGCTGCATACCTGCCATGGTACCTGAGGCAGTTCTCCTTCCACCATGTGGGTCCTGACCATTAAACTGAGGTCACTGGGTCTAGCTGCAGGCACCTTAACCTGCTGAGCCATCTCCCCCATTCCTCTTTTTTATACTCTTAGCCTCCCGTTCTCTCCCCTCCCTCCCCTCCCCTCTTCTCTCCTCTCCCCCTCTTCCTTCCCTTCTCTCCCCTCCCCTCCCCATTTCCCCTCCTGCCCTTCCCCTCCCCTCTCACCCTTTCCCTCCTCTTCTACTCTTTTGGGACAGTGTTCCCTTCTGTAGCCCAGGCTGCTCTCGAGCTCACTATCCTCCTTGTCTTGGAATGCTGCTATTATAGACATGACCCACCATACCTGGCCAAGGCATCCTTTTCGGTGCAGGGAGGATGAACTGCCCGAACCCCTTTCCTTCCCTCCCCTCTCCCTTTTTCTTCCCTTCCTTTCTTTCTCTGACACAGGATCTATCTATGTAGCCCAGGCTGGTCTGGTATAGAACTTGAATTCATCCCTTTGCCCTGCCTCCCAGCAGCTGTGGTTACAGGTATGCAGCACCTCAACTATATCTGGAGTCACATTTTGCTTTTGTTTCTGAAGATTGCTAGTCAGGTTTTGTGTTTTTTTGTTTGTTTGTTTTTTCCTAGCACAAATCCCTTGGGGGACTCTCCCTGGAGTTCCTCCTAAGTTGAAATCCTTTTAGTTTTTTATTAGTGTGTGGTAATTGCACAAAGGAAGAGATTTCGTGTCCTGCTGTACAGGCATACAATGTGCTTTTGTCACATTCACCCTCTGCATACTTTTTCTTACCCCTAACCTGCTTCACCCTTTTCCCTTCCTCTTCTCTTTCCCTAGGTAGGGTTTCTTTATGTAGTCCAGGCTGGCCTTGAACTTGTGATTCTTGCCCATTCTGCCTCCTCCCAGGACCCACGTTTATAGGTGTACACCGTCCCATCTGGCTGTGTCCTTTCAACTTTAACTGTGCAAGACCAGAGGTTGGCAAACTGTGGTCTAGGAGCCATATTGGCCCCTTGCCTATTTGTGTTAATAAAGTTTTATTGGATCATGGCTACGTTCACTCATTTCTATAACATGTTTGGCTGCTTCCTGCTAGAATGACAGAACAGAGAAACTGCAACAGAGACTGGACAGCCGACGAAGTCCAAATCTTTACTATCTTGTCCTTTACAAAAATATCTGCACTTGTGCTGACCCCAGGGCTGCCTCCTTTGCTTCCCAGTTTTCCCAAACTTTTTGCTTCCATCAATGCCTTTTCCTCCCAGACAATTTACCTTGGCCCTCAGTTTTCAGTTCTTTAGAATTAGAATCTCTCTGGACTCAACTAAGCACCCTTTTAACTGATTTAAAATTAAGTATTTTGTTTCCAAAATGAAAAAATGTCAATTAATTTTGCAAACATTTAAGGGGACCCGGGTGCCTGCTGTCCTGTTGCTGGCGGGCGTTTTCAGGTGCACAACCCAAAGGTCCCTGTGGGGGCTACAGGCTTGCAGATTTCCAAAAATGCCAGGTTTCTATTGATCCCCTCTTTTCAAAGAGCTAAGATTATCTAAGTAAAGGGATGCCTCCTGCTCCCGGAAGTGCTATGGACAAATCCAGGACCTTGTACATGGTGGGTAAGTGCTCTTCCACTGAGTCACATCCCTAGCCCAATGAAAAACATTTTAATTAAAAAAGATTCATTTATGTATTTGTGTGTGTGTGTGTGTGTGTGAGAGAGAGAGAGAGAGAGAGAGAGAGAGAGAGAGAGAGAGAGGAAAGGCACTTACCACAACATGTGCGTGAAGGTCAGAGGACAGCTTTCAGGAGTTAGTTATCTCCTTCCACCTTGTTAAGGCCGGATCTCTCTTGTGGTTTCTGCCTGCACTTTGTACTTCAGGCTTCTCAGAGATTCTGTCTTTGCCACTCATTTTGCTGTAGTAGGGCTGGGATTACAGATGTGTGCCATTGCATCCAGCTTAAAAAAAATCATTGTGAATATACGTACACATGTACATGTGGTCAGAGGACAATTTTGATGAGTCAATTCTTTCTTTCCACTTTTGGAAAATTGTGTGTGTGTGTGTGTGTGTGTGTGTGTGTGTTCATGGTGCATACATGTGAGTGTGCACCTGTATGAGTACAAGTGGAGACCTGAGCAGGAAGCCAGGTTTCTTACTCTGTTGCTCTCCATCTCATTGCCTTGAGACAGGGTCTCTCACTGAACCCAACGCTCACAGTTTTTGGCTAGACTGGCTAGCCAGCAAGCTTTCAGGATTAACCTGCCTCCTCCCCACGATGTTGCAGTTAAGGGCAGGCATAGCCACACCTTTCTTTTCTTGTGGACACTAGGAATTCAAACTCAGATCCTTATGCTAACAAGCACTCTTACCACTAAGCCATCTCTCCAGTCCCGGGGCCTAACATTTGACTAGGTTAATGTTATTATCATGAAAGGTTATCCTGTGAGTGATCTCATCCTTCCCATTTCTTCACATTTGTTTGCCTTTCTACTTTCTGCCATGGAATTCTGAAGCTACAAGGCACTCAGCTGATATGACCCTCTTAGGACTTCCCAGCTTCCATAACTATGAGGAGCAAATCCCTGTCCTTAATAAATTACCTGATGGTTCAGGATTCTCCAAAGAAACAGAACCGGTAGAATGAATATATATGTATAGGAATTTATCAGCTTAGCTCACAAGATAGAGTCCAAGTAGTCCAACAATGGCTGTACCACACTGGAGAAGCTGATAATCCGTAGTCGCTCAGTCCATGAGGCTGGATTTCTCAGTAGTCCCAATCTGGTGCTGAAGATCTGATGAATTCCAAAAGATCAGTTAGTCTTCAGTCTAAAGGAGCAAGATGAACTCATCAGTGAGAGAGAAGGCAAGCAGCAAAGTGTTCTCCTCTGCCATGGCCTTTTCTACGGGCTGCCATCAGAAGGTAACACCCTCATTTAGGGTGTGTCTTCCAGCTTCAGATGATCCAATTCAGATGATCTCATTTCAGTTAATCCCAGATCCAGTCAAGTTGACACCCAGGATTAGCCATCACACTTGACATGTGATCCAGAGCCTCCACTAGCAAAACTGCCTTGTGGAGTAGGGGATCCTGAGACCCCAGAAGTACAGAATGACTAACATTTCTAGCCTGAAAGAGCTTCAGGAAGAAACTCCAGCCTGTGAGGCTATGTGTGATGGCTCCAGTAAGGCTGTGTGACCAGGATGAGTGACGTTTAGAGACTCTATCCTGCATCGGTGTGCTCAGAAGACAAGAGATAGAAGCTGGACACAGTGGTGCGCACCTGCAATCACAGCACTGAGGAGGAGGAGGCAGGAAGTTCAGGAGTTCAAGGCCAACCTGGCCTACCCCAAAAAATTTTTCTAATTTTTTCTTTTTAAAAATATTTTAATTTTTAAGGCAGGCAGGGGATTGAATCAGAGGAGAGTTTTCCCCCATCCTTTAAGATTTAAAGTTATTTTCCTGGACTAGCAAGATGACTCAGCAGGTATATTAGTTACTTTTCTGATGCTGTGATAAAATATCATAACCAGCCAGGGGTGGTGGTGCACGCCTTTAATCCCAGCACTTGGGAGGCAGAGGCAGGTGGATCTTTGTGAGTTTGAGGACAGCCTGGTCTACATAGTGAGTTCCAGGACAGCTGGGGCTACAGGGAGACCCTGTCTCAAAAAGACCAAAAACATAAAAAATAAAAATAAAATAAATTGAGATGGATCAGCAGTTGAGAGCACTGGGTGCTCTTGCAGAGGACCCAGGTTTGGCTTCTAGAACTCACATGGTGGCTAGCAGCAGAGCCTAATGCCAGTTCCAGGGGATCTGCTTCCCTCTTCTCTGTAAACATTGCATGACATGGGTGCTCATGCATCCATGCAGACAAAACATACATATACAATTTTAAAATTAAAAATTAAAAATAATATTAGGGTGTCAAACCACAGCAGCCCTCCCCATCTCCAACAGGATCTCATGGACTTCAGATTTCCCAAGCCCCTGAGAAAAGGGAACCGAGTTGATAAGCACCCTGGTCTTTGAAGTCAAGGGAAGCAGACTCTTCTAAGAGGCAGCCTGCCTTTCCTTTGATCTCTGAAGACAAGATAAGTGATTCCACCTTTTAACCAGAGACTTCAGGAGCCGCTTTAGTACAGCAGCTTTTCCCTTGTCTTAAGAGGACAAAACCAAACACTTCCTGACCCAGATGTCTTTTCCTGCTTCCCCTTGACTGATTTTTTCCAAAAACGCCCTGCCTTCTGCTCCCTGAAGCTCCTGTATATAAGCCCCAGCTCACAATCCATGGGCTGACATCTTCCCTTCCCTGAAAGGAATGTGTCCCATGTGAAATAAAGCTCTATCCATCCCATTGAGAGTCTTATCTGTGTCTTGGTGCCTCATCCTCTATCCATTTGTTCACCAGCAACATTTTACCTATCACTAAGAAATCATTTTTAAAAACAAAATACACAAAAGGAGTAGTAAGACAGCTGGAAAGGGCAGAGGAGCAAAAGGTTGAGACAGCAGGAAGAAAAAAAACAAACTGATTGGTGCTCAGCCCAGATCCTGGCAGGGGAGGTGGAGCAGAAGCCACATCCAGAAGATGAGGCCCTGGCATCCCTGGATGCCCTGCTCACCAGACAAAGCCCATGGCTCTCAAAAGCCTCAGATCCTGTTGCAATCCTGCTGAGACAGTGATCTCTCCATCGGGAAAGGTCAGCAGTGGAGAGTTTTTCTCAGTCTAGAGGACTGTGCCTGGACAGGGGGTTGGGGGATGTGGGTGTGTGTACATGTGTGAAGGTTAGCACTGACTTACTCCATTTCTTTCTACTTATTTTCTGTTACATTTGCCTATTTATTTGTGTGCCTGCATACTACACCATGAATATTGAGGTCAAAGGACATCTTGTGGGAATCATTCTTTCTTCCACCAGGTGGGTCCCAAGGATCGAATTTCAAGTCATCAGGCTTGGTAGCAAGCTCCTTTACCCAGTGAGCCATCTCACCAATCCTCCACCTTATTTTTTGAGACAAGATCTCTCACTGAACCTGGAGCTTGCCAATTCTGATAGACTGGCTGGCCAGCAAGCTCCAGGGATCCACCTATCTCCACTTCCCAACTGGGGTGACAGGCATGCATTGAAGTACTCATCTTTTTAAATGGATGTTAGGGACCTAAACTTAGGTCCTCATGCCTGCAGGCCAAGCACTCTATCCACAGAGACATCTCTCCATCCTTCTGGGCACCATCTTGAGAGGAAAGCTGTTGTTTAAAACAGAGTTATTCATGAGTTAGCAAGATGGATCAGCAAGTGTGCTGGATATCTTCAGTTGGTAACTTGACACCCCTGGGAAGAGGGAACCTCAACTGAGGAATTTTCCCCATCCAACCAGCCTGTGGGCGTGTCTGTGGGACATTTCTTGATTGATGTTGAGTTAAATGATGTGGGAAGGCCCAGGCCACTGTAGGCAAGCACCACCCCTGAGCAAGTGATCTTATAAAAAGTAGGCTGAGCATATGCCAGGAGAGCAAGCCACTAAACAGTATTCCTCCATGGTCTCACTTCAGCTCCCACTTCCAGGTTCCTGCCTTAAGCTCTTGCCCTGGCTTCCCTCAGTGATGAACTGTGATCAGGACATGAAGCCAAATAAACCCTTTCTTCACCAAGTTGGTTTTGGTCAGTGTTTTATCAGCAATGGAAAGCTAACTAGGACAGCAAGTAAAAGCACTTGCCACCAAGCCTGACAACCTGAGTTCAAGCCCCAGATCCCACATGGTGGAAGGAGCAAACAGACTCCCAAAAGTCATCTTCTGACTTCAAGATGTATGCTGTGGTGCATGCATGCACACACACTAATTAATTAATTAATTAATTAATTAAAGATCCAAAGCCAACTGGGATTTTTAAAACTCAACTCTGGGTACCAGTGAAGTAATGTGCACACAAAACTTTGAATGCCACCAGCTCACTTTCCCCAGGTGTGGTTGCTTCATTCTTAGTTTCTTTTCCTGTTGCTATGATAAAATGCTCTGACAAAAGTAACTTAAAAGAGAAGGAATTTATTCCAGTGCACAGTTCAAGGAGACTACCCATCATGGCAGAGAATTCAGGGCAGCAGGAGCTTAAATCAGCTAGGCACATCACATCCACAATCAGGAAGCAGAGAGTGCTGAAGGCTATAGCTGCTCAGCTCCCCTTCTCCATTTATTTTTTTAATATTTTATTTATTATTTTGGGGGCTGGAGAGATGGCTCAGCAGTTAAGAACACCAGTTGTTCTTGCAGAAGACCCGGGTTCGAATCCCAGCACCCACAAGGCAGCTAACAACTGTCTGTAACTCCAGTCTCAGGGGATCCAACAGCCTCTTCTGACCTCTGTGGGCATTGCACAATATGGGTGCACTTGCCTACATGCAGACAATACACACAAGCAGATAAAATGAAACAATGAATAATTTTTTAAAATTTATTTATTTTTATACATTTAATTTTATTTGTTATTTTATTTTATGTGTTTGTGTGTATTGCCTGCATGTATGTAAGTACACCCAAGTTGTGCAATGCAACGAAGGTCAGAAAACGGCATCAGCTTCCTCTGGAACTGGAGTTAAAAATGGTTCATAGCCACCATGTGAGTGCTGAGAATCGAACCTGGGTCCTCTGCAAGAGCAGTCAGTGCTCTTAACTGCTGAGCCTTCTCTCCAGCCCCTCCCTTCTCCATTTATACAATCCAGAATTCCAGCCAGGGAATGGCACCACCTACAGTGAGCAGATCTTCCCACTTCAGTTAACACATTCAAGATAATCCCTCACAGGCGTGCCCAGAGGCCCATCTCCTAGGAAAGTCTAGATTCTGTCAAATTGACAAAACTAACCATCACAATTTCCTAATCCCCACATAACACCTCTCTCCCAGCCAGTTCCTAAGAGCCCCCAGAATGGGCATGTCTCACATGTGCTTGCAAAAAAGTCAACTCTACTAGGTATAAGAGTAGATTCCCTCGGGGGTGGGGGGGATTTCTTCCAGAACCCTATTTATATAAACCCAGAGTTGCACAACTCAGACAATGTGGCAGAACACAATGACCTCTTCATCTATAGAACCCACAGGAAAAAGGCTTCTGTAATCCAAGGTCCATTGGGTATTTTAGCATTTGCTCCCAGAAGTCTACACATACACACAGCTAAGATGGGCTTCTTTGGGGGTCAAGGATTCAGGTGCAAGGAATTCTGCATAGAGAGATCATTCCAATCAGGAATTTTAGACCAACTGTGGTGGTTTGAATGAAAATGTCCCCCATAGGCTCCAAGTGTTTGGACATTTTGTTCCCAGATGATGGCGCTGTTTTGGGAGGTTTTAGAAGGTGTGGCTATCCTGGAGGAAGCAAGTCACTGGAGGTGGGCTTAGAGAGTTCTTAAGCCTTGCCAGATCTCCAGTCACTCTCTTGCTTCCTGTGCCTGCTTGAAGATGTGAGAGCTTAGCTTGTGCTGCTCCTGGTCCAGCCACCTCCAGCCACCATGCCTCCCTGCCATGATGGACTGTAATTCCCCTGGAACCATAAGTTCAAATAAACTCTTCTTTCCATAAGTTGCTCCGTCAGTGTTTCTATCACAGCAACAGAAAATTGACTACTACACCAACCTTGGCTACATATTGAATGAAGAGTCCAGTGTGGGCTATAAGAAACCCTATCTCTTTTGTATTTTATCTTATTTTTTAAAATTCATTTTTATGTATACAAGTATTTTGTTTGCATGTATGTAAGTGCAGCACATGTGTGCAGTACCTGAGGAGGCCAGAAGAGGATGAAGTTATGGATGGTAGTTAGCTGCCATGTGAGTGCTGGGAACCAAATCCAGGTTGTCTGCAAGAGCAGTTAGTACTCTTAACCACTGAACCATCTCTCCAGCCATCTATCTCTTTTTTAAAAAATAAGAGAGGGCCAGGTGTGGTAGTGCATACCTTTACTCTCAGCACTGGGAAAGAAGAGACAGATGAATCTCTGGGAGTTCAAGGCCAGCCTGGTCTACATAGCAAGTACCAGTCAGGGCTACATGATAAGAAAAAAAAGAGGGCTGGAGAGATGGCTCAGTGGTTAAGGGCACTGGCTGCTCTTGCAGAAGACCCAGGTTTGGTTCTCAACACCCACATGACAGCTAACCACCATCTGTAACTCCAGTTCCAGGGGATTTGATGTCCTCTTCCGGCCTCCATGGGCACTATATGACATTACATCCATGCACAGAAAATACTCATACACATAAAATATAAATAAAGAAAAAAATTTTAGAGAGAGAAAGAGCCAAACATGGTTATGCTTGCCTTTAATCCCAGCACCTGGGAGGCAGAGTCAGGTAGATTTCTGTGAGATGGAGGCCAGTCTGGTCTACATAGTCTGTTCCAGGCCAGCTGGAACTACAGGGAGACCCTGTCTCAAAACACAAACAAACAAAGGGTGTTTATTATGTGCATTCAGGGTTATCTCTGGAGCCCAGGGAACATGAAATAAAAGGGAGATTCATGCAGAGCCAACATCCAGCACTTAGATGGCAATAAACACAGATGCTGACCTCACTAGAACAAGTGCTCAGTTAACTACTCTAGTACTGCTCTGGACCTTGCTGAACATCCAGTCCTGATTCTCCCATTTTTCCTTTATTACTCCCCAAACTCTTTGTCTTATTCATGTTTTCTGATGAATAGCACCTACTCCCCAGTGCTGGGGATGTAGTTTAATGGTAGGTCACTTGCCTACCATACATGAATGCAAGAGGCCCAGGGTTCCATCCTTAAGAAGAAAAAGACAAAAAAAAGGAGAAGAAAGAAGAAAACCTAGAAGGACAGCTGTGACAACTCACACCTGTAATCCGAGCACTTAGGAGGCTAAGACAGAAAGATCAAGGCCAGCCTGAACTAGCATGAGACTGGGTCAAAAATAGAAACAAGCCAGGCATAGCGGCAGACATCTTTAAACACGGGAGGCAGAGGCAGGCAGGCCTGGTCTACATTTTGAGTTCCAGGTCATCCAGAGTTACAGTGAGATCCTAATTTATTTTTGAAAAAAGGAAGAAAATTTTTTTTAAAAGGCCATGTGTACCCACTGTTCCAATACTCCAACTTGGCTATGAAGTGTTTTCTAGAACTAGAGATGGCACCTGGGACATGGAATACACTCTATTACACCACCGATATTCCTCAATCTTCTCTTGACCTTAAAAGCTCTACTATCAATGGCCCATGGTGGCTCAAGCCTGTAATCCCAGCACTAAGGAGACTAATGCAGAGGAATGAGTTACAGGCTAGCCTGGCTATATAAGTGAGATCTTGTATCAAATGAAAAAACACCATTAGGTTTACTGGGGCAGGTAAGATGGCTCAGTGGGTGAAGGCACTTGCCTCCAATCCTGACACTGGACTTCATCCCCAGGACAGAACCCACACGGTAGAAGGAGAGAACTGATTCCCAAAAGTTGTCTCTGACCTACACATGTACCCCATGGCACCTATACACCTACACCCAAACAAATAAATAAATAAATGTAATTTTAAAACACTTAAAAAAAAAAAAAGCTGTCAGGCCAATGAGACAGCTCATTAGGTAAAAGCTTTCACCTCACAAAATCCGAAAACCTGAATCTGAGCCCCAGAACCCATTGCGGAAGGAGAGAACCAACTCCTGGAAGTTAACTAAAATTACTCAGACTTCAACTCAGTAATAGTAGGTGACTTCCGCACATCATTCCCTCCAATAGACAGACCGACAGGACAAAGAATTAACAGAAAACTTTCCAAATTAAGTGTATCATACACCAAATGGACGTAACAGACATTCACAGAACATTTCAACCAAGCACCAAAAAAACACACATTCTATTCAGCAGCCCATGGAAATTTATCTAAAATAGATTACATACTGGGACACAAAGCAAACCTCAACAAATACAAAAAAATAAATTTAAATAATTCCATGAATCTATCAGACCACAATGCAATAGTTTAGAATCAACAGCAAAAGAAACTCTAGTAACTACATGAACTCATGAAGATTAAGCAACACACTCTTGAATGATGAGTGGGGCAAAGAAGAAATCAAGAGAGAAATAACAATATTCCTGGAACTAACAGAAAATGTAACATGGCACAACAAAACTTCTGGGACATATTAAAAGTAATCATAAAAGGGAAGTTCCCATCTCTATCTGCCTACATTAAAAAATCAGAGATGGGGAGCTGGAGAGATGGCTTAGCAGTTAAGAGCATGACTGCACTTGCAGAGGACCCAAGTTCGATTCCCAGCACCCACATGGCAGCTACAAACCATCTTTAAAACTCCAGTTCCAGGGGAATCTGAAGCTATCTTCTGACTTCTAAGGCATTGCATGACACGGGGGTACTCATATACATGCAGGCCATACACTCATACACAAAAAATAATAAACAATTTTTTTTAAAAAATCAGAAAGGGCACAAATAAATGACTTACTGGTACAACTTAAGATTCTGGAAAAGCAAGAACCAACTGAACTCAAACACAGTAGATGAGAAGAAAAAACAAAAATCAGAGCAGAAATCAATGAAATAGGAAAAAAAATACAAAGAATCAGTGACGCTAAAAACTGGTTCTTTGAAAAGATAAACAAGATAGGTAGACTCTTAGACCAGCTAACCAAAAGAAATAAAGAGCAAATCCAAATCAACAAAATCAGAAACAAAAGGGGAAACATCACAACAGACCCGCAAAGGTCCATAATAAGGGAATATTTTAAAATCCTATATTCTATTAAATTAGAAAATCTAAAAGAAATGGACAAATTTCTAAATTCAGTGGAATCACAAAAGTTAAACCAAGAAGAGATCAACAGAATAAACAGACCCATAACAAATAAGGAACTCAAAACAGTAATGCAAAATCTCCCAACCAAAAAAGTCCAGGCCCAGATTCACAACAAAATATTATCAGGCCTTCAAAGAAGATCTACCATCAATACTGTTTAAATTATTCAAAAAGATTGAAACAGAGAGAGAACTCTTCTACAAAGCCAGTATTTATACATTCTAATACCCAGACCAGGTAAAGACACAGCAAAAAAGAAAACTATAGGTCTATATCCCTAATGAACATAGATGCAAATATCCTCAACAAAATAAATGCAAATTGCATACAGAGACATATCAAAAAGATCATCCATGACCAAGTTAGGTTTACTCCAAAGATTTAGGGATATTTCAATATATGTAAGACAATAATCGTAATAAATCATATAAATGGACTTACAGACAAAAATCACATGCTGATCTCAATGGAGGCAAAAAAAAAAAAAAAGCCTTTGACAAAACCTAACATGCATTCATAATAAAATTCCTAGAGGGAATTGGACTGGAGGGAACATACCTCAACATAATTAAAGCCATATATAACAAACCCACAGCCAACATCATTCTAAATAGAGAAAAACTCAAAGCATTCACATTAAAATCAGGAACCAGACAAGGCTGTCCACTATTCCCACTCCATTTTAATATAGTGCTTGAAACTCTTGTTAGAGCAATAAGACAAGAGAAGGAAATAAAGGGATACTAATAGGAAAAGAAGAGGTTAAATTATCCCTATTTGCAGATGATATGATACTGTGCATAAGAGATGCCAAAAATTCCACCAGAAAACTTCTAGAAATAATACTTCAGCAAAGTGGCAGGTTACAAAATCAACTTACCAAAGTCCCTAGTTTTTCTATATACCAATAACAATCAGAGAACAAGTTCATGGAAACAATTCCATTCACAATAGCCTCAAAAAAATCGAGGAATAAACCTAACTAAAGACAGTAAAGATTTCTACAATGGGGGCTGGAGAGATGGCTCAGCAGTTAAGAGCACTGACTGCTCTTGCAGAAGACCCAGGTTCAATTCCCAACACCCACATGGTGGCTGCGAACCATCCTTAAAACTTCAGTTCCAGGGGAATCCGAAGCTATCTTCTGACCTCCGTGGAATTGCACGACACGTGTGCACTCACATACATGCAGGCAATACACTCATACACCATGAAATAAAAAAAAGTAAAACATTAAAAAAACCACAAAAAAAAGAAAATTTTAACTCTTTGAAGAAAGAGATTGAGGAAGACGCAAAGAGATGAAAGGACTTCCTATGCCCATGGATTGATAAAACTAATATTGTGGAAATGACCACTCTACCAAAAGCAATTTATAGATTCAATGCAATTCCCCATCTAAATCCCCATGACATTCTTCACAGAAACAGAAAAAAAAATCCTAGAATTCATATGGAATCACAAAAGACCCCAAATAACCAAAGCAATCCTGGGCACAAAGAACAATGCTGGGGGTATTACCACAGCAGATTTCAAACTACATTGCAGAACTATATTCACAAAAACAACATGGTGCCGGGCATGGTGGCACACGCCTTTAATCCCAGCACTTGGGAGGCAGAGCCAGGTGGATCTTTGTGAGTTCAAGGCCAGCCTGGTCTACATAGTGAGTTCCAGGACAGCTGGGGCTACAAGGAAACCCTGTCTCAAAAAGACAAAAAAAAAGAAAGCATGGTATTTGTACAAAAGCAGACTTATAGATCAATGGAACAAAATAGAAGGCCCAAGTCAGGCGTGGTAGCATGCACCTTTAATTCCAGCACTCAGGAAGCAGAGGCAGGTAGATCTCTGTGAGTTAAGGCCAGCCTGGTCTACATAGCAAATTCCAGGACAGCTGGGGCTTTGCACAACATAGGTGTACTTACCTACACACAGGCAAAACACTCATACACATAAACTATAAATAGATAGATGATAGCTAGCTAGATGATAGATAAATGAAATAAAAATGGCGGCTAAGAAATGCCTTAAAAAGTGGCCAACATCCTTAGTGACCAAAACTACTTTAAGATTTTATCTTACCCCAGTCAGAATAGCTAGAATCAAGAGAATAAATGACATCAAATGCTGGCAAGGATGCAAAGAAATGAGAATGCTCATTCACTGCTGGTGGGATTACAAATTGGTGCAACCAGGGGGCTGGAGAGATGGCTCAGCGGTTAAAAGCACTGACTGCTCTTACAGAGGACCTGGGTTCAATTCCCAGCACCAACATTGCAGCTAACAACCATCCATAACTCCAGTTCCAGGGAATCTGATGCCCTCTTCTGACTTCTATGGGCACTGCATGACACAGGCACAACTACTTACATGCAGGCATTACACTCATACACATAAAATTAAAATAATAAATAAGATACTTTAAAAAAAATTGGGGGCTGGAGAGTTGGCTCAGCAGTTAAGAAAACTGGTTGTTCTTGCAGAAGACCGGGGTTCATATCCCAGCACCCACATGGCAGCCAACAACTGTCCTAACTCTAGTTCCAGGGGATCTAACAGCCTCTTCTGTCCTCCACAGGCATTGCACGACATGGGTGCACTTACCTACATGCAGGCAATACACTCATACACATAAAATAAAAATGATAAATAAAATACTTTTTAAAAGAAACAAATTGGTGCAACCACTGTGGAAAACAGTGTGGAGAACTTTAAAACTAACAATAGATCTACCATATGATCTGGGTTATACCACTCCTTGACATATCCCCAAAGAACTCAACATCCCACTACAGAGATACTTGCTCAGCCACGTTTGTTGCTGCTCTTTTCACAGTAGCTAGGAAATAGAAGAAAAAAAACTAAATGTCCTCCAACATATGAATAGATAACGAAAGTGCATGTAGTACATTTATAGAATGGAGTTCTAATCAGTGATAAAGAGAAACGAAATAATGAAATTAGCAGGTAAATGAATAGAACTAGAAACTGTTATACTAAGTGAAGTAACAGACTCAGAAAAACAAGTGATGTATGTTCTCTCTCATTTGTGGATCTTAGCTCCAAATCTTTAGATGTGAGTGCGTATCCTGATGCAACTGTAAGAGGCAGGAAAATGGAAAGGAACCATGGGGGTTGTTCTGGGTAGCTTTAGTCATCAACTTGATGTACCTGGCTAAAGGGAACCTCAATTGAGGAAATTTTCTCCATTGGAATGGCCTGTGGCCATGTCTGTGGACATTTTCTTGATGGTTGAGTAATGTGGCAGGACCCAGCCCACTATGGGTGGTGGTCCTATATTGTATAAGAAATCAGTCTAAACACAGGCCAGGGGGCAAGCCACTAAGCAGCTTCCTCTATGGGCTGTGTTCCAGGTTCCTGCCCTGAGTTCCTGCTTTGGCTTCCCTTGATGATGGACTGTGCTATAAGCCAAATAAACCCTGTCCTCCCCAAGCTGGTCTTGGTCAGTGTTTTTATCATGGCAGAAGAAAGTAATTAAGACAGTGGTAAAGAGGAAGAAGGAGCTGGAGAGAGGGCAATAGTAGGAGACAGGTGTTATCAAGGGGGAAATGGGGAAAATAGGAATACTTTAACCTGGGAGGGAATAACGTGGGTTATACAAGGGTGTGAGAGGAGAGAGTAAATAATGCCTAGATGGTATGAAAAGCCAAAGGGAAATGTATTAATTCAAAATCCTACTGAGAAATACACATAAAATCATATATATTGCCAGGCGTGGTGGCGCACATCTTTAATCCCAGCACTCGGGAGACAGAGGCAGGCAGATCTCTGTGAGTTCAAGGTCAGCCTGATCTACATAGTGAGTTCCAGGCCAGCTGGGGCTACTGGGAGACCCTGTCTCAAAAAAAACCTCATATATATTATGTAGTTATTATATATGAGTGCATGTGTATAACTGGAGGCTATATAACAAAAAAAAAAACACAGTGCCACACGGGAGAAACTTCCCTTTGAGTTATTGCTCAGGGTCAAGGGCTCCAAAAATAAAATAACAGAGGCTATTGACACAGTCCTTGATTGCCTCTCAGAACTTGGAAGTAAGACCTGATTGCTGAAGACAGGACATACTTCAGACACAGGACTTGGAGCAGTCAAGTTGGAAATTATCTGGAAGCCTCCTCCCTGAAGACCAGCTCCCACAGTATCAGAAAATACTATGCAAGCTGCCAAAGTAGAAAATCAATCAATGATTCCATCCACCTGCAAAGTCTATGAACCACAACAACAACCAGCTCAGCAAATAATCTTTAATAGTGCAGTAATGGCACTTTTATCTTGGGGATAATCAAAAGCTGTCTAATTGGACTTAAGCTCTGCTCAATGAGGGGGAACTCATGTGTAGTACTGTGAACACAGCCAAATATACATGGCTGGAGAGGTCATAGACCTTAGCTAAAAAACTACTTTTGTCACACCCCTAGACCAACATAATTTATTCCTGTATTCTAAATACATATCCTTATATTTACAGACAAGTATACTTCTCACTACTCATCAAAAAAATTTCTTTTTTTCAACAGAAAGAGGCTATTACAGAGTTCCACAACTGGTCAAATGCAAAGAATAAGTGTCAGTGAGACGCCCAGTCCTAAGTGACACCTCTACAATGCAACCTCTATGCCTAAGGCTCAGGGAAATAGCAGAATAGGGGGCAGAAAGAGTATTACTGTATCTCTCAACTCTCACCAGCTAAACTTCCTCATGCAAGAGATGATGATTAACAGAGAAAAGTCACAGCTGGCCATAGTGCAGAGTATACAAGACTTCACAGTGCTTATCTACATCACCTATATCAAGCCTCTGCCACCCAAGACTCAGGAACCATTGTGGAAAAGGGGCAGAAAAATTGTGAGAGCCAGAGGTGGTTGGTTGTCCCGACCCGCAGGACACTTCTACAGTGGCACGACGAGTGGGGGTCCTAGAAGGAATGACAAACAAGGAACACGAAGAAAGAGAGCAAGACAGTGTTCTGATCAAGCTCCAAAATTTTATTTGAAAGCAGCAGACATATATACTGGTAGTGGAAAAGGGGGGGAGGTGAGGAGAAGGAAAGTGCTGGGCAGACACTAATTGGTGTTGTTGGATGCTATAGCTAGGGAGGGTTATTCAAGGGGCATTTCTTATCCTAAAGGAACATCTGCTAACTGTTATGGTGAGCATAAAACATTTCTCAAGGCTGACTTAGCCTGGGTCACAAAGTTGTTTTTCTACATTCTTTAACTAAGTGCTATCTTATAGAAACTTACAGAAAACCATTAAGCTGTTTTTTCTCAAGGCCATAAAGATTTACAGGAAACCATAAAGCTGTCTTTTTCTCAAAGCCATAAAGATGTTTCTCTTCTGGCCTTTTGGCTCCCAACACATTAATCCTAACACTCGGGAGGCAGAGGCAGGAGGATCTCTGTGAGTTCAAAACCAGCC
Organism: Nannospalax galili; assembly: GCF_000622305.1. NCBI lineage: Eukaryota > Metazoa > Chordata > Mammalia > Rodentia > Spalacidae > Nannospalax > Nannospalax galili. The sequence goes on from NW_008335359.1 coordinate 23,220, forward strand.
TGGTTTACATAGTGAGTTCCAGGTCAGCTGGGACTACAGGGGGACCATGTCTCAAAAAGACTGAAAGACAACAACAACAACAACAACAACAAAAAAAAAAACTCCTAACTTTACACTAATTAAAAAAAAATGAATGAATAAGATCTTTTTTAGAAGTTAAAAAAATTGTTTTCTTTTAAAAAGCAAGTAGCAGCCAGGCATGACACCTTTAATCCCAGCACTCAGGAAGCAGAGGCAGGCAGATCTCTGGGAGTTCAAGGCCAGCCTGGTCTACACAGTGAGTTCAGGCCAGCTGGGGCTACAGGGAGGCTCTTTCTCAAAAAGACCAGGGGAAAAAAAAAAAGCAAGAAGTAGCAAATTACAGGCATACTTTGTTTATTGCATTTAACAGGTAATGCACTGTGCTGACTTTGTGATTTTGTGTAACATTTTGGTAATTTTTACAATATTCCAAACTTATTTCTATATGTTATGGTGATCTATGATTAAATATTTTTCCTTAATTCGTTTTCTGTGTGTAGACACACTGAACTGTGTTCATCTGCTGGTACTCACTCTTATCCTCTGAGCCATCTCTCTAGCCCCTGCTGCAATCTTTTGGTTAAAAAAAA
>NW_008335359.1:26045-27478 GCF_000622305.1 Nannospalax galili
TCCCATGGTACTTTATAATTAACTTGTTTTACCTTAGCTATCTGTAGTTTTTTTCTACCAATATTATTTTTTCTAAAGCTTCTGGTGTTAATTGGTGTTATGATTTAGGATTAGCATCTCCTTTTAACAATTCAAATAGGGGGTGTAATTCTCCTGTAGTTATTTTTAAATAAGATCTTACCCAGTTTATATTCCCTAATAGTTTTTGAAAATCATTTAAAGTTTTCAATTTATCTATTTTAATACTCATTTTTCATGAGCTGATTCCTTGCTCACTAATGACCTTTCCTAAATAGTGTAAAGGCCTATTATATTGTATTTTATTTGGAGCTATTATAAGACCATATTTAGTTAATGATTGAATCATGTCTTTTAGTATTAATTCTGCAGACTCTTTAGTTTTATGGGCCAATAGAATATCATCCATATAATGTATTATATAAGCATCCTTGTATTTGATCCTGATATCTCTCAATGCTTTATCCACAAATTTTTGACATAAAGTTGGACTATTTTTCATCCCCTGAGGAAGTACATTCCATTGATACCTTTGAAAGGTTGTTTTAAATTAGTTGATGGAACACTGAAAGTAAATCTCTGAGAATCCTCAGGACTTAATTGTATCGTAAAGAAGCAATCTTGCAGGTCTATAACGATAATAAATAAGTCAAAGGGGATTGCCACCGGTGAAGGCAGACCAGGCTGTAAAGCCCCCATGTCATGCATGGTTTCATTTATTGCTCTTAAATCTTGCAATAGTCTCCACTTACCGGATTTTTTCTTAATGACAAATATAGGTGTATTCCAGGGACTGGTTGATTCTACTAAATGTCCCTTATCTAGCTGTTCTTTCACTAATTCCTCTACAGCCTGTATTTTTTCTGAGGTAAGGGGCCACTCTCTGATTTTTATATATCTGTACCACTTCTTTAAGAGGTCTAATCATTATCTTTATTTCTCTGGTGAAATCAGAGTCTATGACTCCTGGAATCACTTCAAAATTCTTTTTATAATTTGAACTTCTGCCAATTATTAAGCCAAATGTACCAAAAGGCAGACCTCCTTTAATGGAGGTCTCTATTAATTGGGTCCCTTCCATAAGGGAGAGTATATAATCTTTATTTACTGCCAAATCCAGCCTAGCACTTCTTGGAGTGGCTCTAGGAAGATCATGCATACTAAAAAGTTCAGTCAAAGGATTTAGTTCAAATTGTTTGTCTTTTTCCTTACCTGAATTCGCCATCTCTATCCCTCTTTCTTTTAAGGGGTGAGGGCTTGCCCCTATCCTCATTTTATTTTATTTTATTTTATTTTTAGTTTTGGTCTCACTGTGTAGACCAGACTGGCCTTGAATACACAGAGATCCACCTGCCTCTGCTGGTGTAGGCCACCACCCCTGGCTTTTGATCTGATTTTATAAGCCTGCCCTCTAT
>NW_008335359.1:28618-37649 GCF_000622305.1 Nannospalax galili
CTGGAATTGAACATTATTCTAAATGGAGAAAACTGGAATCATTTATACTCTAATGAGAAAAGGACAACAGTAATTGAAACTAGTGAATCTATTGGTACTGACAACATGAATGGAAGAGAAAGATTTAAAAGAGTCACTATAGAAAATAACACAGCAGGTTACAGCAATTTGCACACAGTAGAATTCTACAATACAAAGAACAGAAACACTCCATAAGCTCCATAAGAAAACAGAGATCTGATAACCACCTTTTTAAAGATGGGGTCTCCTTTAGCCCCAGTAGGCCTGAAACTCACTACGTAGACCAGGTTGGCCTTGTTCTCACAGTGATCTGCCTGCCTCTGCCTCTGTGCCCAGATGAAAACCATCTTTATAAAGTATAAAATGCACATACAAAACCAGTTATTTTTACATGCCAAAAGAGAATATGCTGAGAAATCTGCAGAGCGTTCAGATTCTTAAACATATCTTTGATCCTTGATGGATAATATTCACAGTGGCAAAGGCTTCTATGCAGGTTGCTGTGTGAGAATAGTCACCAAAAATCTTACCCAGTTTTGGACCCTATGAGCTACAGTACCAACCTTCCAGGCAAACTATACCCACAGGTGCAATAGTGGCAAGGCTGTTTGTGGGTAACAAAATGCCTTCTGACCAAATTCCATGCACTAACCACAGAAGAAAATGTAAGCCTGGTCTACATAGTGAGTTCCAGGACAGCTGTGGCTACAAGGAGACCCTGTCTCAAGAAGAAAAAAACCAAACAAACAAAAACAACAGTAACAAAACCCTATACTGCTTTAAATTAGAAAATCAAAAAGGGAATGTGTCCCGACCCGCAGGACACTTTTACAGTGGCACGACGAGTGGGGGTCCTAGAAGGAATGACAAACAAGGAACACGAAGAAAGAGAGCAAGACAGTGTTCTGATCAAGCTCCAAAATTTTATTTGAAAGCAGCAGACATATATACTGGTAGTGGAAAAGGGGGGGGAGGTGAGGAGAAGGAAAGTGCTGGGCAGACACTAATTGGTGTTGTTGGATGCTATAGCTAGGGAGGGTTATTCAAGGGGCATTTCTTATCCTAAAGGAACATCTGCTAACTGTTATGGTGAGCATAAAACATTTCTCAAGGCTGACTTAGCCTGGGTCACAAAGTTGTTTTTCTACATTCTTTAACTAAGTGCTATCTTATAGAAACTTACAGAAAACCATTAAGCTGTTTTTTCTCAAGGCCATAAAGATTTGCAGGAAACCATAAAGCTGTCTTTTTCTCAAAGCCATAAAGATGTTTCTCTTCTGGCCTTTTGGCTCCCAACAGTTGGTGACCACAAGGAAACAGTTTTCTAGACAGCTGGGAGTTACTCATATGAACTCACAGCAATAGTGACAGCACACCCAAGACCCATGCAAGCCCAAGCCAGACAAAATCCCAGCACAGAAGTGAGGAAGTGGGTAGGAAGTCCCAACCTTACCTGAGAACTTTTATTGGCAGTGTATAACTGCTGGGAGAGGTAGAATGGGTTTTCTTTAGAGGTGTGACACTAGGTAGGTTAACCAGGCTCCAGTGGATACATGCATGCTGAAGGACATTAGGGACACAAACTTGGCTTGATAGGCCTTAACATATATGACAGAGTACATGAAATATGGTGGGGAGATGCTATAAGAGGTTAGCACATAAGGGAGGGGGACCTAAATAAGACCAAAACATACTGTATGAAACTTGCAAAAATTCAATTTAAAAAACTTAGAACTAAAAAATAAAGTCTTCATTGAGAACTAATGGTTCTCAATAAATTCTAACTGTTCAAATAGCAACCAAACTAAACTCTGTAGCCTGACACCCACGGCAGGGAGGGGTCACCATGACATTGTATGTCATTAAACTGATCACCTCCACACATCTCTTAGTAACTGGAGCCTTTCTCCATCATATCCAATCATCTCTGCTTCCTAAGAACCCAAGAATTTCCGGGGCAAAGAGCTACCCTTATTATTATTCTGTTTCAGCTTATTTCTCTAACCAGTAACTTCCTCCCAGCAACCAGCCCTGTAGCAACCTGGGTCTGTTTATGTAAGATGAAAGTTTAAAATGTAAGTTGGTATGTAATTGAAAATTAATCCTTAAAATTTGTTGTATAACTGGGGGCTAGAGAAATGGCTCAGCAGTTAAGAGCACTGACTGCTCTTGCAGAGGACCCGGGTTTGATTCTCAGCACCCACATGGTGGCTACGAACCATCCTTAACTCCAGTTCCAGGGAATCCGACACCATCTTCTGACCTCCATGACATTGCACGACACAGGTGCACTCACATACATGCAGGCAATACACTCATACACATAAAATAAATAAATTGTTGTGTAATTGTCCTCTGGCAATTACCATGTTCCATATTAGTCAAAGATGCTTTGTCTATCTTTGACTAATTTCAAGTTGATATGAAAAAGCTAATGAGAATTGAAATAGATATGTACTTTTATATATGGGATGTATTCAGGACCTTAAGGTAAGAAATAAAAAAACAAAACAAAACAAAAAAAAACAATGTAAGCCATGTGTCTTAAAAAAAAAGAGAAAGAAAACTAAGTCAGGCATGGTGTTGCATGCTTCTAATCCCAGCACTCAGGAGGCAGAGGCAGGCAGATCTCTGAGTTTGAGGCCAGCCTGGTCTACACAGTGAGTTCCAGGCCAGCTGGGGCTACAGGGAGACCCTGGTTCAAAAGACCAAAAACAAAAGAAAACAAAACAAAAAACCTCTCAAGCCAGTGAGATAGCAAGATGGCTTAGCAGGTAAAAGCTCATGCCTCACAAAGCCTAACAACCTAAGTTTGTACCCCAGAACCCACTGTAAAAGGAGAGAACCAACTCCCAAAAGTTGTCCTCTGACTTCCACATGCACTGTGTAGCACATGACCACCCTCACTCACACACACATGCATCACATACCCTACACAGACATACATACATCATACACACACATCACACACATGCACATCAAACTCACATTACACACTCCATATACACATTTATACATCAAACACACACATCACACGCCATATCACAAACACATCAAAAATACACATATCATATACCACATTCACACACATCAAACATACACATATCACATACCACACATACACTCTGGTTATAACTATGCCAACATTACAGTGATACCTGAATAAACAATTTGACTCTTAGTTATGAGTGGGCCTGAACTCAGAGGGCATCCATTCTTCCAGATGTCTCCTGGAACTGTGCTGCTGACTATTTCTCCAGCATCAATTTGGGAACTACCAGCTTAGCCTGGTCTACACAGTGAGTTCCAGGCCAGCTGGGGCTACAGGGAGACCCTGGTTCAAAAGACCAAAAACAAAAGAAAACAAAACAAAAAACCTCTCAAGCCAGTGAGATAGCAAGATGGCTTAGCAGGTAAAAGCTCATGCCTCACAAAGCCTAACAACCTAAGTTTGTACCCCAGAACCCACTGTAAAAGGAGAGAACCAACTCCCAAAAGTTGTCCTCTGACTTCCACATGCACTGTGTAGCACATGACCACCCTCACTCACACACACATGCATCACATACCCTACACAGACATACATACATCATACACACACATCACACACATGCACATCAAACTCACATTACACACTCCATATACACATTTATACATCAAACACACACATCACACGCCATATCACAAACACATCAAAAATACACATATCATATACCACATTCACACACATCAAACATACACATATCACATACCACACATACACTCTGGTTATAACTATGCCAACATTACAGTGATACCTGAATAAACAATTTGACTCTTAGTTATGAGTGGGCCTGAACTCAGAGGGCATCCATTCTTCCAGATGTCTCCTGGAACTGTGCTGCTGACTATTTCTCCAGCATCAATTTGGGAACTACCAGCTTGGATCTACCTTTTTCTTATCTGACAAACTTGCTCTTTCATCCCTAACCCTAAAACATCTCACACACGGTGTCAAGCATTCTTCACAATCTTCATTGTTTTCAATGAAGATACAAATATGAATGCACTGGAATCAGTGCTTTGATTTACTAATTCTCAAGCATGCCCATTTTCACTTAGTGGTGGAGGGGAAATTGAGGTTCCAAGAGACCAAGGTCAGGTGCCCAAGTCACAAGAGTACAAGGCTCAGTGAGCTTGTTTTCAGTAACTTTTTGGTTGCAGGTTAATTAAAAGTCATTAGTTCAGATTCTATCCATTTTGTAAAAGTCATTCCTACAATACTCCCCATACATTCCACACTATACACACATACATCAGACACACACATTACACACACATCATGTATACACACATCATGCACATGCATACATACATCTTACACATATCGTATACTACACACATCATATATATCAAAAACACATCACACATACATCATACACCACATATATCATATACACATCACACACATCATGCACACGTACACACATCATATACACACACCATACACCACACACATCACACACCTCAAAAAACACATTACACACCACACACATCATACATATCACACACACGCACGCACACACATATACACATCCAGTAATAATAATAATAAAAGTTTTTAGGGGCTGGAGAAATGGCTTAGCAGTTAAGAGTACTGTTAAGGTTCAGATAGCCCTGCCCCCTCACCAACACGATCCCAAGGACTTCTCATGCTCCTGAGAAAAGGGAACCAAGCTGATAAGCACCTTGGTCTTTGAAGTCAAGAGAAGCAGACTTTTCTCCACTGTTTGGCCAACACAGCAGGCTTCCCCTTTGATCTCTAAAGAGGACAGTCCTGCTCTCCCACTCCCCGCCCCCAACTTTAAAAAATTACATCTTCCCGCCTTCTGCAGGAGGCAGAAGCCTCCCTTTTAAAAGACCCCAGCTCAAGACCCTGCCCAGAAGGGAATCTGTCCCATGTGTTCCTTTGCTAATAAACCCTATTTTGATGGAATTTTATCTGTGTCCTGGTGCCTCCTCCTCCATTCGCTCGCTCTCTGCCAACTTTTTACCTATCAAGTACTACTAGCTGCTTTTGCAGAAGACCCAGGTTCAATTCCCAGCACCCACATGGTGGTAACAATGGTCAGTAACTCCAGTTCCAAGGGAGTCCAATGCCCTCTTCTGACCTCTGCAGGCATTGCAGAACACTGGTGCACTTACATACATGCAGGCAATACACTCATACACTTTTTTTTTTTTTTTTTTTTGTCTTTTTGAGACAGGGTCTACTCACTACGTAGACCAGGCTGGCCTTGAACTCACAAAGATCCACCTGCCTCTGCCTCCTGAGTGCTGGGATTAAAGGCGTATGCCACCACTCCTGGCTACACCTAATATTTTTTAAAATGTTAAATATAATAAAGTTGTTAAAGAAAAAAGTTCTCAAATGTGAATGTGGTCATCTTAAAGCAGGTGACCATCCAAGATCCAACACTGGAATCACCTCGTGTTCTGTCAACTTGACAATCACCTGGGAAGCGAGCCTCAATGAGGAATTTTCTACATCAGGTTGGCCTGGGAGTATGCTTCTCGAGGATTGACTTAAATTGTTGTGAAAGACCCAGTCCTATGTGGGCAGCACTATTCCCTCGAGGGGGTGAGGGGCATCCCTGAGCTGTATGTTAGAAGGGAAATGGAGCTGGACAAAAACAAGCATGTATGCATCACTTCACCCTGCTATTCACTGTAGACGTGATGTCACTAGTTGTTTTAGATTCCTGCCTTGACTTTTCTACAATAGACTTATGACGGCCAGTCTTGGTTGTTAACTTGACACACCTGGGAAGAGGCAATCTCAGTTGATCTCCTCATCAGAATGGCCTGTGGGCATGTCTGTGGAACATTCTCTTGGTTGCTGATTGATGTAGGAGGACCTAGTCCACTGTGCATGGTGCCATTCCTAGGCAGGTGGGTCTAAGATACAGAAGGTAGCTGAGCAAGCCAGCAAGGAGCAGTCCTCCATTACTTCTGCTTCAAGCTCCTACCTTACTTCCTTCAAAGATGGACTATAAGCTGTAAAGTGAAATAAACCCATTCCTCCCTAAGTTGCTTTTGGGCATGGTGCTTATCACAGCAACAGAAATGAAACTAGGACAGACTGTAACTTGGAATTGTAAGCAGAAAAAAACCCTCTCTCCTCTAAGTTGCTTTTAGTTGGTATCGTATCACAGCAACAGAAATGAAACTAGGATACCTGGCAAAAGAAGACGCAAGGGTGGATAGGCAAACCACATGACTTTCCCCCGTGATGGGCATTCAAGTTGACCCTGAAGAAGTAGTGTCCCAACCACCTCTTCAGACCTCACTTACACAGAAACAAAAAGCACAGACATGGGGTGTCAACTATCCTTTATTAGGTGGTATGGGAACTGGAGGACTGTAGCAATGCAGGGTCTGGGAACTCAGATACACAGGGACTGTGGTCAAATGTCATGTTACAAAAATAATCTGAAAATATTTATGCTGTGAGGCTGAACCAGGGAATACAGGAAGCACCTCCCTACCTTCAGTCCTGCATTTTCAGAGAGATAGTGGAATGCATACATCTCCTCTGATCCCATTCCCATCAGCTGCCTCCCAGTTCCCAAAAGAAGGTGAGCCAGGCTCTGGGGGGGTGGGATGCCTGGAGGTGAGGGCTTTTGGGCCTGAAGGACCCTTTCCCAGTGAGCCTGTAAGTCTTTGGAATGCAGTGAAGTGAAGGAAGGGGCAAAGGAAGGGGAAGGAGGCTCCCAAGTGTCCCCTGACCCCAGGAGGGTTGTGCCCAAGCTGGCTACTTGGTACATACCAGGGCCATGTACTCAGTACACAGAATCCTGGTCATGCCTGTGTACTGGGTACACAGAATCCCTCATGGCCGAATAGGCCCACAGATTCAGCCCCACGGGGGCACTGGAGGATTTGCAGGGGAAGGGAGCATCTCCATATATATATAGTAAAAAATAATAATAAGTTTGTTTAAATGAATTTTTCTCTATACAAAATGTAAAAAAGAAAAATAATAATTCACTTGTGTCAGAGTGTGAGAAAATGAGAAGCCAAAGGAGGCAAAAAAAAGGAAGTGGGAAAACAGAATGGGGCCAGGGAGAGGGGTCAAGAGGAGTCCCAGACCCGGTAGAGGGCCAGAGGATAGGAGGTCAGCCTCCACCCATTATAAATAAAGGAAGACTGGGAGTCTGGGTTGGTGACCAGCTTGGTCACACTAGGAGAGAGAGAGAGGTACAGAGGGGCTGTAGAGAGAGAAAATGAGAATAAAAGGGAGAGAGAGGAGCCAGAGAGGGGTGTCACTTCAGTGGCCCCAAGATCCAAGAACTTAGGCCAACACCTGCCTCTTAGGTGTGATTTCTGGCTGAGGCCCCAGCTGGGTCTGGGCCTGAGGAAGGGAAGGAACAGACAGCGGGTGTGCCTGAGCAGGCAGAGCCCCAGGAGCTGTGGCACCCGTGGCAGTTGCGGGGCTAGGCGTAGAGTCGGACCAGTCTGAGAGGGCAGGAGGGGATGGGCTGGCCCAGTGCTCTGAGGACTCAGGGGATGGAGTCAAATAGGGATGCTCGCTGGGAACCCGCAGGAAGCGGGCCTTAGTGGGGCTGCCCTGAGTCCCCACTACAGGGCATTCCTCCCCATGTCCCTGGGCAGCCAGGTAGGGTGGGGGCCGCTCCTGGGGAGAAACGGGAGTCCCTGGGTTGAGCAGCTGGGGTTCCCGAGCCAGGGGCAGCAGGAATGAGGGCCCTGGAGGAGCAGGTGGAGGCAACCGGGCCCAATCAAGGGGGACAGCCACAGGGTTGAGCAGGCCCAGGCTGAGCACACAGCCTCCAGGAGGCTGGCGTCCCAAAGGGCGGCCTGCTCCAAGCTGTGCAAAGGGCACTGCAGTGGCCGTGGTGGTATAGGAACCTTCCAGGGGGAAGCCTCCAGGGGAAGACGGGGGCCCACCGAAGGGCCGTGGGGAGTCCAGCGAGTCCACCGGTGACAGTGTGACAGAGCTGTCGGCCAGGGGGCCTGGGCAGGCCAGTGTCAGCTTCTTGCCCCGACCCCGGGTCCCCTGTGGCCCCAGACCCGCCTTGCCTGGAGGTCTTCTGCTCTTCTTGGCCCCTGATGGCACCGCCTTGAGGCCAGGTAGGAAGGCCCCTGGTGGACAGAGCAGGGGCCCCAAGCCATGAGAGCCAAGTGGGCTGCGTGGCCCACTGGGCTGGTCCAATAACCGCACAATGTCCTGGTGTAGCCGTTCCTGGGCCACATCCCGAGGCAACCTGTCCAGGTGATCTGTGATCTCGCGGTTGGCAAAATGATCCAGCAGCAGCTTCGCAGCCTCATAGCTGCCTTCACGGGCAGCCAGGAACAGTGGGGTCTCCTCCTGAGGTAAAGGATGGAGCAGAACCCACAGATGTCAGTCCCTCTGGCCAACACCCACCAAGTCTCCAGTCCCTAGGGCAACCTGAGAGTTAAGGATTTAAACCCTGGAGCTGGGCTGAAGAGATGGCTCAGCTTAAGAGCACTGGCTGCTGTTACAGAAGACCAGGGTCTGGTTCCCACATGACAGCGCTAACAACCATCATAACTCTAGTTCTGAGGCCCTCTTCTGACCTCCACCTGCACTGAAGGTACACTTACATACATGTAGGAAGTACACTCATACACATAAAATAAAAATAATATGTAAAATATTTTAAACCCTGGAGCTGGTTAGACCTCTGTTTGAACCCCAACTCTGTTGCAGAAATAAATTCTTTTCTCTCAACCATGTTCCTCCTTAAGATAAGTCTACTGAGAACTTACCTGGGGCACAAAATGTAAAAAGCATCAAAACCTCCTGTTATCAACATAAATGACATGCTGATGCAATGATTTGTAAAAGAAAAAAGCCAGGGGTCAGGCCATCAGATGGGAGGCAGACAGGCAATCTCTGAGAGTTCAAGGTCAGCCTGGTCTACACAGCCAGTTCCAGGCCAGCCAGGGCTACATATTAAGACACTGTCTCAAAAAGGAGAAGGGGGGG
>NW_008335359.1:37684-119472 GCF_000622305.1 Nannospalax galili
CTCGAAAGAAAGAAAAGGAGGGGCAGGGAAGAGGGAGGGAGGGAGGGAAGGAAGGAAGGAAGGAAGGAAGGAAGGAAGGAAGGAAGAGAAAAGAAACCAAACCAAAAGAATTCCCAGGAGGTTAAGGTCAGCTTCCACTGAAGAATGAGACCTGGTCTCAAAAGAAAGCACAAGGGCTAGTGACACGGCAGATACAGGCATTTACCACAAAGCCTGAAAACCTGATAGAAGAAGAGAAACAACTCCTGAATGCTGTCCTCTGACCTCTACATACACACACAATAAATAATCTGTTTTAAATTACTAAAGAGAATAAAGAAAAAAATTCATAACATTCAGGTCTTGTGGCACAAGCCTGCCATCTTGCAACCTAGGAAGCTGAGGAAGAATTCAAAGTTCAAGGCCAAACTGCGCTATAAATTGAGTTCAAGGCCAGCCTAGGCAACACAGTGACACTTTAGGATTGAAGGTGTATGCCACCATGCCCAGCCCTATATCAAAATTTCAAAAAGTAAAAAAGCTCAGTGGTAGATTACTTGCCTACCATAGGCTCAATCCTCAGTACCACACACACACACACACACACACACACACACACACGCATGCATACACATACATACACAAACACACATATCTCCATAGTGAATAAAATATTGAAATGTTTTTTAAAGACAGGACCTAGGGCAGACAAGAAGGCTCAGTGGGTTAAGGCACTTGCTGCAAGACACATGACCTGTTTGATTCCCGGTACCCACATGGTAGAAGGAGAAAAGGGACTCCTGTACATTGTCCTCTGACCTCCACACCTGCACCATGGGGCATGTACGTTAATGTAAAATTAAAAAATTAAAAGACAGGATCTGGCCCTGTTAGATTATGGAGACATAACTAAACTGATGCCAGCTGTGGTATTCCCATGCCTGTGATCCCAGCACTTGGAAAGTGGCAGCAAAAGGCTCAGAAGTTCAAGGTCATCCTTGACCTACTTAGCAAGCTTGAGACCAGCAAGGACTGCATGAGATCCTATCTCATAAAAAACAGGAGTTGGGGGTGGGGGGTGGTAAGGAGGCTGGGACTGGAGAGATGGCTCAGTGGTTAAGAGTGCATACTGTTCTTGCAGAAGACCTGAGTTTGATTCCTAGCATCCAAATGTGGTGGCTCACAACCACCTGTAATTCCAGCTTTAGGGGAAACTAACACCTTCTTCTGGCCTCCATGGGGACCTGCACTTGTGTACACATACCCACACATAGACAGACACACACATGGGCACACACACACATGCACATATAATTAAAAAATAAAATAAACCAGGCATGGTGGCAGAACTCAGGAGACAGAGGCAGGTGGATCTCTGTGAGTTCAAGGTCAGCCTGGTCTACACAGTAAATTTCAGACCAGCCAGGGATACATAGTAAGACCATGTCCCAAAAAATATATTAATTAATTTAATAAAACTTAAAATAGCCAGGCATGATGGCATATGCCAACACTTAGAGAACATAAGCATGAGAATTGTGAGTGCAAGGCCAGCCTGGGATACACAACCAGGCCCTGTCTCAAAAAAATAAAAATACATACATATACAAATAATTTATTTTAAAAAATAAGGACTAAAGCCAGGCAAGGTGGTACACACACCATGGTGGGCCCAGCACCAAGGAGGCAGAGGCAGGTGAATCTCTCTGAGTTCAAGGCCAGCCTGGTCTACATAATGAGTTCCAGAACAGCTGGGGCTACAGAAAGATCCTGTTTCAAAAAGACAAAAAAAAAGACTAATGAGATGGCTCAAGCCTAATGACCTGAGTTTTATCCCCAGGACCTACAAGATGAGAGAACCGACTCCCTCGGTTGCTGTCTGAATTCCATACATGTGCCTTGCACATGTTAATTAATTATGAGATTATATAACAGTCCCTTGGCAGGGCTTTTGACAATCACCTTAACATTTCCCTTTTATTGAGGATCTGCTGAGTGCTTTACAAATGGGTTAGCTCACTGAACCCTCAGGAAATGCAATGGAGTGGATGTTGTGGTGTCCCTGCTTTACAGATGAGAATGCTGAGTTTCTGAGTTGTTCAACAACTTGTTCAAAGTCACACAGGGACTTTCACAAGTTTTCCCCTTTGATCTGCTATCAGAGACTTTGGGCCCCAGTCCTACTCCTAAAAGCTAACTGCAGGCAACATGGGTGTCCCCAAAAAGCTTGTCCCCTACCCTGTTCTATGTCACCACAGACGGCTCCAGTGCCAGCCCCCATGAGCTCACCTTGCTGTCCTGCATGTCCTTGTTGGCCCCATTTTTCAGCAGAGCTAAAGTGGCCTCCACATTGTTTACGGCTGCTGCCCAGTGTAAGGCTGATTTCCCTGCAGGGAAAGAAACATCAAGGTCAGGATCAGGCTCATATACCAGGTTCCCTATCACAGGATAGCATGAAGTATCTAGAAAATGGCCAAGTAGGCTTAGGAGAGTGCAGGATTGTCCTCAGCATCTGAACACATGTTTGGGGCTACATATGCCCAGATCTATAGAACTCCTCTTACCAAGGGGCACCCTTTGCATGTGTGACTCTCCATACTCAGGAGCTCTGTACAGACCTCTGTCATCCAATGCTATAGAGTCACATGTCACATTTCAGACCGAAACTAATTAAAATAAGCAAGGAGCTAGAGACGGCCCAGGGGTTAAAAGCACTGGCTGCTCTTGCAGAGGTTAAAAGCACAGGCTGTTCTTGCACAGGACCCAGGACCTGGGTTCAGTTCCCAGCACCCACACAGTGGCTAACAACTATCCTTAGCTCCAGTTCTAGAGGATCCAATGCCCTCTTCTGGCCTCCACAGGCATTGCACACATGTGGTGCACTTACATGTATCACACAAAACACTCATACACACAAAAAATAAACAAAAATTAACTTTTTTTTAAAAAAAGCAAGAAATGATCAGATGGCCCAGCAGGTAAAGGCACTTGCTTTGCAAGCCTGAACACCTGAGTTCCACCATCAGAACGCACATAAAGGTAGAAGGAGAGAATCTACTCCACAAAATTTGTTCTCCAACTTCCACACATGCACCATGGCATGTGTATAAACACACACATATAAAATAAATAAAAATAAGTAAAGTACAATGAAATCCATTTCTTTGTATGCTAACCAAAACATTAATTTCAAAAAAAAAAAGAAAAGGGGCTAGAGAGATTAAGAGCACATACTGCTCTTGCAGAGGACCTAAGTTCGGATCCCAGCACCCATGTCAAGTGGCTCACAGAGACCCATAACTCCAGCTACAAGGGATCTGATGCCCTCTTCTGGCCTCTGTGGGCACACACACACACGGCATACACTCATACAGACACACACAGACACATGCACACACATAATAAAAATAATAAATAAATCTTTTTTTAGAAAAAAAGACTGGAGGCTGGAAAGATGGCTCAATGGTTAAAAGCACTTACTGCACAATTACTTGAACCTGAGTTCAGATTCCAGCATCCAGTGTACACCTATAACTCCAGCTTCAAGCAGGACAGATAGAGGGGCCTTGCTAGCTTCTAGTCTAACTAAGAAAACATGAGTTCCAGATTCAGTGAGAGATCCCACGTCAAAGAAGTAGGCAGAGAGTGATAGAAAAGTTCACTGAATCCTTCTTGTAGCACCCTTGGACCTTGCACAAGCGCATGCACCCACACATACACATATGCACATGTGCATATATTCATACACACACAAATAAATAAATAAATAAAAATGATTGCTTTATCAAGTCCATTTTTAGAAAAATGAAAATTACAAATGAAAGGGGAAAAATATCTATAGGTTTGTAAAATATCTGATGAGGGGTTTATCTCTAGAATACATAAGGAACTCTTTTTATTTTATGTGTTTACATGTATTGCCTGCATGTATGTAAGTGCACCTGTGTTGTGCAATGCAATGCCTTTGGAGGACAGAAGAGAGTGTTGGATCCCCTGGAATTAGAGTTATGGATGGTTGTTAGCCGCCATGTGGATGCTGGGATTCAACCCAGGTCTTCTGCAAGATCAGTCTTCTGTAAGATCTGTCAGTGCTCTTAACCACTGAGCCATTTCTCCAGCCCCAAGGATACATAAGGAATTCTTATACCAATGATAAAACAAGCTCTGTGGTTGGGTGTGCAGCTGAGTAGTAAAACACCTGTCTTGCATTCATATAGGAGCCTAAGTTTGACCTCCAGTACCACAAAAAAATAGTTCTGAATAAATATTTCTTCAAAGATATATAAATGACAAATAAGCACATGAAAAGACACTCAGCTTCATTTCCCTCAGAAGAATGAAAATGATTGTTTTTTATTATTTTATTTTATGTGTATGAGTGTATTGCCTGTATGTATGTAAGTGCACCCATGTTCTGCAATGCCAGTGGCATCAGATCCCTGGAACTGGATGATGGTTGTTAGCCATTATGTTGGTGCTATGAACCAAACCTGAGTCATCTGCAAGAGCAATCAATGGGTTTTGGGGGGGTTTTGGGGGTTTTTTTTTTGGTCTTTTTGAGACAGGGTCTCCCTGTAGCCCCAGATGGCTTGGCACTCACCATGTAGACCAGGCTGGCCTCAAGCTCACAGAGATCTGCCTGCCTCTGCCTCCTGAGTGCTGGGATTAAAGGCATGCACTACCATGCCCAGTGCAACCAGTGCTCTTAACCATCTCTCCAGCCCCAGAAGAATGAAAATTAAAACACAACAAACTATCATTTTACACTCACCAACTAGGAAAATTGTAACCAGGCAGACAATAAAGTTGAGACTAGCTCATGCCTTCAATCCCAGCTACTTAGAGAGGCTGAAAGAAGAGGATCCCTTGAGTCCAGGAGTTCAAGGTGAAGCTGGATAACATAGTGAACCCCTATGTCAAAAAAAAAAAAAAAAAAAAAAAAAAAGGAACTGGAGAGACAGATCAGTGATTAAGAGCACTGGCTGCTCTTGCAGAGGACCTGGGTTCGATTCCCAGTACCCACATGGCAGCTAACACCTGTCTGAAACTCCAGTTCCAAGGAATCCAATGCCCTCTTCTGACCTCCACAAGCATTGCACACTTACATACATGCAGGCAAAACACTCTTACACATAAAATAAAAATAAATAATAAATAAACAAAATGGTTTTAAAAGCAAGAAAAAAATAGACAAGAACAAATGTTGGCAGGAATATGAAGATACTAGAAGCTGGTGATACACCACTGGTGAGACTATACATTTGTGATGTGCTGTGAAAAACAATCTAGCAGTTCCCTAAAGTTTAAACACAGAATTGCTGTATGACCCAGCAATTTCATTCCTAGGTATATGCCCAGGGGAAAGAAAAATATTTACCTACATAATAACTTCTCCATGAATGTTCACAGAAGTATTATTCATAAAAGCTAAATGAAACAACACCCAAAAGCCTATCAACAGACAAATGGTACAGTAGAGCAGCCATACTGTGGAATATTAATCAGTTAAAAAAAAATACATAAAGCACTCAGGTAGACACAGGAGGATTTCTACAAGTTCCAGACTAGCCCCATCTACAGAGTAAGTTCAAGGTCAGTCCGAAATATATAGTGAAACTCTATCTAAATAAAACAAAAAGAGAAACCAAATACTGAGCCATACTACACCCTCAGAACAGAACGCTGAGTCAAGAAGCTAGAGAGAAGACTGGAGAGATGGCTCAGCACTTAGGAGCATCATTGGCTGTTCCTGCAGAGGACCCAGGTTGTGTTCCCAGCACTCACATTCCTGGCTCTAGTTCCAATGCCCTCTTCTAGCCTCCTTGGGCATTGTATGACACAGATGCACTTACATACATGCAGACAAAACATTTATACACATAAAATAAAAATAATAAAATATTTTTTAAAGCAAAACAAAAGCCAGAGTGAAAAGCTTCATATTTCAGAATGGCCAGTGAGCTCGCTCAGTGGGCAAAGGCACTTGCCACCAGTCCTAACAACAGACTGACAACATGAATTTAATCCCTGGAAGCCACATGGTAGAAGGAGACAAATCCTCCAAGTGTCCCCGGAAATCCATACACCACCCCCCCATATACAATAAATAAATATCAGAAATAAAAATTAAAACATTTTTATAAAGAATATCCAGAAACAGGAACTGGGGATGTAGTTCAGTTGGTAAAGTGCGTCCCTGGTACACATGAAGCTGTGGGTTTAATACCTAGTACCACATAAGTCATGCATGATGACACATACTTGTAATCTCAGCACTTGGGAAGCAGAAACAAGAGGATCAGAAGTTCAAGATCATCATTGGCTACATAGCAAGTTTGGGGACAGTATGGGAATCATGTGACCCTGTCTCTCTTTTTTTAATTTTTTAAATTTTATTATTTTTATTTTATGTGTATGTGTGTATTGCCTGCATGTAGGTAAGTGCACCCATGTCCTGCAATGCACTCAGAGGACAGAAGAGACTGTCAGATGACCTGGAACTGGAGTTATGGACAGTTGTTAGCTGCCATGTGGATGCTGGGATTCGAACCCAGGTCTTCTGCAAGAGCAGTCAGTGTTGTTAACCACTGCACTATCTCTACAGCTCCTCAACCCTGTCTTTAAAAAAAGCAACAACAAAAAAAGGAAGACTGGAGCAACAACTCAGAGGTTAAGAGCACTTGCTGCTCTTGCAGAGGACATGAGCTCATTTCCCAGTACCCATGTTAGGTGGCCTACAACCACCCAGTAACTCCAGCTACAGGGGGTCTGATGCTCTCTTCTGGACTCCACAGGCACCTTCAGTAACATACACACACACACACACACACACACACACACACAAAAGCGTGTGCACATGTGTGTGTGCGTAATTAAAAAAGAAGAGTCATGCATGGTAGTCCAACATTCAGGAGGTAGAAGAGGCAGGCAGATCTCTGAGATCAAGGCTAGCCTGGTCTGCATATATAAAAATAACTTTTAAAAAGAGAAGGCAAATCTATAGAGCAAAGGCACAGAAAGCTTATCAACATTGCCCAGGGCTTGAGACATCGACTGACTAAAGGTGGATACTTAAGGTGTTAAGAATGTTTCAAAAACTGATCGCAAATTATGATTCAACAAAGTTATACATATTTTTAAACCAAGCAAAACCAAGATTAAAAACAAATTTTGGAGACACTGTACTATTCAGCTTTACCTGTCAACTTGACACAGCCTAGAGTCACCTAAGAGTCACCTAATGTCAACTGAGGCATTACTCAGATCACACTGGCCTGACAGCATTCTTGTGGGGGATTGTCTAGATTGCTCATTGATGTCAGGAGGGTCTAACCCACTGTGGGTAGCACGACTTCCTGGGTAGGAGGTCCTGGACTGTATAAGAAAGCCTGCTGAGCATGAGATGCAAGCTGGCTAGCAAGCAGCATCTTCCATGGTTCCTGCTATACTTCCTTGGCTGTGAAGTGAGTCCTTGGTTGGACAGAATACTTGTGGAACAGCAACAGGCCTGCCTGCAGGTTTCTGCTTTGAATTCCCGCCACAGCTTTCCTCAGTGATGAGCTATGACCTGGAAGTACAAGCCAAATAAAACTTTTCTCCCCTAAAGTTGCTTTTTGATCAGAGTTTTTTATCACAGCAAAATAAATAAAACTAGAACAGATGTTAGAAATAAAATTCAAGGTCCAAAGTCCCC
Source organism: Nannospalax galili (assembly GCF_000622305.1). NCBI lineage: Eukaryota > Metazoa > Chordata > Mammalia > Rodentia > Spalacidae > Nannospalax > Nannospalax galili. The sequence continues at coordinate 45,357 of NW_008335359.1, forward strand.
ACCAATGCTACACAAAGAACACAGGGACAAAGTGAAAGTAACTCAGCAAGGTACATTTTGCTTTTGCAAAAAGGGCGAGTTGTATGATCAATCAGATCCAACAAGTACACAGGACCCAGAAGTTGGATAGGCTTTTATCCCTAAAGCAAGAGTACTGTGCTTTTTCCCAATAGGCTGAGGTCTGGCCTCACAGTCTGTGGTGGTTTGAAAAAGAATGTCCCCCATAGGCTCCAAGTATTTGGACATTTTAGTCCCCAGTTAGTGGTCTTAAAGGTGTGGCTATGCTGGAGGAAGCATATAACTGGGGGGGGGGGGCTTAGAGAATTCTTATGCCTTGCCCGATCGCCAGTTGCTCTCTTGCTTCCTGTGCCTGCTTGAAGATGGGAGAGCTTAGCTTCTGCTGCTCCTGCTCCAGCCACCTCTGCTACCATGTTTCCCCACCACGATAGACTCATGCCTCTTGGAACCGTAAACACAAATAAATTCTTCCTTCTATAAATTGCTTTGGTCAGCGTTTCTATCACAGCAACAGAAAACTCACTAATACACAGTCTTTCCTTGTGGTTTCTTTAAGAGAACAGGTGCAAAGGGAGGGGGAAGAGCTCAACTATCCCAGGTCATCATGTTTGGAAATGCATTATGGCTTTTCCTTAAACAAGAGTCTTACAAGGTATGGTGGGATTAAAGGATTAGAATTCCTTGTCATGGACCAAGTTTTATAGGATTTGAAAAGAAAAGCCTAATATTTGATGTTTCTTACTCAGGCATGCATCCCAAGCTGGCCTGGAACTCATTATGTAGTCAAGGACAACCTTGAACATCTGATCTTCCTAGCTCCAGGCCCTAAGCACTGGGATTACATGCATGAATTCATGTAATTTAAATTCTACTGAGAATTTAAATTCCTGGTTTTATGTGTTCTAAGGATTGAACCTAGGGCTTCGTGAACGTTAGGTAGGTACTCTACCAACTGAGCTATATCCCTAGCCCAATATTTTAAAAGGTAAATGAATTAAAAGAAAACTTAGGTCTTCATTTGTCCCAGCCACACTTCAAGTACTCAGTGATAGAATGTGTAAATTGCAAGAGAGTCATAAGCTTCCTTACATAAATTCCTCAAGGTAGCCAAACAGCCCAAATTGGTGGCTTGGCCTTTGATCAGACCTTATCAACTGGTCACTTCCCTGGCTGACAGAGACTGGGTACAGAGGCACTTAACTTCTGCTGTGCCATAGCCTGCTCTGGTGGCCTGGTCTTATCAACTGATCACTACAAGGACTGTTTGCAGAGTCAACCTCAAGTACCCCAAGGATACTGATTGATAGAATGTGTGAATTGCAGAAAAGCCAGAAGCCTCATTAGGGAAAGCCATAAATCCCTTAAACTGGCCCTAAATTGGTAGCCTGGCCTTGCTCAAGCCTGGCTCTGCTCACCCCTTATCAGTTGGTCACTCCCAAGCCTGAAAGTGTTTGTGGAGCTCACCTGTTTCCTCTAGGGCCATAGATAACACTCCTGCCAATTTCTGGGGAAATAATCTTGAGAAGGAGACCCTCGGGCACTAACTCAACTCCCGACTAAGTGCAGTTGTGTCCCACAACCCTGGTATAACTGCCCCACCCCCATTTTCTTTGTCTAGTTGTAGAAGTTTGGCTCCCGAGGACAGTCTCTACCTCTCAGTGTATCTTCTCTGAATAAAGGAAGATCTACTCCTCACCTGTTGCAGGTCTGGCTCTGTTTCCTTGTCTCCTACTCCTCTTTCTTTCCTTTTATTTCCCAAAAATCTAACACTGATATCTTACACCTGAGACCCAGCAAATTCCTACAGCTGCATTCAACAGAGTCCCTATATAAAAACCAAAATGCTCTGCTTATGCTTGCTGATGTCTGTATCCATGGACAGCACTGGCCCTTTGCTATGTTCTCCTGAATTAAAGAGGACATATTCCTTGCAGGTCTGGCTCTGGTTCTTATTTCTTAACTTTAAACTCCTTCCTTTTTCTGGTCTCCTAAATCCAACACTCAACAGCCACAAGTGGCCAGTGACAGCCACACTGGATAGGGTTGACAGACAACATTTTTTCCCATCATCACAAAAAATTCTAGAGACCAGCACTGAGCTATAGTTGTGTTCTCAACTATGAATGATCCCTTCCCCCTACCCCCAGGGACATTTGTTTGTTATAGTATTAACCTTAGAGGTCACTGAGGCTTTAGAACACACTTCCCCTTTCCCTGGTAACACTTGAAAGGTAAACAGCACTGTTACTCAGTAGAATTTAAATTACCATACTAAAAGGTGGGGTATCTGGGCATATTGACTACTTCCTCCAGGTCTAAAGAATAGAATCTGAGTTGTGCCTCTGGCCCAGAGTGGAGACCCAACACACTACATATTATTGTCTCATTTTAAGAATTAATGGGGGGGGGGGCTGGAGATGGCTTAGCAGTGATTAAGAGCACTGGTTAAGAGCACCTGGGTTCCATTTCCAGTATCCACATAGCAGCTAACAATTGCCCATAACTCCAGTTCCAGGGGATCTGACACCCTTTCTGACCTCCACAGGCACTGCATGACACAGGTACACTAACATACATGCAGGCAATACAAAAAGTAAAAAAAAAAAAAAATTTAAATAAAAAAGAGTTAATCCAGGGCTGAAGAGATGGCTCATCAGTTAAAAGCATGTACTGCTTTTCCATAGGACCCGAGATTAATTCCCAGCACCCACATCAGGCTGACAACTACCTGTAATTCCAGCTCCCAGAGGATCTAACACCTCTGGCCTCCATGAGCTCCAATATTGGTACACATACATATGCACATGATTAAAACAACAATAACAAAAAAAAAAAGAGTTAATCCAGTAGAGCCTGTTAATCACCTGTCCAGGAACCCACCCCTCACCCCAGCAGGAAATCTGAATCATCTGAAGGCTCCCTAAGGAGAGGGCAGACTATCCCCTTAATGAGATAATGTACTTGACTTCCCCAAAGTCGGTCCCTCAAAGCAGGCATGTGACCTGCTGCTTTTCTGAAATTTTTTTAATGTTTATTAGCTACATGTGTTTTATCTGCACATTTGTAAGTGCTCCATGTGCATGCAGTGCCCACAGAGGCCAGAAGAGGGTGTCTGATCCCCTGGAACTGGAGTTATGGTTCCTACCTATCATGTGGGTGTTAGGAACTCAACTCAGGTCCTCTGCAAGAGCAATCAGTACTTTTAACCACTGAGCCACCTCTCCAGTCCCTGAATATTTTTTCCTTTCCCCATTTTTCATATGTGATATACACATGTGTGTGAATGGTCGTGCCTGTGTGTGGGGATGCACATGCCCATGTGTGAACATATGGAGGTTGGGTCTTCTACCTTGTTCACTGAGGCAGGGTCTCTCTGAAGGTAGACCTCCATTAACCTGAAACCATGAAGCAATCCTAGCTTTGCAAACAAGCCCATCTGGGATCCCTATAAATCTTCTTCCACAAACCCTCCTGAAACCCTTATTTATCAGGGAAGAACGCAGACTTGAATTCTCTGCCCAACCCCCATGACTCTGTTTACCTACACAAAAGTACTCAAGCTCCCCTGCTGTTTGGCCCCAGGTGGCTACTGCAGACTCCGGGCTGGTCAGTGGTCACTCCTCATGGACTAATAAAGGCCAATGTGGATTCTATGAGGCTGGTTGTTCTTTCCTACCTGAGGCTCTTTCAACTCCTAATCCTAACAATTACTCCAAAAAGAGTTAAAACTCCTAATTTCCTAACACTCTCAAACCCAGAGCTTGCCAATATGGCCTGTGCTTTGGGAATCCCATCTTTTTCTCCCAAAGCTGGAACTACAGTCACACCCACCTGGCATTTACAAGGATTTCTAGGGATCTGAACTCTGGTCTTCACACCTGCATGGCAAGTGCTTTAACCACTGAACCATCTCCCCAACCCACTCTTTCCTCCTTTTCCTTTGCTTTTGGATACTGAGCATGTTTCATTCTTGGCCTTCTACCCATTCTCTGAAGCCCAACCCCACACATACCTCCCCCCAAGCTGATGTTCTCCAACCTCCACTGTAAAAGGCATGGATTTCTCTCTTCCTCTTCTCCATCTCCCTATTAGGGGGAGGGGGGTCAGTGTTTACAGCTTGCCTGCACTACTGTTTTTCTCTCAAACGCTAAGGTAGTCTGTTTCTAAATTCTTTTATTAACAGTACTTGAAAGAGAACCCCAATTTCTCTGGTAACATTGGAAGTGGGATGTTACTGGTGGGATGTTGTTTTATACCCTATAGTGGCAACCAAAACATGCTTGAAAGGATGTGTGTGATATCTGAGTGTATCTACAGCTGTGTGAGGCCCTCTGGACATGAGAAAAATTTGTTGTGACTGCACAGATCAGACCCAGGACAAGCAGGACACCTCCAGGCAGCTGCAGGCACAGATTTACCACATTTGCAAATTTATTACAACTGTCCAGCAGGTGGCAGTGGAGCATATCCTTCCAAAAAGGCATACAGAGAGACTAAGTGGTAGAGTAGGTAGATAAAGGCCCAGTGGTAGAGCACTTGCCTAGCATAAGCAGGGATATGGGATCTATCTCCAGAATGACAAACCAAAAAAAAAAACAGATGATAATAATGTGTCCTCCCTACACAATGGGGAAAAGCTTTGCCAACTACTTAGGGATCAGTAGTCAGAATATATAGAAAACTCAAATGACAGGGCTGGAGAGATAGCTCAGCAGTTAAAAGAATTGGCTGCTCTTGCAGAGAACCGGGGTTCAGTTCCCAGCACCACACGGTGGCTAACAACCACTCCTAACTCCAGTTCCAAGGGAACACCCTCTTCTGACCTCCATAGGCATTGCATGCACAGGTGTACTCACACAAAGGCAAAATACTTAAGCACAGGAAATAAAAATAAATAAGAACTCAAAATATTTAACACCAAAATAACAAATAATCCAATCAATAAATAAGAAAATTAATTGAACAGTTCTCAAAAGAAGTGCAAATGGTCAACAAATACATTTAAAAATACTCAAAGATTGAGCGTGGTGGCACACACCTGTAATCCCAGCACTCAGGAGGCAGAGTCAGCCTATAAACGAAATTCATATCAAAACTACACTAGGATTCTACCTCACCTCATCCAGAATAACCATCTTCAAGGAAACAGAAAGAAAGAAAATAAAAGCAGACAATGTTGGAGAAAGGGGTCCTTATGCACTATTGGTAGGAATGTAAATTAGTGCAGCCGTTATAAAAACACTATGGAGGGTCTTTAAAAAGCTAAATGCAGAAGTGCCTATGGTCCAGGTATACCACTCAGGGTCTGTGCCGGAAGGACTCTGAATCAACATTCATAGAGATACCTGCACAGCCGTGTTTACTGTGGCATTCACAGCACTATTCACCACAGCCAGCTTATGGCATCAGCCTAGGTGCTCAACAATAGATGAACAAAGAAAACACAGCATTTATACTGCTGTGTACAATGAAGCATTATTCAGTCAAAATGAAATTGAGCTGGGTGTGGTGATGCATGCCTAACTCTAGCACTTGGGAAATGGAGGCTGGAGGATCAAGATTTCAAGTGCGTTACACAGTCGGTTAAAATAAGCCTCCACTATGTGAAACCCTCTCTCTAAAACAAAAAAGGGGGTGGAGGCAGCTAGAGAGATAGCTCAGTGGTTAAGACTACTAACGGCTCCTGCAGTACTAACTGCTCTCCAGCCCCAAGGAGAAGGAATAATATCATTTTCAAGAACATGATGAAACTAGAGATTATAATGTTAAACGAAATAAGCCAGACTCAGACAAGTCCTTCATGTTTTCTTTTAATATTTAGACTCCACAAAGAATGGGGGATTGGAAACCGATAGAAAGAGGAGAACCATGAGTACAACATGAAAGTATAGATGGACTATATGGAGGGAGGGAGTAGGGGGAGGAGAGAGAAAGTGAAAGCGAGTGTGAATATTCTAAAAGTACATGGATGAAAATATAATGAAATCCATTGTTTTATACAGGACAGGAACAGGAAAGGGGGAAGGGAGGGAGAAAGAAAAGAGAGAAGAGGAAGGGAAAGGGAAAGGGGGAGAGGGACAGAAAGAAGGAAAGATGACAGAGCCAAAAAGAGAGAGGGACATAGGAAAAGAAAAAGAGGAGAGGATGAGGGGAGGGGAATGACTTTGGGAAGCTACTTTTTTTTAAACCTGGAGTACTACACCAGCCCTGCATAAGGTGTTCCAGGCTCCTGGGAGCCTCTAAGTACGTGCCTGGTGTGAGTTCACACAAAGAGGGCAATCAGAACCTCAAGGCTCCTCCCAACACTTCCTCAGCACCTACCCAGCTCATCCACTGCATTGACATCAGCATGACTGGCAATGAGCTCTTCCACCATGCCCTCCACCGCCAGGCGGGCCGCCAAGATCAGTGCAGTGGAGCCATCTGCCATGCGGGCATCCAGGTCTGTAGAGCGGTTTCTGATGAGAATCTAGCAAAAAGACACAGTAGGACATCAGTAGCCCAAGGATGAGCATTATCCCAAGGACTCCAACTTACATTGCTTGCTATTCCTGCTAAGTAAATCAAAAAGATCCTAATTAGAAATTGAATTAAATAATGATCTCTTTGGGGACTGGGGAGATGGCTCAGTGGATAAGAGTACTTGCTATGCAAGCACCCATGAAAAAAGCCAGGCATGGCCATGTGTGCCTGTAACCCCAGTGATGTGTGGGGAGGAGACCGGAGGATCACTGGGGCTTACTGACCACCAGCCTAGCTTCAGGTTCAGTAAGAGTAAGATGTAAGGTGACACAGCAGGACACCCCAACAGCATCCTCTGGCTTCTGCAGGCACACATACACACATGCACACACACACACACACACACCAACACTCACAAAAAAGCAAAAAAAAAACCCTTAAAATTAGGGGGCTTAGGAGATTCACATGTGTTCACTTCACCTGAGAACTCATCCATGTGGACTTCAGAGATGCTGGATAGAACTCATCTTCAACTAATGACAATCCAGGACCCACAAGTAACTAAACATTTCTCTCACTTTTTGCTCCTTAAACTCTTTTATATTTATATATTTTTAATGATTTCTGATATTTAATATTTCACTTGGTATTTTCCTAATTGATTAAATAATGCTAATTTTGGTTTCAATTAAGTTTAAAAAATAAGGGGCTTGAGGAAATGGGGATGAATCTGAGAGGAGACAGAGGAGGGAGTCTAAATGTGATCAAAATATTCTGTATGAAATTCCCAATGAATCAATACAAATATTATTTTTTAAATAAAAATTAATGACATTATTATTAAAATGTCATAATAAAACCCATCACTTTACATGCTAAACTAAGAAAAATGAAAAGAAAAAAACAATGGGTTCAATACACCTACCTAACCTATACCAAGCATCAGCTTATCTTATGCCAATCCATCTTTGATTTGTTTTGTTTTGTTTTTTGAGACAAGATCTCACTATGTAGCCCTAGCTGGCCTGGAACTCATTATGTAGACCTGGCTGGCCTGGAACTCATTATGTAGACCTGGCTGGCCTGGAACTCACAAAAATTCACCTGTTCCTGCCTCTGCCTCCTGGATTCTGGGATTAAAGGCCTATCTTTACCCAGCCCATCTTAAAAATGCTCATAACAATTATATTAATCCATAGCTAGGCAAATCAGCTAACACAAAACCTAGGGTATGATTAAATCTGAGGGCATGACTCAAGGGTAGAGCACTTCCATCTCCAGCAAGGAGGGGACTGAAGATAAACAGGAAACAGTAGTGTATAATCCCAGCATTTAGGGGAGCCTGAGGCAGGAGGGTCATGTGTTCAAGACTAACCTGAGCTACACAACAAATTGTCTCAAAAAAAAAAAACTTTTAAAAACCAGCACTGAATAGTTCATGCCATTCATTGAATACTGCACTGCAAGTAAAAACAACACAGTTGTTGGGTAGACTCCTGCAGCACTGTAAAATAGAAAAATCTAAGCTCACGGGCCAGTGAGATGGCTCAGCAGGTAAAGGCTTGCTACCAAGCCTGATGACCTAAGTTTGATCCCCAGGACTTACATGGTGGAAGGAGAAAACTGATTCTCCAAAGTTAACTTCTGACCTTCACACATGTACTGTAGCATGGATACCCATGCACCCATACACACAAAAAACAAACAGAGAGATAGATAAATAAGTGTAATTTTTAAAACACTTTTTAAAAAATCTAGGTCTGGTACCACCTAGTCTTGCCAAGCAATGTACTCCAAATATCCCCATTTTCCAGGTGATAAAAACAAAACTCTGGGGGCTGGAGAGTTGGCTCCACAGTTAAGAGCACTGACTGCTCTTGCAGAGGACCCAGGTTCAATTCACAGCACTGACATGGCAGGTAACAACTGTATGTAACTCCAATTCCAGGGAATCCAACGCCCTCTTATGACCTCCACGGGCACTGCATGACACAGACGCACTTAATACACATGCAGGCAATACACTCATACACATAAAATAAAAATAATAAATAAAATATTTTTTTTAATTCTTCAAGACAGAACCAGGGCTCAAACCCAGGTATCTCTGATGTCCATGCTGACTCTGAGGTCCAAAGAAGAAGGTCTATCTCACCTGGAAGACGCCCTGGGCGTCAGCAGTGACAGCCGTGTGAAGAGGGGTGCGACCTGAATGGTCCTGAGCATTGGTGTCTGCCCCAGCATCCAGCAGCCGCTTGGCCGCATCTGCACGGGCATAGCGGGCAGCCAGGTGCAGGGCGGTCTCGCCTGTGCGGTCAGTCCGTGCCCCAAGCTGGGCTCCCTGGCAGATCAGGTCTGATATGATGCTGGCTGACGCATCATCGGCCTCGTCCTCCTCAGTGGGCATCGGTTCCAGGGCTCCCCCACAGAAGGAGGCCAGCATAAGTGGAGTGAAGCCATCTGCAGGGACCGGGAGGGTGTCACCAACCTAGAAGCCTCCCAAGGTGATAGTCAGAGGGAATGGGGACACACAGCGAGGCAAGAGAGAACAGCAAATTCTCCCAGCAAAGTCACCCAGGGATCAGGAGCCTGATTTATCACAGAAGGGATTCTAAGAAGTGGGGCACGCAGGACACGAAGGCACCGCTTTTTCCCCTTGGCTTCCGTTTCAAGCATTCCCCAGTCTCAGGCCCTGAGAGCAGAATCCGCATCCTGGCACTGGGTAATCTGCATATTCCAGCCCCCTGACCACATTGATTGGCTCAAGAATGAATATCTGAGATTTGCTGGACGGTGAAAGATCCAGGGGCTAACAGATTGGCTCAGGAGGTATTGGAAACTGCCGCCAAACCTGACAACCTGAATGGGATCCCTGTCACCCAGAGTGGAAGGCGAGAACTCCTTCAGCAAGTTGTTCATGTACACTCACACACATACACACACACAAATAAATGTGACTGTTTCAAAGAGAGTGACAGAGAGAGAGAGAGAGAGAGAGAGAGAGAGAGAGAGAGAGAGATCCCAACCTCATTAAAAAAAAAAGTTCCAAGATCCAAATACACTTGCAGCTTCCAGTTGTTACATACCAGTGTATCCTTTGTTTTAGGTAATCTACTTTGAGTAGTAGTTTTAAAGCTTAAAGCCTGGCTTAACACACACACACACACACACACACACACACACACACACACAGCCCAGATACTCCCCAGAACACAGCCCCACATGTGAACTGTCATAGGCAGGGCCAGTGAGGGGGAGGGACACTCACCAGGGCCACGGACATTGACATCCATGCCATCAGCATCTGCGTCACCCTGTGGAGGAGTCAGAGCCATGGCTGGTGCCACTCGGATGTCTGCAGCAACCAGATGGTGCTGGGTCCACTGTCGACAATCCACAGGCTCCTCAGCCCCCGCTCTGGGCTCCTCTACCTGGAAGGACATAGATGCAGGCTCTTGACCTTGGTAGTACCAGGGACCTATGGGTATTCTCACAGGTATCGCTGATGTCACTGCACCCAGGTGTGGGAAACCGTTAACAACTTCTCTTACAGATAAGGAAGTGCTAAGTGGTTGTGCTGGAGCTCAGCAAACTAAAGAGAGGAGGAAATGGGATTTCAATCTGTGTTGGAAGGAGGGACAGGCTGGAAACCCAAAGCAAGTGATAGACATACAAAAAAAGGGGGGAGCACAGATGAGGCTCCTGACAGCTCTCACACTAGACACAAACTCTATGAAAATGAAATTCAGAGAGCAATTCTGTCAACAAGAATATCAAAAATAAAATATTTGAACACAACTGGGCTGGGTAGCACCTGTAATTCCAGCACTTGGGAAGCTGAGGCAGGAAGATGGAAAATTCAAAACCAGCATAGGCCATATATCAAGACTGTGTCTTAAAAGAATAACAAGAGGGCTAGGGAGAGGTCTCAGTGTATAAAAATTTGCAGAGCCTGGCCACCCGAATCCAATTTCTGGAACCTATGTAACAGCTAGACACGGTCCTCCATGTGGACAGCCCTCACACACAAACATGTATACATAAACACAAGGATCAATATTTTTAAAATAAAAACAAAATATTCCAAATTAAATTTAACAAAAAGGGGGCAGAGAGAGAATTCAGTGGGTAAAAGCACTTGCTGCCAAGCCTGATACCCTGAGTTCAATCCCTGGAACCCATACAATGAAAGGTGAGAACCAATTCACACGTTGTCCTCTGATCTCCATACAGGTACTGTGGCACAATGCACACTCATGCACACACACAAAAATAGTAAATAGATATAACTTTTTATAAAAAAATAACAAAATAAAATACCATGGAGGCATACACCTGTAATCCCAGCACTCATGAAGCGAGGCAGAGGGAGGAATAGTTCAAGGCCAGTCTGGAATACATATTAAGACTCTGTGAGATGGCTCAGTGGTGAAGAACACTGGTTTTTCTTGCAGAAGACCCAGGTTCAAGTCCCAGCACCCACATGGCAGCTAACAACTGTCCTAACTCCAGTTCCAGGGGGATCTGAAAGCCTCTTCTGTCCTCCACGGGCATTGCACGACACGGGTACACTTACCTACATGCAGGCAATACCCTCTTCTGTCCTCTATGGGCATTGCATGACCTGGGTGCACTTAACAACACACACACACACACACACACACACAAAATAAAAATAATAAATAAAATATTTTTTTTAAAAAGACTCTGTCTCAAAAAAATAAAGAGGGCCAAGAAGATGGCTCAGCACATAAGGACACTTGCCACCAAGCCTGACAATCTGAGTTCAGTCCCCAAGATCCACATGGTGGAAGAAAATTGACTCCTTCAAGCTGTACTCTGACCTCCGTACTTATACTGTATTATGTATATCTGTACACAGATTAAATAAATAAAAATAAAGTAAATATAAATGAGAACAAAATATTTACAATTAATTTAAAAAATAAGTGCAGTGTAGATTCTGGAAATTACAAATCCCCAGTGAAACATGAAGACTGGGTGCTATAACACAGATGTGGCACACACCTGTAACCCTAGCTACTTGAGAGGTTGAAGCAGGAAGACCCTTTTCTTTATAGGATCACATTCAGATAGAATGTGTATATATGTGTGTGTATGCAGCTACACGTGTGTATGGAGGCCAAAGAACCACCTCAGATGTTATTGCTCAGGCACTGTCCACCTTTATTTTGAGACAGGCTCTCTCACTGGTCTGGAACTTGCTAGCCAACCAGCCAGCAGCCCTGTCTCAGAATCTTCCTGTCTTGGCCTTGCCAGAGGTAGGATTATAAACACATGACCACCATGCCTGGCTTTTTTATTTTATGTTGGTTCTGGGGATCAAATTCAGAACCTCAGCACTTTACCAGCTGAGCCATCTCCCCAGCACCAACCTCAGGCATTTTGATAGAGCAACAGAAAATGGAGGACACAGCACAATGGTGTGGTTCCTGGGGATAAAGAGTGCTCAGGACCAACTGGGACACTTTCAGGCTGGGCACACATGTCAAAGAACAGAAAAAGCAGTCACTGTGGAGGCCAGGTTGTTCCCTCTAGAATAACCCTGAGCTGGTCTAGTCAAGGAGCAGGAACCTATATGAGAAAAAAACAGAGGGAGGATGGGATTCTTGCCCACCCACAGTAAATTTCCTTCTCTCCTACAAGCTACAGAGCCACACTGAGGAACAAAGGGGGATCAAACTGCAGCAACAACTGTCTGGAACTGTGTGGACAGTGAGTACAGAGTCTTCCCTGGGCTCTCCCACTGACTAGGGGATCCCCACCTGGGACCCTAAGGGAAGGAGTTAGGGGAGGGGGCAGCACCTTCAGTCGCTTGGCCTCAGGGCACTCCGTGTCCATCCAGTCTGTGGCCACCTCCCCCATCAGATTCTCGCCCTTGGCCATGCTCCTTGGGGGAACAGGAAGAAAAGGGTGTGAGAACGTATAGTAAGGGATCTGGCCTGGTCGGAGGACGTGGGGTGGGGTTTGAGCAGAGGTCATAGAGGCAGGTCAGGGTCTGCACTTGGATAGGGTCTTGGGTCAGTTGGTGTAGGACGGTCAAGATTTAGGTTTCAGTGAGGAATGAAAGTATGGAGACAAAGTCACAAGGATTACATCAGGCAGCAACCAGAACGTTTTTTTCCATGTGTGTGTGTGTGTGTGTGTGTGTGTGTGTGTGTGTGTGTATGCGTGCAAGCCCACATTTTGTCTGTGTGTATATGCATATATACCTGGGCATGCATGAACGTGGAGGGCCAAGGTTGATGTTGGGAATCATCCTCAATGACTCTTTCACCTTATTCATTGAGGCAGGGGCTCTGGTATGGCCAGTTTATCTAGCCAGCTTGTTCTGGGGATCCTGTCTCCACCTTCCAAGGCTGTAGTTATAGGCAGGCCACCACACCCACCTGGCATTTACCTGGGTTCTGGTTTTAACTACTGAGCTGCATCTCCAGCCCCAGACAGCCAGAATCTTAAGGTGGACCCAGGGTCAGAGGTCACACACTGAATGGGACATGGATAAATGAGGCTCATAGGCAAACAATAGGGGTTAGAGGGTGATATCAAAGGTTATGGAGGGTGGAGCTAGACTTATGATGAGCATCCAGGATTCAAAAGGTCATGGTGAGGGGTCATAGAACCATAGGGAAGGGTTAAAATCAGAACAGGGTTGTAGGTTTTGAGGGGTAAGTCAGGTTGGAGGTGAGGTCCAATGTGAAAGATCATGGGGAGTGAACACTGAGTTGGGTGGAAATGAGTCAGAGGACTGATACAGGAATCATAGAGGTATCAAGTCAGGGAGGAGCTGAGATGTTGGCAACGGTCATGAGGTCATCAGTCATGAGAGACCAGCCCAGGATGGGGTCAGGAAATGAATGCATAGGAAATAGTCAGAGGTCAGGAATCAGGAAGCTCTCCAGGGATCACAGAGTCAGTGAGGAAGAGGATGAAATGAACTGAGGTCCCAGATGAAGTCTGAAGTTAAGGTCAGATTGGGGTCAGTGGTCACAGTAAGACAAAGTGGGATCCAGGGCTTGCAAAGCTCCCATATTTGGAGACAGGGAGCAAACAGGGTCCTCACTTCATGCCCAATGCATCTTGTCCCACAGGCTCCCTCCGGCCCTTGTGGGCTGCTGCTATGTCCTTGTGCAATGCAAAACCCTCGGGGAACCAGAGGGTGCTATGCTCGCGCTTGCGGCGGGCTACCATGACGCCCAGGACAAGGATGACCAGCAGGAAGATGGCACCTGCCACCAGCAGTGGCAGCAGCGGCACGCTCTGCTCTGGAGGCTCCAGGGGCTCCCCTGTGGAAGGAAGCAGCAGGAAGGCCTCAGCCAAGTGGCAGGGCTACAACCAAGAAGTGAGTGAGGTTTCAGTCATGGATGGGGTTCAATTACAGGGTGTGCTTCCAGTCATGGAGTGGGGCTTCAAACAAGGGATAGGCTGGAAACCACTGGGCCTGATACCATCATGGCTGGCACATAGCCATGTGGTGGGGCTTCAGCTTTGGGTGAGATTTAGCCATGGGGCAGGGCTAGAGGTCAGGTTTTAATTGTGAGTGACATTTAGCCATGGAGTGGGGCTTAGCTATTCGGCAGGGCTCTAGTCATCAGGCTAGGCTTCAGTCACCAGATCTGGCTTCACCCACTCACAGGGCTTCAAGAATTCAACCATCCTCTGTGCATCCCACTCCTCACCCTCCCCATCCCACCTCACCTCGCACATCCCGAAGTGGGTATGGGAAATCGAGGCGCTCCACTGCTGACAAGGCTCCCAGGTAATCAGCAGCACTCTGGGCATCGGGGAAGCAGTGGTCATTCTCAGGTGACTGCAGACAGAGCCTGTTGTCAATCTCCAGCATCACTACAGAGCTGTGGAGACAGAGCAGAGAGATGCAAAGGCTTAAAGGTTATCTAAAGCCTCCCAGACACCAAACTTCATTCTCCAGAGTCAGTTTCAGAGAGTGATCTCTGTTCTCCACATCTCCACCACCACACAACTCCCAGCTGGTATCCAATCCAACCCCACTGCCTCTCCCAATAGGTCTTGCTGTGGCCACCAGTGACCCAGAGCTGTGCATCTAATAGTACCTTTCCTTATCCACCCTAGTGGAAACGGTTGGGGTGCAGCCTTTTGCTGGGACAGTGCTCCATACCCCAGCTTCTCTGAGAGCTGGCTTCCCCCTTGCCCTTTCAGTGCTGGAGATGGAACTCGGGGCCTCCCACAGGCTAGGCAGACACTCTACCACTGAGCCAAAAGCTCTAATGTCCCTCTGTCCATAGGTCTCAGCATCCTAGATTCATTCTTCATTTCCTTCTCTCCCACTTCCTTGAGACTCCTTCTTCTCCTCCAATGATTTCCACACTCTTTTGTCTTTTGTCTAGCTTCAGCTCCCAGCCATCTTCTGGGGTTCCTCCCTATATCCCCAGGCCCTTCAGAATGGCTCCATTTCACCATGTGTCCTCATCAGTCAGTCACTCCAATCAATGAAGGGCTCATGTACCACCTTACCACCTCCTCCACTCCTGCATCAAATCAGAACCTGTGCCACACCATACTATCTCTAAAGTCCAGCCCTCCTCTCTATCAGGGCCCAAACTCAGGCCCTGTTCCATCTTCAACAAGTTCCTCTTCTGACTCTCCTACACATCATTAATGGAATAGTTATACAATTTTCATTTCTTTAACAGAGAAAGAGACAGACAGAGATAGAGATAGATAGAGAGGAGAGAGAGTCAGAGGTAAAGGTGTCCACCTGAGATCCCAGCACTCAGGAGGTTGAGGTAGGAGGATCATGAGTACCAAGCCAGCCTTGGCTACAGAGCAAGTTCTAGATCAGATCCTGTAAAAAATAAAATCCCTGGCCAACAAAATGGCTTAGTGGGTAAAGTGCAAGCCTGACAACTTGAGTTCAATCCCTAGAACCCACATAAATGTGGAAGGAAAGAACCAACTCCACAAAGTTGTCCTCTAACCATCACATATGCACCATGCCATCCATGTATGACATGGCACTTGACACTTGGACACCCACCCACAAACCTCATATACACAATAATAAATAAATTTTTTTTTGAAAAATCAGGATTTTTTTTGTTTTTTTTTGTTTTTTGAGACAGGGTCTCCCTGTAGCCCCAGCCCCTCTGTAGACCAGACTGGCCTTGAACTCATAGAGATCCGCCTGCCTCTGCCTCGGAGAGTGCTGGGATTAAAGGCGTGTGCCTTTTTAAAAAAATAAAAAGCTCCCGATGCTTTTAACTGTTCTGCTAAACCACCTGTCTCTCCTGATAGAGGAAGCACTAGACCAGAGGTGCAACTCTGCAGTATCAGTCCCCCACCTCCTGTCCGGCAGTCTCCACCCCATCCCCCACCCCCCACCCCAGGGACACTTGCTCACATCTGAAGGCATTTCTCATTGTTGACACTAGAAGGCGCTGTCTTAGGCTGCGGCACCCTATAGTGTACCGAACAAACCCCACAGCAAAGAACGCTCTAGTCCCAGGTGCCAACACGACACGGAAAAGTCACTGGAAGACACACTGCGAAGAACTGTTCTCCAAAACATTAAGAGGCATGAAACGCAGTCTCGGTTATCAGGTGTCCTGCGCATCCCATCAAGCCCTGGGCCTCGCTCAGTCTGTTCCCCTAAGATGGTGTCACTCACCCAATCACCTCTGGAGCCAGCTCACGCCGGGCCCTGGAGCCAGGATTTGGCCGGTGGTAGGGGAAAACCATGGCCTGGCCACGCGCATCCAAGCGGAAGCGCAGCGAGGTGCGCAGAATAGCGCTGAGTCGCTGCAGGAAGTCGGCACTGGAGCGCAGCAGCTCTTCCGGAGGCAGGAGAACCGTGAGGACCAGCACACCGCGAGCCAGAAGGGCAGGGACCTCGCTGGCACAGTCTAGCCCATCCCAGCCACACTCCTCCGTGTTGCAGCCCTGGTCACAACGGCCATCTGCAAAGTGGTCCGTACAGTACTTCTCATACACCGGGCTGGGGAGAGAGAGAGAGCAAAAAAAAAAAGGTCAAGAACCCACCCCCCCACCACCACCACCCAAATGCACACAGCACAGAATAGTGCTGGGCAGCGCTGGCACAGGGGCTAGAATGTCCTCACACATGTCGAACTTTCTGGCTGCATAAACACAGGGTGTGATATGCCTTATCTGAAATACTTGGGACTACGGTGTTTCAGAATTCAAATTTCTTTGAGTTCTTGAATATCTGCATATGTTTAAATATTATATATACATGTATAGGCAATGAGATATCTATCTATACATAATTATACATATAATTTTTTTTTTAGATAGAGTCCCCAAACTTCCTATGTAAACCAAGCCTGGTGGTGCTCACATTTAATCCCAGCACTTGAGAGGCAGGGGCAGGCCGTTCTCTGTGAGTTTGAGGCCATCCTGGTCTATATAGCCAGTTCCAGGACAGCCAGAATTAAAAGGTCAGACCCTGTCTTTAAAACAAACAAACCAGGGACTGGAGCAATGGCTCAGTGAGCATTTTTAATGCTCTTGTTGATTGATGTCTCAAGTTCAATTCCCAGCACCCAAGTTGAGAAGCTCACAACTGCTTGTAACTCCAGTTCAAGGGGGATCCAACACTTCTGCATTTCTGTGGGTATATGCATATACCCACCCACAAACACACACAAATACACATTTTTTTAAAAAAAAAATTCCTATGCAGTAGAGGTGACCTTGAATTCTGATCTGCCTGCCTTCACCTTCTGAGTGCTGGGATTACAGACAGGCACCACCACTCACAGTTAGGCAAGTACTCTACCAACTGAGCTACATCCCCAGCCTTCTATACCTGATTTATATAAGACAGCTTAGTGATGAGGGCCAAGTCTAAATACAAAATTCATTTACCTTTTATTTGAACCATACACACATGGCCCAAAAATCATCTCATACATTTTTAGTGTGTGAACCTAGGGCTTCCTGCATCTAGGCAGGTGCTCTGCCACTGAGCGACATCCCAACCTGTGCCTGAATTTTGACTGCAACTTGTCACATGAGGTGAAGGGTAAAATTTTCCACTGTGGCATCACGCCCATTGCCCATGCTCCACAAACTTTGGTGCTTCAGGTTTTGGATTAGGGATGCTCAACTGGTATCAATATATCAACTATTAACTGAGTATGTGCTGCGTGCTGCCATAGGCATCAAGATACTGCCCACAAATCCTAGTCCAAGAGAAACTGGCATTCCAGTGGGTGGAGAAAGACGTCATAGGAGATGACTATGTAGAATATACAGCAGTCCAACTAGATGCCAACACAAGGTAAAAAGAAACATGGGGGGACTGGAGAGATGGCTCAGTGGTAAGAACACTAACTGTTCTTGCAGAAGACCGGGTTCAAATCCCAGCACCCACATGGCAGCTAACAACTGTCCGTAACTCCAGTTCCAGGGGATCTGACAGCCTCTTCTGTTCTTTGCAGGCATTGCACAACATGGGTGTACTTACCTACACACAGGAAGTACACACGTAAAATAAAATAAAATAAAATAATAAAATAAAATAGAAACATGGAACTAAATACTAGAAAGAAAATGAAAGCAAAGGAATTGCTAGGACACCTAGGAGTAGCTCACAGGCAGACAACACTGAGCAAAGGCTTGAAGGAGGTAAGAGGAGCCCTGTGGCTTCTCAGGGGAAGAGCAGTTTAGACAGAAGGAGCAGCTGAAGCAAAGGTCCTGAGGTGGGGGAGGCCAGGGAGGGATGTGTGAAGCATGGCAGAGGCCAGGGTAATGAGTACAGTGAGCAATGGTGTGTCTCAAGGGGTACATTTTCCTCCCAGGGGTGGGGCCTGCTGCAGAGAATTGGCTGAGGAGAGTTAGGCATGGAGGGAGGAGCGTTGTCACTATCTTGGAAGCTAGCAGTGAGCAGTGGGGGGGGGGGGGGGGAGCCACAGAGTGGAACAGGGTGTCAGTGTGGGGCCCCGGTGTTCGCCTTTGTGAGTTACTCTATTTCCCCTACCCAGGATATAAACTATGAAAAATTCAGATAAAGATGTGTTATATGGTCTGTCTAATAGCACCAAGAGCAAGGGCCCCTAAGGGAACTCTGGTAACAAACAGGAAGGCTGAAACGCACAAGAATGAGGAGTAAGGGTAAGGCACACATGGGACAGAAAGAGACAAGGGGCGAAGATAGACAGGCAGGGGCACAGGAAGACAGAAAGACATACAGATGACACAGAGGTCCATGGGACAGAAGGCTGGTGAGAAAGGACACATAGATGAACAGGTAGGACACAAAGATGGGCAGACAGATGGCACACACAGAACAGACTAGCATACAGAAAGATGGGTGTACTAAATGGACTAGTGAGTGCAAACAGATAGCTAGGACCCACATGGAAGAGAACTGACTCCTGCAAATAGTCCTCTGCCCTCCATATGTGAGTGCACACACACACACACACACACACACACACATAATAAATAAGTAGATATATCTTTAAAAAAAAAAATCAGGGGCTGGAAAGATGTCTTGGTGTTAAGAGAGCTTAATGCTCTTGCAGAGGACCTGAGGTCAGTTCTCAGCACCCACATGTTAGCTAACAACTGCCTAACGCAAGTTCCAGGGGCTCTAACCACTCTTCTGGCCTCTGAGAGCTCCTTCAAGCATATGGTACACATGAACTCATATAGGGACACATAAAAATATACATAAAAAATAAATAAAATATTTTTATTTTTTGTCTTTTTGAGACAGGGTCTCCCTATAGCCCCAGCTGGCCTGGAACTCGCTATGTAGACCAGGCTGACCTTGAATTCACCTGCCTCTGCCTCCCGAGTGCTGGGATTAAAGGTGTGCACCATCAGGCCCAGATCAATAAAATATTTCTTAAAAACTTAAAAGACATGATATAAAGACAGATGGAATTTGTGACTGCAGGCAGACAGAAGCAAACTGGCAAGATGTGTATGAAAATACCACAGGACAAAGATGAGGCACTCTGGTAGAGAAAGGGTCACAGGTAGATGTGTCTTGATGGTCAATGTGTGAAAAATGAAGGGATAGCCCAACAGACAGTCCAAGAATGAACTGACAGGCAGGCCCACCGGGCTCATGAAGGGCCAGATGTGGCTCACTGGTAGGTGCAGAATACAGATGACAGAGGGGCGGAGAGGGGAAGGGGTATGCTCACTTGCAAGTCCGGTCATGGCCACTGGTGTAGCAGTCGAAGTTGTCGTAGAGGCAGGCCGGAGAGCTGCAAGCAGGGTCGCATCGGCTGTTGTTGAAGAGACGCCAGCACTGCAGCGCCTCACACTGCCGCCAAGGATCGCCCACGTTCAGCGAACAGTCGCCCCCGTCCCAGCCACAGCCAGGGCTGTTGCACTCCCGGTCGCAATGCTGGTCCCCACGCTTGGCCTGGCAGGCGGCTCGCGGGCACCTCGGCTCCTCGTAAACCTCGCGAGCAGCTAAAGGGGTTTCGCAACGCGGGCCAGTCCAGCCCAGAGTGCACGCACAGCGGAAGAAGGGGGCGATCTGAGTAGGGAGGCACGAGGCCCCATGCAGACAGGGGGCAGCTGTGCAGCTGACGTTAGTGTTTCCAGAGGGTGACGCCCTGGAGACTCGGCAAGAGGGCCCCGACAGCCCCGGAGGACAGGCACAACGCGGCCCACGGACAGTCTGCTGGCATGGGACACCCACGGGACACTGCAGCTCTCGACAGGAGCGTGCTACACGCTCACAACGGGGCCCCCAGAACGGCTGGTGATGGGTGAGGGAGGGGAGAGAGGAAAATGGTGGCAGGTGAGAAGAAAAAAGAAACAGGGAGTCAAGAGAGGGAAAAGACTTCAGAAATGGTGACCCTCCCTCCCCAACCTCCAGGTCTAGCCACCTCCCCTTTCCTCTGTAGGCCTCACTGTACCCACCCCACCCTCCACCCACCCTCACCCACGTCCAGGAGGCAGTTCAGCCAAGCCCCAACTTCAAGAACCCACAATTGAGCATCTCCCTAAAGTCTTCACTTCCACTTCTCATACCACAAATCATACCTTAACCTGAGGCCACTCCTCACTCATCCCCCAGGGGCATCCACCCCTGCCACTCACACCTACCTGGGCACAGTGGCAGGTGAAGGTCAACCCACCTCCAGGGCCTGGGTTGGGACGGCACTGCCCTCCATGCTGGCATGGCTGGGACTCACAAGGAGACAGGGCAGTTTGGCAGCGGGGGCCTGGACAAGCAGGAGTAGATGGGTCAACCACAATGGAGGAAGGGCAGGTGGGGTTTCTGTGCCTAACTGTCATGCTTACCTGTGAAGCCAGGATGACAGAGGCAATGAAAGTGTCCGCCTGGATCTTGCAGGCAGTCCCGGGTATGTGCTGCATGGCAGACACCTGGGCGACACTCATTGATATCTGCCTCGCAATGCAGACCTGTGTATCCTGAGGGACAGTTACAGCGGAAACCACCCACCAGATCCACACAGGTGCCATTGTGTAGGCACCGGAAGCCCAAGTCCAAGGATGGACCACAGTCATCCTCGTTGATCTCACAGAGTACACCTGGGGATGGGAGAGCAATCAGTAGAGGTTGGAGACTCAGCCTCTTATCCTGTCCCCCAACTCTGGCTTTTACATACCTAGTGTCCCAGGAGGACAGGAACAGAGATAGCGGGCCACAAGGTCAATACAGGAACCCCCATGCTGGCAGGGCTGGGAGGCACACTCATCTACATCATCCTCACAACTGTCACCAGAATAACCCACTGGACACTAAATTGGAGCAAGAAAGAAATTCACTGGGTGGGGACACGAGGATTGCTGGGGCTTGCTGGCCGCCAGCCTAACTTCAGGTATAGTGAGAGACTGTCTCAGAACAGGTAGAGTGATGGAGCAGGACACTTGACTTCCTCCTCTGGCCTCTGTGTATGCACCTATATGCACACATAGACATACAGCACACATATACACTCATAAGAAAAAGATAGCTAGACATGGTAACCTTTAATCCTAGCACTCAGGAGGGCAGAAGCAGGTGGATCTCTGAATTCAAAAGCCAGCTTGGTCTGCATGGTGACTACATAGTGAGTTTCAGACCAGCCAGGACCATAGTGAGACCTATCTCAAAAAGAAAGAAGAAAGAAAGAAGAAAGAAAGAAAGAAAGAAAGAAAGAAAGAAAGAAAGAAAGAAAGAAAGGAAGGAAGGAGGGGGAAGGCAGGAAGGAAGAAGAAAGGAAAGAAGGAGGGAGGGAGGGAGGAAGGAAGGAAGGAAGGAAGGAAGGAGGGAGAAAGAAAGAAGGGGGAGGCAGGGAGGGAGGGAATGGAGGGAAGGAAGAAGAAAGGAGAAAGGAAGGAAGAGAGAAAGAGAGAGAAAAAAAATCAAGAAGTCAAGAAGAGACAAGCAGGGTGTGGGATGAAGTTCAGTGAGAAGGTGCTTACATAGCACACATGACGAATCCCTGTCCCCACCAAAAACAAAAAACAAAAAAAAAAAAACAGACACACTTAGAAAGAGATGCCCATGTCAGGCCACGAACACAAAGAAACACACCCAGGAATGACTAGCTCCTCTTCTCTCTCCCTGGGATGTACACTTACCTCACACACATAGCCCCCCATGTAGCCACGGCAGGTACCCCCATGCTGGCAGGGCTGGGCTGCACAGGGGTCCACCTCCTGTTCACAGTGACTGCCGGCACGGCCCTCTGGGCACACACAGTAATGGGAGTGGTTGTCATCTACACACTCCCCACCTGCCTGACACAGCTGTGACAACTGCACCCCTGAGAGGAGGAAAGTGGAGTCAGGCAGAGGTGGCCATGTACCCCTCCCTTTTCCTGCCCACATCACACAAATACATCCAACATTCCTGCTGGCATCAGTCCCTAGGGTCTCACCCACGATCCAAAGGATTGACAGGCAACTTGTGAGCTGTCATGGTCTCTTCCACAACATGTATACAGTTTTGATGCTCATACCAGCTTGGTCATATACTCCCTTTCCAACTGTCTCACAGATGCAAACACCATCCTGGCTGGCCGTCCCACAATCACACACTGAACTACATACCCCATTAAGTCCTCATGTCCGGGGCACCCTCATTGGACTTATACTAACAGGAGGTATGCACTCACACACCACCCAATAGCCTCACACACCCAGCCACATGATTCCTCTCACCCATCTGGGATGCAGCCTCCTTGCAGGGTAAGCTTTGGATGTCACAGTGGCGGCCGCTCCATCCCAGGGGACAGACACAGTAGGCCCCAGTCTGGACACAATGACCCCCATTCTGACAGGGCACCTGGCTGCACCAGTCTACCAGGGTCTACAAAGGAAATCCTCAGTGTCAGTACTGGGGAAGACCCTAGAAATGGAAAACGCTTTTCCCTTCAGGATGCCCCATGTGACTTTGACACTCTTCTCCTGAGATCTGCAAATCAACCCACCTGGCACTGACTCCCAGTGAAGCCCTCCCGGCAGGCACACTGAAACCCTAAGTGGGTGGGACTGCAGATGCCCCCATGCAAACAGGGCCGGGAAAGGCAGGAGTCAGCCTCATATTGGCAGTGGGTGCCCGTGTAGCCAGCACGGCACAAGCAGCTGAAGGAGTTCACCCCATCCACACAGGTACCTCCATTGAAGCAGGAGCTGAGGAGAAAAGACCAAGAGGATCAGCCCTCACATCTTAAAGGCTACTCCATTCCACCAAGAATTTTGTTCTTCCCAATTTCTGTCCCTTACTCCCCTCAGAAAGTTGCCACCCTGGATAGAACACACCTGGTCCCTTAGCCCCAATTCACCTATAGGCCTGGCCCAGTCTAAGTGCCTCAAAGACCAGCATCTGTGACCTCCAAACACCTTTGCCCTGTCCTCAGACATGCCCCATCATCATCATCAAGAGTCCCCAGACAGATGCCAAGACTAAGATGCCCTCAATTCCCAACTCCATCACAGACCACCCCCCCAGGTTTCCAGTCTAGGCTCCAACAACCTGGGGCTACAGTCCAACAGGTCCTTCTCACAGTGGAAGCCTCCATAGCCAGGTGGACAGGTACAGGTGAAGGAGGCCACGTGATCTATGCAGGTGCCTGGGCCACAAGGGCTGCTCAAACACTCATCCACATCTCGAGCGCAGCGTGGACCAGCAAAGCCAGGAAGGCAAGAGCAGGAAAAGGAACCCACGCTGTCCTGACAGGAACCACCATTGAGGCATGGGTCTGCAGTCAACAGGGAGGAAGACTGGTCACTTTCCTTGTCCCCCATCAGCCTGCCCTAGCCATGCCTTACAAGAGAGGAACTCGGGAAGGCAAGTTTAATCCTGAGGGGATACTCTTGGTCAAAGATCAAACTCTATCCCCTTTTGTGCTATCTGGAAACCTCACCTATGTGGAAGAAAGCTTTGGGGAAACCTTAAAGAATCATTGAGGGGCTGGCAAGATGGCTCAGTTGGTAAAAAGCACATGTGTCCAAATCTGACAACCTGAGTTTGACCCCTGAAATCCATATGGTGGGTGGAAGAGATAACTGACTCCCACAAGTTGTCCTCTGACTTCCACAATTCTGTCTTCTGTCTCTGTCTCTCTGTCTCTGTCTCTCTTTCTGTCTCTCTCTATGTCTCTGTCTCTGTCTCGCTCTCATCTACACAAAGAATAAATAAAGAAATGCCCCCACACACAAATTTTTAAGACAGGGTCTCACTATAAAACCCTGACTGGCCTAGAACTCAATACATAGACCAGGCTGGCCTCAAACTCACAGAGATCTGCCTACCTCTGCCTCCTGAGTGCTGGGATTAAAGGCACGTCTGTCCTGTAAAAAAAAAGTGCTTAATAAAAGCCCCTTTAAGCTATATAGCTGGCCCTACCTGGGGTTCATAATCTGTAGATTCAACCAGCAGGTGAAAAATACTGAAAAATAGAGATCATGTTTCCACTGAACAAGTATGGACCTTTTTTCTTATCATTGTTCCTTATATAACACTGTAAAACAAACATATACATGTGCTTGGTGTTTTAAGTCACCTAGAGGTGTAGGAAAGATGTTCAACCAGTAAAGGCACTTGCCACACAAAACTGACAACCTGAGTTCAATCCTCAGAACCCACATGGTAGAAGGAGAGAATGAACTCCTGCAAGGTGCCCTCTGACCTACATACACATGCCATAGCACACACACATCCTCATACTCACATACATAATAAATAAACATTAAGAAATTTTTAATATGGGGCTGGAGAGATGGTTCAGCAGTTAAGAGCATTGCTGTTCTTGCAGAGGACCTGGGTTCAGTTCCCAGCACCCATAAGATGTCTAAAAACTGTCCATAACTCCAGTTCCAGGGGCTTTGATGCCCTCTTCTGGCCTCCACAGTCACTGCTCAACACAGGTGTACTTTTATACATGTAGGCAAAACACTCATACACATAAAATAAGAATAAATTTTTTAATAAAAAATAAGTCATCTAAAGATGACATAAAGTCTATGAGGGTGTTCACGGGTTTTTACAAATACTAAGCCATTTTACAGTAAGAAACTTGAGCACCCACAGACTCTGATATCTGTGGGGGCTGTGGCGCCAACCTCATAACACCAAGGAACATGTACTGCTCTACCTGCTCTGATCTGTGGGCTCAACACAGGCCTGTGCTGGTCAGTGTAGCCACCACTAGCCATTTATGGTCAGTGTGTCCTTGGCATTACTGCTGGTCCAAATCAAGATAAGCTGCAAAAGTAAAATACATTTCCCAGAATTCAAATTTTGAAGGCTTACATGTTGAAATGAAAATATTTTCTATATTGGATTGAGCAAAATATATTATTTAACTTTTTTATTACTTTTTTATTGTTTAGTGTGTGTGCACTCTCTATGGATTGTATGTGGAAGTCAGAGATAAGTTTCTCAGGTGTCAGTTCTCTCTTTCCACCCCATGTGGGATCCTGGGACTGAACTCAAGTTGTCAGGCTTAGCAGCAAACGTATTTATCCACTGAGCCACAGCCCTATCACATTTTTAAAAATTTGTGTGTGTGTGTGTGTGTGTGTGTGTGTGTGTGTGTGTGTGTACACACACCATAGTGTATACGTGGAGGTCAAAAGATAACTTGCAAGAACATGGCCGGGCACGGTGGCGCATGCCTGTAGTCCCAGCACTTGGGAGGCAGAGGCAGGCGGATCTCTGTGAGTTCAAGGCCAGCCTGGTCTACATAGTGAGTTCCAGGACAGCTGGGGCCACAGGGAGACCCTACTTCAAAAAGACCAAAAGAAAAAAAAAAAAAAGATAACTTGTAAGAACAAACTCAAGTCTTCAGTCTTGGTGGCAAGTGCTCTTATCTGATGAGCCATCTTACCAGCCCAATAAAACACATTATTAAATTGAAATTTATTAAATTTTGTATTATCCATTTCTTTTTTAAAATATTTATTATTTATTATTTTATGTGTATGAGTGTATTACCTGTATGCATGTAAGTGCACCCTTGTTGTGCAATGCCCACAGATGACAGAAGAGGGTACTGGAGTTATGGATGGTTGTTAGTGGTCATGTGGGTGCTGGGAACGGAACCTAGGTCCTCTGCAAGAGCAGCAAGTGCTCTTAACCACTGAGCCATCTCTCCAGTCCCATATTATACTTTTTTCTTTTTTACATTTATTGTGTGTGTGTGTGTGTGTGTGTGTGTGTGTGTGTGCCCATGTGTGGAGGTCAGAGGACAATGTTCAGGTGTTAACCCTCTTTCAACATGAGGGACCTGGGGATCAAACTCAGGTCATCAGGCTTAGAGGCAAATGCCTCTACCCACTGAGCAATCTTGCCAGCCAATTTTTTATTTAGTTAGTAGTGCTGGGGATGGAACCCAGACCCTCATGCATGCTAGGCAAGTTCTCTATATCTGAGCTACATCCCCAGACCACACTAGGTGCCATTATCTCATTCTTTATACATAATCCTAATTTACTTGTGGTCAGAGTCAGAGACCTGTGCTCTAAGCTCAGCTCACCCCCTAATAGCCTTGGTCAACGGCTTCATCACCTTGGGCTCCAGTTTCCATAGGAAATAAGGAAATAAGGAAAGTAACATAACTGTGAGAATATGAACAGTGCCAGGCACACAGTGTGACTCAATGGGTAGATTCCCCAGGGAAGCACCCCAAAAACTCCCCTGCACTCACTGGGTTCACAGTCATCGATGTCCTGATCACAGGAAGGGCCAGTGTAGCCCCCATGGCAGGTGCACCTGAAGCTCCCGGGTAGGTTGGTGCAGGTACCACGGGGGCCACAGGGTGAGGGGCCGGCACACTCATCCACATCCTGCTGGCATCGTGAGCCTGGGGGTAGGGGGACAAAGTAACTAAGATTACAGGGTATGAGATATGGCCTGCGGGTTCCTGCAGCTCAAGGGGGACCTGCAGGCTGAAACGAAAGGCAAGGACAAACAGCTACTCCCAAGCTTCCTTCTGCCAGTCTCTGTAGCTGGAAAATACACACTCTAAGGTTGGCCCTTCAGAAACCCATAATGAAACCTCAGGAGTTCCATCATCCTCAAGCTGCATAGGCTCCTCTCGTCCTGGGCTAACTCACATGGGCTATGAATGTCCAAGTCCAGTTTTGTCCTTTCTCAGAATGAAGGGAAAGTATGGATGAAGACCTTCTGGGCTCCCCAACATCACCCACTATGGGGCAAGGTACAGAGGAGGAGAGAAGGAGGAAGAACAGCAGCAGTAACAGCCAGGTGTGGTGGCACATTCCTTTATCCCTAGCACTTGGGAAGCAGAGGCCAACCTGGTCTACATAGCAAGTTCCAGGCCAGTTGGGGTTACAGGGAGACCCTGTCTCAAAAAAGTAAAAAAGAAAAGAGGAAGAGGAGGGGGAGGAGGATGAGAAGAATGAGGAGGAAAGGTAGTTGGTGTACCTTGCCAGCCTAGGGGACAGGAGCAGATAGTCAGTTGGCCAGGGTCAGACTCGCAGTGGCCCCCATGCTCACAGAAGTTTGGAGTGCAGGGGGACAGTACCTCGCACTGTCGACCTGTAGGGGGCAGGCAGAGAAATAGTCTTAAAGGACTCCCTGCCCTCATCTTCCCCATCCCTGAGATCCACTTCCTTGAGGGAAAGAGAGAAGAAGGAAAAAGAGGAGGAGGAGGAAGAGAAGAAGGAAGAAAAGGAGAAAAAGAGGAAGAAAGGAGAAGAGGAAGAGAGACAGAGACAGAGAATGAAAGAAAGTAGAGGGGCTGCAGAGATGGTTCAGCAGTTAAGAGCACTCGTCGTCCAATCATGAGAACCAGAGCTCAGATCCCAGCATCCACAAAACAAACTGTAACCCTAAGTGCAAGTGGGGAGGAGAAAGAGGATCACCAGGGCTTCCTAGCTTCCAACCTAGCTAAGAAAACATGAGTCCCAGGTTCAAGAAGAGACCCTGCCTCAAAGGAATAGGCAGAGAGTGACAGAGGTCACCAAGGTCCTCTTGTGGCCTTCACACACAGGCACAACCAGGTGTAACCCCCAACACACACACACACACACACACACACACACACACACACACAAACATATACACTCACAAGACACATAGAAAAAAACTTTTTTTTAAAAAGTGGCTAAGAAAAAGTTTAAAAAATAAAAAAGAATGCAGACTAGAAAGGAAATCGAAGGACCAGGGTATCAGAGGACCTGGGGAGGAAGATGGGAATACACACCCTGGACTCCAGGTGGACAGGTGCAGTGAAAGCCTACTCCATCACTGGTGCAAGTGCCACCAGCCTGGCAGGGCTGGGACTCACAGGCATCTGGAACCAGACTCTGGCTGCATCGAGGGCCACTCCAACCAGACTCACACACACAGCGGAACCTGGTGGGGGAGGCAGTCAGGCATGGCAGGTAGCCAGAGAGACAGCAAAAGGCTCAGGAGTTGGGGAGGAGCCTTACCCGCTGGGTGCATCATGACAGACACCGTGACTGCAGGGCTCATGGGCACAGGGATGGTTTGGAGGGAGGCAGAGCGGAGGCAGAAAGCCTGGTGGGCAGAGGCAGCGGAAGCCATTTTCCCCATCCACACAGGATCCACCCTCTCTGCAAGGGCTGGACACACACTCGTTGATCTCCACATTGCAGAGGGGCCCTGGGAAACACACAGGCAACCTTGTCCCAAAACAAAGACAGTAGCTCCATTTGGGGAAGGGAGAACACCTTGTTCCACTTCAGAGCATTACCAGTGTGAATACCTTATCCTACTAACAAGAGACAACCCATACCAGTGAGAAAGCCCACAATGTGCTGACTGGCTCATTCACGCTCACATACTTGCTCTTCCTCCCTCCATCCCTCTCTTTCTGTCTTCTCTCTCCTCTCTCTCCACTCCTCTCCACTTCTTTTTCTTCTTCCCCTCCCTTCTCCTTTCCTCCCTTTCTCTTCTCTCTCTCTCTCTCTCTCTCTCTCTCTCTCTCTCTCTCTCTGTAGTCCTCGCTGACTCACACTCTATATGTGTCACAGGCTGGCCTCAAATTTGGCACTATCTCTCTCTCTCTCTCTTCTGTGTGTTGGTGATACACACATACACCACCGCTGACTAGCACTCACTATGTGGCTCAGGCTGGCCTCAAATTTGCAGCAATCCTTCTGCCTCTGTCTTCTGAGTGTTGGGGTTACAGGCATACACCACCACGTCTGGCCTTGGACAATCTCTTTGAACATGTGAACCCAAAAAAGGGGGAGAAAGGGCCAGCAAGATGGTTCAGCTGGTAAAGGTGCCTGCCACCAAGCCTGACAACCTGAGTTTGATCCCTAGGACCTTACATGGTGGAAAGACTGACTCTGACAAGCTATCCTCTAACACGCGCGCACACGTGTACACACATACACACACACAAATAAATAAATAAATAAATAAAAATAATATTTGAATAAATAAAATAATTTTTTAAAGCGGGGTAAACAGGGGATTTAACCCTCATCCTACAAGACCCTGTGTCTCCATGGTAGCCACTTGCCCACCTGTAAAGCCAGGCTGGCAGACACAATCATAGCGGTTGATGCCATCGCGGCAGACCCCAAAGGTGCAGGGGTTGCTGGCACAGTCATCAATGTTGACTTCACAGTTCACACCTGGGGGCAGAGGAAGACGGCAGGGAGTAGCAGGGAATCCCAGACCCACTATGGGCACCCACACACACCCTGCTCCCGCCACAGCTTAGCTCCAGGCCCCACCTGTGGTTCCTGGAGGACAGCGGCAGAGATATTTGTCCACCAGGTCTAGGCATTTGCCCCCGTGGCGGCAGGGCTGGCTACGGCACTCATCCACCTGGCTCTCGCAGCGAGTGCCTGTGTAGCCTGAGGCACAAGCACAGGAGAAGCTGGCGATACCATCCACACAGCGCCCATGATGGCAGGGGTCCGGGGAGCAGTCGTCGACGTTGCGCTCACACAAGGTGCCTTCAAATCCTGCAAAGCAAAAAGTCAGGCTCCACCCACTTACCAAAGGCAAGTGGAGAAAACCTAGCTCAGCTCCCAGGCCCCGCCCCGAGCTCCCCTCGTTTCCATCCAGTTCCAAGCTCCGCCCCTGGCCTACAGTCCTACCCCCCACTATTATATCCGGTTGCCAGCAGCATCCTGCCAGCCAGGCCCCTTAGTCCCGCCCCTACCTACCTACGTCAAGAGTGGTCTCTGGTCCTACCTTGGTCTTGCCTTGCAGAAACCCTGCTCCCAGGCTCTCCCTAAATCCATTATTGGTCCTCTCCCCCAGTTAGTCCCACTTCCAGGTTCTTGCCGCAATCTCACAGCCCACCCTCACCCTCTGCACAGCGACACTCGTAGCCATCTGGTTGGTCCACACACTTGGCACCATTCTGGCAAGGTGTGCTTGCACATTCATCCACATCCAGCTGACACGTGGACCCGCTGAAGCCTGGAGGTGGGGAGAGGATGAAAGGTGACCTAAATGGTCAAAGCAAAAGCCCTGCCTTATTGGGTGAGAAACCCCATTTGCTTGGTTTTAAATTAATGTTACTGATGTCTAACTGGTAAGATGGCTCTGTGAGTAAAGGAACTTGCCATCATGTTTGACGACCTGAGTTCTGATCCTCAAGACCCACATGGTGGAAAGAGAGAACCAACTCCAAGTTGTCCTCTGACCTCCATACCCACCACCACACACAAAAATAATTAAAAATTTGTCAATGTTGTCATAACCTGACTTGTATTTGTTAACATGGTCTTTTTGAGGTTCTGTCCCAGAGTCCTCACCTGAAGGGCAGGAACAACTGAAGCCATTGACCCGGTCCTTGCAGACACCACCATTGACACATGGGCTACTCTGACACTCATCGATGTCCACCTCGCAGTAGGTTCCTGTGAAACCTGGGGGTGGGGGATGGGATCAGGGTGCTGAGAGCCCCTCAGGTTTTGAAAGAGGTGTAAGGTGAGTCACACTTCATGTTCACTTCAGGACATTGGTTTTGTTGTTTTGTTGAGACAGGGTCTCACTATGTACCTTGAGGTAGCCTCAAACTAGCGATCCTCCTGCCTCAGGTGCCCAAGTGTTGGGATTGCAGGCATGCACTACCACATCCAGCTTTAGATTTTGTTTCAAACAAGGTGGACCCTCACCCAGTTGTGGTCCCAAGTGGACCAAGGGTTATGCAAAACTATGCTCTGGTCCTGCCCCCACCATCCAAGGTTGGGTTTTACCCTAAAGATCTCTCCTCTCTCTCTCTCTCCTCTCTCTCTCTCTCTCTCTCTCTCTCTCTCTCTCTCTCTCTCTCTTTCTCTCTCTCTCTCTCCCCCTCTGTTCTTTTTTCTCTGGTGATGGTGATGGTGATCAAACTCGGAACTTCATTTGTACTAACCTCTACTACTAAGCTATGTCCCTAGCCAAGGATCTCTGTTTTGTTTTGTTTTGTTTTGTTTTGTTTTGTTTTGTTTGTCTTTTTGAGACAGGGTCTCCCTGTAGCCCCAGCTGACCTGGAACTCACTATGTAGACCAGGCTGGCCTTGAACTCACAGAGATCCGCCTGCTTCTGCCTCCCAAGTACTGGGATTAAGGGCGTGCACCACCAGACCCAGCTGCCAAGGATCTCGTTTTAAATCCAGTTCCAGGCCAGCAAAATGACTCAAAGATAGCAGCATGTAAGCACACTAGAATTTGATCCCTGGGACCCACATGGTGAAGGATAAAACTGACTCCTGAAAGTTGTCCTCTGATTTGACATACGTGTACCACAGAAATGCAAACACTGATGCACATGCAAACACACAAGGTAAATAAAATATAATAAAAATTTTAAGGCAACAGATTTCCAAGGTTTTAAAAATAAATAAATAAGAGACAGTGAGATGGCTCAGAAAGTGAGACACTTGCCACCAAACCTGATGTCCTGAGTATCAGAGCCCCAGGTCCCATCTGGTGGAAAGAAGCAAGTCTTGCAAGTTGTCCTCTGACCCACCACATGCATGGGATGCAGGGTCTCCCTGTAGCCCCAGCTGGCCTGGCACTCTCTATGTAGACCAAGCTGGCCTCCATCTCACAGAGATCCGCCTGCCTCTGCCTCCCAAGTTCTGGGACTAAAGGTGTGCAAGAAACTTCTTTAAAGTATATACATATCCAATGTAAAGAGAGTTTAAATGAAGTTACCCTATAACAGGGGTGCAATGCCCCTACTAGACAAAACAGATTAGCAAATAAAAAGTCCAATGACAGGAATGGATTCTCTCTTTTGAAGCTGTTGACCAGGAATCCCATAGCCCCTCAAACAATACTGGCCATTGTCCTTGTTCTTTGCCCACCAGAGCTTAATGGTAAGACCCTATTGCTGAAGCTACCACATACATGAGTTGTACATAGAACGAACAAGGAGAAATCAAGCTGGTACTGACCTCACAGCTTCATCTTTCCTGGCTAGCTTTCATAGTTCTGGAAGGTGCTATGCATGTTACCAGAAGAAAAAAGTAATCATCAACTTGGACCAGATGTGAAGCCTGAAAGTTACAGTAATAACTGGCCTGGCAAAATATGCCCACTGATGTAATAGTGGCATGAATGTTATGTGAGCAACCAACTACTTTCTGAGTAGATTTAAGGTCCACTTCACAAGTTAGAGCCCATACCTGACACAGATCAGGCCTAGGAATCTGTGACTAGACAGGTCACAGGTCCTAGAGGAGAATCTACTCCTGTTATTCTACTAAATGGATATAGGATAAAACCAACTCCTAATGACATATTATTATAACCATAGATAAGGCATCTCTCAACTCTTACTAAAGAAGCTTCTTTTTGCAGCAGATAGTGATTAACACAGAGACCCACAACTGATCAACATGCAGAAAATAAGACTGAAGAGTGCTTAGCACTGAACAGGACAACTATGTTATATCCCCTCCTCCTAAGACTGGGATCATTGTAGAAAAAGAAGTAAAAAGATTTTAAAAGCCAGCGGTGGTGAATGACTATAAGGAAACAGTTTTCCAGACATCAGGGCAGTTACTCTTATGGTTTTCCAGCAAATTGTGACAGCATGCACAAGATCTACATAAGCTCAAGCCAGACAAATTTCCAGTATAGAGGGGGAGAGGTAGGTAAGAAGCCCCAACCCTAGCTGAAGAACTGTTAGCAACTGATAACGGCTAGGAGAGGGAGAGTCAAGTTTTCTTTAGAGGTGTGATACTACATAAGTTGACTAGGCTCCAGGAGATGGACCCATACCAAATGGCATTTGGGGACACAAATTAGACTCAATAAACCTCAAAAAAATAATAGAGAATATGAAATCAAATGGGAATAGTAAGGGGATACAGATAGGGAAAGGGGTCTGAATATGCTCAAAATAAATTGTATGAAATTATCAAAATTTCAACAAAAATATTGCCAAGTATGGTGGCACACACCTTTAATCCGAGCACTCAGAAGGCAGAGGTAGGGGGGGTCTCTTTGAGCTTGAGGCCAACCTGATCTATATATCGAGTTCCAGGCCAGCCTGGTCTACAGAGCAAGCTCCAGGTCAGCCAGGGCTACATAGACCTTGTCTCTTACAACCCCCAAAATCAATAAAAATATAATTAATTAATTAATTAATCAAATTAAAAAGTAAACCCAGTTTCACCTGTTGGGTTTTTCTTGCCCTGACCCCATACTTTAGGACCTTCCCAGGCCACACCCACCACGCACCTGCCATGCAGATGCAGGTGAACTGGCCAATGCGGTCAAGACATGTGGCCTGGTTTCGGCAGGGCCCGGAGAGACATTCATTGACATCAGTTTCACAGCGAGGTCCAGCGTAGCCACGCCCACATTGACACAAAAAGGAGCCCTGTGTGTTCACACATCGGCCCAGATGTTCACAGGGGTTAGCACCTGTGGGATGATGGGACACAGTCAGTATTGGGCATGGCCAGGCAGGGCCTCACTTCTCCCCTCTTTTTGGGTCATTTTGAGGAGTCCCTCTCACCAATGGAGCACTCATCCACATCCTGGTCACATGCCCCTCCAGTGAAACCAGGTGGACAGGTGCAGATTGCCCGGCCATTCACAGGGTTTGTGTCACAGATAGCATCCTCATGACAGGGGTTACTGACACAGGCATCATCCAGATGACACAGGAGGCCTGAGAAAGGGTAGGCAGAGATCAAGAATTGGTCCTCTAAGCCTGCCCAAGCATTTAAGGAGGGAGGTCGGTGAGGGGGATGGAACCCCAGGGTCCTGGGCACACTAGCCATGAGCTCTACCACTGACTTGTACTTCCAGAGCCTTGCTTTTTATTTTTTATTTTTAATTACTTATTTGGGGGATGGGGCACAGGCATGTGCCATAGAGCATGTGTAGAAGTCAGAGAACAACTTGCAGGAATTGGGTCTTTCCTTCCACCCACATGGGTCCCAGGGATTGAACTCAGATTGCCAGGCTTTACCCTTTACCTCCTTAGCCATCTTGCCAGCCCATCTACTGCTTTCTGCCTTATTTTATATTAACCAGCAGTGTATTTAGTAACTGTTTCCCTTTTTTGTTTATGCAGACCAGGTTAGCCTTGAACTCAACATAGATCCACCTACCTCTGCCTCTGCCTCTGCCTCTGCCTCTGCCTCTGCCTCTGCCTCTGCCTCTGTACCACCAAGTCCAGCAGTAGCTGGGCTCTTTTGTTTGTTTTTAGGCAGTTTATTGTGGAAAATGTGAAGCCTACAGAAAAGTTGATCACTCACATATAGAATGCTGGGTTCCCTATTGTTTATTTGTTAATCTTTTTCTTCTAAGCCACTTGAAGAAAGCTTGAAAACATTTTTTTAAAAATCAAGGCACTAGCCTTGGCATGGTAACACACTTTAAACCCAGCACAGAGGCAGAGGCAGATGCAGGTGTATTTCCGTGAGTTTGAAACCAGCCTAGTCTACACAGTAAGACCCTGTCTCGGGCTTTCACTTCTGCTGTGCTCTCTACTCCACTTCCAAGTGGAGTACAATGTCTACTGACACTCCCTCCCTCCACTTCCAAGTCCTCCTCTTAAATACATTCTCTGATCTTTGTGACTTCCCAAGGTCCTCCCTTTCTCAGTTACACCTTCCAGCAATTCTCCATTTCAGTGGTCTCTGCTTTGGACCATGTGCCAGCCTCCTCACAGGTCAATCCCAGGCTTACCCTTCACCCCAAATCCTATTGCTAACACACCTTTCTTCCCTTCTTCTCCCTTTTTCCTTTCCTTCCTTGCTGAGGATTGAACCCAAGGTGCATCCAGTGCACAATGAGCGCTACTGCGAAGCAGCCCTGTCATAATCTAACACTCAAATCA
Organism: Nannospalax galili; assembly: GCF_000622305.1. NCBI lineage: Eukaryota > Metazoa > Chordata > Mammalia > Rodentia > Spalacidae > Nannospalax > Nannospalax galili. The sequence continues at coordinate 80,582 of NW_008335359.1, forward strand.
GAGTCAAAGACAGACGTGAGTGCTTCACACCTTTAATCCCAGCACTCTGGAGGCAAAGACAAGCTAGTCTGCCTAATATCAAGGCCAGCCTGGTCTACATAGTGAGTTCTAGAACACTGGGACTACAGAGAGACCCTGTCTCAAAATGAACGAAACAAAAACAAAAAACAGTCAGTCTGTCTTCACCTCCCACTCAAAAACCATCAATAACTGCCTACTGCATACAAAGAAAATCGTTACTCACCTGTCTTGCCCATGGGGCAAGCACAGTAGAAAGAGGCCACTCGGTCGTGGCAGGTGGCCCCATGGAAGCACACAGCCGTGGCACAGTCATCAATATTCTGACTGCAGCTCTCACCTGTCCAACCATTGACACACACACAGCTGTGGCCACCCAGCGTGTTGAAGCAGGTGCCCCCATTGTGGCAGGCATTGGGCTGCAGCTGACATTCATCTACATCTTCTGTGCAGAATTGGCCTAGGGCACAAAGATGTACTGGTTTAGGTTGTCCGTGTGCCCACCAAGGTCAGTCTCCCAGCTCCCTGCAGCACTTGTGCCCACCTGTCCACTCAGGAGGACACTGGCAGTTGTAGGTGTTGACACCATCCACACATGTTCCCCCATTGAGACACTGATGTCCGGGACAGTCATCCACATTGACTTCACAGTCCTGGCCCTCAAACCCTAGTAGGAGAGGAGGGGTAAGGATGGTCGCTGTGAGACTGGTCTATTGTCCCAACCCCAGCTGCCTCCCCTAGGTCCCACTCACTTACCAGGAAGGCAGGCACAGTCATAGGTGACATCACCACTCTGCCTACAGGTACCACCATTACGACATGGGGAAGGGGCACAGGGCACTACGGGGTTCTCACACAGTGGCCCTGTGTAGCCACCTGGACACTGGCAGTGGAAGGAGCCAGGAGTATTGTAGCAGGTGCCACCATGGCGACAGGGCCCACTCACTCGGCACTCATCTACATCACTTCGGCAGCTTCGACCTTGGAAGCCAGATGGGCAGGAGCAGACAAAGCGGCCATCTGACCCCACTGAGCAGCGGGCACCATGGGCACAGGGGCTGCTGAGGCAGGGATCTGGCAGGGAGCAATCTGGGCCTGAAAGAACCCGGAGAGGGTGAGATTGGGACTGACCACATCCTAGCCTCCCTTGGGACTAACCACACCCTAGCCTCCCTCACCTCGGAAGCCTCGGGGGCAACGGCAGGAGAAGCGGGCAGTGCCTGCCACCACTGAACTCTGACAGACACCTCGGCCAGCACAGGGGCCAGAGTGGCAAGGGTCTTCCAGCTGGCACCGCTCACCTACCCAGCCTGGCAGACACCTGTGGACAGAGATGTGTGGTGGGGACAGGACAGCCCCAGACAGATACACACAATACACACCCAGCAATCCGACTGTCAAACATATCCCTTTCTTTTCTTTTTCTTTTTCTTCCCTTTCTTTTTTAAAATTGAGACAGGGTCTTACTGTGTAGCCTTGGCTGGCCTAGAACCCACAGAAATGAATGAGCCTGCCTCTTCTTTCCAAGTGCTGGGATTAAAGGCACACACTACCACACTCAGGCACACCCATTTATTCTGACACCTACTACATGCTAAAGACAGCAGCAAACAAAATTAAAGTGGTTCTTACCCTCTTGATCTTCACAGCCAGGTCAGACAAAGAAAAGAGACAAGTAAAAATTAATGCACCACATGCCAGCAGCAACCTGTATAAACCACAAGGGCTTGTAAAGGATGTGGTGTCCCAGAACCTGTGATTATCACCTTTTTTAGAAAAAAAAAAAAATGGAGCTGGGTCAGGCAAGATATCTTAAGCCTGGTACTTGGGACATGGAGGCAGGAGGTGGATCTGGAGTTCAAGGTCAGCCTTGGCCACATAGCAAAGTCAAGGCCAGCCTGTGCTACACAAAAGCCTGCCTAAACAAACAATAAAAATACATTTTTTAACCAATAAAAAGAGTGCTGGAAATATAGCCAGCTCAGTGGTACTGAGTTTGCCTACCATGCACAAGGCCCTAGGTTTAATCCCAGTATAAGAAAAAAGAAGGAAGGGAAAGAGGGAGGGAGGGAATCTTTACTAATGTGATTACGTAAAGGATATCTAGATGAGATCACCCTGGATTATCTAAGGGCGTCCCAAATGGTAGGTGTCTTTTTTTTATTTTTTTTAAAGATTGGCTTATTTTGTAATATTTTATTTTTATTTTATGTATATGAGTGTTTTGCCTGCATATATGTAAGTGTACCATGTACATGCCTGGTACCCAAGGGGGGAAGGCCAGGAAAGGGCATTAGATCCCCTGGCTCTCGAGTTGTCAATGGTTATTAGCAGCCATGTGCTGCTGGGAAGCAAACCTCTGGAAAAACAGCCAGTGCGGTTAACTGCTGAGCCATCTTTCCAACTGGGAGATTAACTTATTTTTAATTATGTGTGTATGTGTGTGTCTGTGTGAAAGTATGTGTACTTGAGTACAACTGCCCTCAAAGACCAGAGAGGGTGTCAGATACCCCAAAGCTGGAGTTGTAGGTGCTTAGTTGTGAGCCACCAGGGGTGTTAGAAATCAAACTCTCGTTTCTGCAAGGGCAGAACAGGCTCTAACCTACTGAGCCATCACTCTAGTCCTGGAGGCTTTATAAGAGAGAGGCTAGAAGTCAGTAAGGGGTTCATTCGCCTGTGGAACTCCCAAGGGAGTGCCTATCCTTGAAACATCTTAATTTTAGACTTCCCACCTCCAAGATTTTTCCAGAGTACATTTCTGTTGTTTTAAGTCACCCAGTTTGTGGTAATCTGTTACAGCAACCAGAGGAAACTCAGGCAGGCTAAGTAGGTGTCACATTCTCACAGACTAAAGAAGGGGTGGGGGGCAGCAAAGAGTAGTGTGGGGCAGGGCATCCCAAGTACTGGAAACACCAAATGGAAAGTCTCACAATCCAGGAGGCAATGGTCAGACACATCCAGAAAGACCTAGAAACCACACAGACACATACAACTGGGCATTCTGACCTGGCAAACACAGACAGCAAGCCACAGCCTCCTACGGCAATATGGAGAACTCTCACTCACATGAACAGAAGGAATAATTCCCACAAACCCTCAATTCCTTTCTCCTGGCTTCATGCAGCCTTCCTCCCATGGATGGGATAGTACTTGGCACTTCCTCCCTCGTGTTGGGGAGGGGAAAGTCCTTCAGCCTGAAAACCCTTCCCCAAACCCATCCAGATGGCCTTGAGTGTAAAGAAATAACTGGAAGAGGGTCTTTGTAACCTTCCTAGGGACAAGGAGGTGATCGACTGGCTAGGGGAGCGAAAAGGTCAGAGGCTCCAAAGCGACACTGCCAACTCAGCCCCCTCCTACACCCCACCCTTCCCGCTCCTTTCGAGGATCCCCTCCCTCTGGCTTATTCCAAATGCCAGGGACTGAATTCAAAGCAGGTGACTCAGTTCTTAGCGTCACCCCACAATATCCCCATCCCCGCCCCCGCCCGCTCCCAGCGATACAAGTCGAGGCCCAGCCCGGCAGGGTGCGGGTGGCGCTGGAGGCGGCGGGGTGATGTCAGCCCCCTTCTCCAAAGACACGCAGGGCGGCGATGATGGCGCGCCAGGAGGGGGCGCTTCGCACGGGGCGCCTGGGTCCGTGGGTCCCTTCGGCAGGCTAGGCGCGGCCCCCTCCCGGCGCTGCGGGCGAGTTCCCACGCTCTGCGCCCAGAGCCCTCGACCGGTCCGGCTGGTTCCAGCTCTGGCCCCGCCCCCGCGGCCTGAGCTTTGGAGACCCAGGTGGTGGGGAGGCTTGGAGGGAAGGTACGGACCTGCAGGGCAGGCAGAGACCAAACGACAGAGAGCTCCGGAGCCCACTTTCGGGAGGAAGACTTGGGGGTATCGGTTGGAAGAGTGACATTTGGGAGGCCACCCGGAAGAGGGCTAGAGTATTGAGAAACTGTAGTAGAGGGTGGGGGTTCGGGGGTTGGGGGCGTAGGGTGGGGTTCTCCCAATAGATCTGCAGCGGAGACTCAGCCCGCTCCACTCCGAGAGATCCGGGCTCCTGGAGGCCGCGTGCGCCGGTGATTCACCTGTTGTGGGGCAGGGCAGCCTCCGGCGCATTCACCTGTCGGCAGTAGTCCAGGCGTGGAGTTCCACTGCGCAGGCGTCCGGCCCTGGGGCTCAGCCTCCCAAGGGACTGGTTCCAAGTAAGGACACACTTTCCCATCCCAGCTTTACCATCGTAAGCCGCCCGTCCAAGGACGGCCCTCACCCAGTGCCCCCCAAGGGTGAAGCCAAGTGGGGTTCCAGGCACTTGAGCTCACCTGCACGTGTAACTTCAAAGGGGGCTCTTGTAAGTCTAAAGCCGCCCCCACCCCACCCAGCTTAAGGCTGACGCACTTGGTATTGAGTAAAGGAATACAGAAGAACTAATTAATAGCTGCTGGGTGAACTGCTAGTACTATTAAATAAGCCCATCTAACGTTGAAGTTTCCCTTATAGCACCTATTTCTTGAGTCCCTATGATTATTAAACACTATTTACCAGGCACAACAGTCAGTCAGTGGGTCTCTCAGCCTCTCTCTCTCTCTCTCTCTCTCTCTCTCTCTCTCTCTCTCTGTGTGTGTGTGTGTGTGTGTGTGTGTGTGTGTGGTGTGTATGTAACCCAGGGCCTTGTATAGGTGAGACAATCACTCACCACTGAACAACATCTCCAGTTCTCAAAGGATTTCAAAGGTCCATCATTTATTTATTTGTGTGTATGTGTGTATGTGGAGGTCAGAGAGGACAATTTTGCATAGTTAGTGCTCTTCTTCCACCATATGGGTCCCCCCAGGATAGACCTCAGGTTTCCGGGCTTGGTGGTAAGTGTCTTTACCCACTGAACCGTCATGCTGGCCTATCCAAATTTTTCTAAATTATTTTTTGAGACAGAGTCTCACTGTGTGTTACAGGCTGGCATGATACTCAATATGTAGTACAAGCTAGCCTAAAGACAATCCTGCTTCATCTGGGACTTTATAAGTATGAACAATTCAGTTAAAGGGTCTTTTCAAATCTTCACAGTCAACCCCATGAGAGAAAAGTGATTGCAGATGCAAAAGTCAAGGTTCAGAAAGCTCTCACTTGCTCAAGGTATCCCAGAGCCCCAGCCCTGTCTGCCGCCAATGCTCTGCATTTCCTCAGCTCCTCCAACCCTCTGCATTTCCTTGTATTACTGAACAATCAAATATGCTTCTCCCTGGTGTCTGACTTTCTATTTCACAGATGCAGGGAGTTCAGAAAGGGGAAGTTACTAAGTCAAGGTCACACAACCAGAACATAGCAAAAACAGTCCCTTATTACAGGCTTCCTGTGTGTCTAAATCCTGAAATACGGTAGGCTGTGAATGCACTCAAGCACTGCCAAACCCCTGCCAATGGGCTCTGAAAGGTTATTAACTGAATAATAGTTGTTTCTATCAAGGACCATTATGTGACCTTAGAAGAGCAAGAACTCTGTGAAATTGGGGTTCTTGGGTCCATTTTCCCCTCCAGGATACTGAGACTTTAAGGATTTAATTCTCAGCCACTTAGCAACATGATATGGGATTTGAACCCAGGCCAGACTCCAGAGCCCCTCTCTTAACCCTGTCTGAGTCCCAGTGGGGAAACAGACTCAGTTACAGAAGCCACACACATGGAAGAAGCGGTACAAGACACTGATGGCACTGGGCCAGATACTCACAGGCAGGCAACCTCCCGAGAGGGCTGCTGGGTACACCGGCCTCCATTTGCACACGGGCTTCCATCCAGGCATGGAGGGGCTAGGGAGGTGGGCAAAAGAAGGTGGGGAGTCATCCAGGCACCCAGAACCCCAAACCAGAAGGATAGACCCTCCTCCTTTGTCTGCCAAGCAACAGCTGCACTGAGCTGAGGGTGTCTCTGTGGGTGCCCAGAGGCCCCCATCTAACGTTCCCACAGCCCCCAGCACAGGCCCAGGCTCCAGCTGTTGGGGCTGCAGCTGTCCCTGCCAGCTTGAGCCCTGGGAACCACAAGGCAGGGGTGGGAAGGAGGAGTTGACTTATGCCAGATGTGGGGGCTCAGGAAGTTGCCTGAACTAAGATGTGCAGAATGCGGGGAGGTGCAGAGTCAGGAAGTGAGGGTGCTGAGTGTTAACAGGGGGGAGGGGGAGGGAATGATATCTCCAGCTTCACGCCCAAGTCTTGGGAAAATAGAGGCAAGGAATGTTGGGCTCTGTCTACCTTCCCTTGCTCTGGGGGCATCTACTCCAGTCCACAGGCTCCTGCTGGTTCTTGTTAGAGCAGGCAAGGCATATACCCAGGAATAACAGATGACAGGAATAGAGACAGCTTTGGGTGTAAGAAGGAGAGGGTGTGTGGTATAAGGGAGGGGCAGCTGTGCAAGACACGTGCTGCCCTGTCCAGTATCCTCATCCCTCAGGGCTGTGTCCTTCTTGGGTGTGACACAGTCTGTCTTGCCAGATGGGTGAGGGGCTAGTGGAGAATTATATATTCAGGCAAGTGTGGAGTCACTGTAGATGTGTGTTAGAAAGAGATGGAAAGAGGGTGGGAATTGGAGTATAACATAGAAATTACAAGCTGAGACCATGCGTTGAGAATGAGGGTCCTGCTCATTTTTGTGACACAGGGAGCTGTGTGACAAGAGGCATGGGTGTGAGCCACGCACATGTGTGTGCACGTGTGTAACTTGCGTAACAGTCTGTATGGAGACTTGAGTGTAACAGTCTGTATGGAGACTTGAGTTTTTTAGGCTGTTGTGTGACTAACAGTGAATATGCATGTAGGTTACCATGCTTTTATCTGTGTAAACTGCACAGCTATGCACTCCTGTACTGCACATCGAACTACCCGTGAACAGCATTATCCCAGGGTGCAGCTGTGTGCCTATAGGTTGTGTCTGCATGGGCTGTGTATCAGACCTGGTAGGTATCCTTGAATCTGTGTGCAGACCAGGATTTGGTCTATCCATGCCTGTGTGATGTATTTGACCATGTGTGCATATATGTCGGAGTGTGAGCTGCGTGCATCTGAGTGTCTTATGTGTGCCAAGTGTGCATCTGCGGGTGTGCTGAACCCCAGCCCAAGCACATTTGCCTCTCTCTGTATGTGACAGGCCCTGAGTGTGCGCTGGCCCCGCGGGGGCGGTGGCTCCTGCCGGGTCCTGCCTTACTGGGCCCAGAGGCTAGGCTTGGGAGGCCCGTCCCTCCTAGCAACCATCACCAGCGCCGAGCCCCACCATAGGCGCCCTAGGACCCCTGGCCAGGGCCATCGTCGGTGCCCCTCCCCCGCCGATCAAGCTTCTTGGGACAGGGGTGGGGGCGCCCCTGCAGCCCCCTCTTCGGCACCGCTGCGGTCCGGCTTTGTCTGGCAAAGAAAGCGTGAGGCTGGCGGAGGGGAGGGGGTGTCTAGACGGCGTAGCCATTGTCCCTAGCGGGGGAGGGGAGCGAGGAGAGGAGGAGGGGCGGGGGCCCCCGAGCCGGCGGTGGAGGGGCTCCGGTCATGCGGAGCGGGGCCAGAACCCGTGGAATACGTGGCCCTCGCCCCTTCCTCTCCCCGCACAGAGGTGGGGTCTGGAGGCTGCGGGACCGCTACGGCCGGAAGAGGGAGCAGGGCGAGCGCGGGGGAGGGAGCGCGGGCGCCTCCGAGGCTCCAGCTCCCGCTCCTCCCGCTCCGGCGCCGGGTCTTGCCGCGCTCCTGCCTGGGAAGTTTTCTCCGAGTTCAGAGCTCTGAGAACTTCGCGCCCCCTCCCCGTGCCCCCGCCCGTCTGGCCCGCCTAGGATGGGGGGAGTCTTTTGTGCAAGGGGTCTTAGGCCTTGGGAGTACTTACACCCCCATCCTAACTTTCCCAAGACTCCAGGCAGGGGTAGGATGGGGGCGATCTGGAGACTTTTGGTACACCTCCCACCCAAACTTCAGCCCAAGATTTCTACATCTACAGTCCCCAGTCTCGGACTCCTGGGTCCTTTCCTCTCCAGCCTTAATCACAAGGGTTGCGGTTCTTCAGGCCTCTGGGACCCTGCCCTTCGCTCATAAGTCCCTGAGTTGGCACACGGCCCCCAGCTTCAGCACCTTTGCTCAGGCTCCAGTCCTTGGCTTGCAGGCCCCCTAAATCCTAAACTTAGAGGAGTGCTTGTGTTCCCCCTTCCCCAGCAGCCCCTCCCGCCCGCCAAGTCCCTGGTCCCTCACCTGCAGCCCCCGGCCCCGCTAGCAGCAGCAGCAGCAGCAGGGGCAGAGCCCGCATGGGCGGTGGCGGCGGTGGCAGGGCCATCAGGCGACGACGCCGGCGGCGGCCGCGGGCCCCCGGCCCCATGGCGGCCGGAGCGACCCTCCCTCCTCCCTCCTCCCTCCTCCCTCCTTCCCTGGGCTCCGGGTGCGTCCCGGGCCAGCCTCCTCGCCGCCAACTTCGCCGAAGTGAAGCGGCTGGGCCGCCCCCCCCCCCCCCCTCCTCCCTCCCCCCTCCTCCCCTGGGCTCCGGGTGCGTCCCGGGCCAGCCTCCTCGCCGCCAACTTCGCCGAAGTGAAGCGGCTGGGCCGCCCCCCCCCCCCCCCTCCTCCCTCCCCCCTCCTCCCCTGGGCTCCGGGTGCGTCCCGGGCCAGCCTCCTCGCCGCCAACTTCGCCGAAGTGAAGCGGCTGGGCCGCCCCGCCCCCAACCCCAGGCCGCTTGCCCCGCCCCAGGGCCGGCCCTGCGCGCCCCCGCCCCTTGCACTGCCTCCAGGAGTCGGAGCCCACCCTCTACCCTCCAAGCCCGGGACCTGAGGACCCTAGAACACTGAGGCCCCTCACGACATGCATACCTAACTTTCCATGACAGGCACCCAGCTCTTAAGCACCCCGCCCCCCGTCCTCCAGCCCTCAACCAGAGCTAGGACACACAGACACAGCCAGAACACCAACACAGACGTCCCCTGACCCCCCCATACACTCCAAACCCTCCAAAGGAAAGTCCAGAGAGGCTAATGAACGTGCAACCACCAAGGCACCCATGCAAATCTATGCAGGAGCTTCATAGGGACCCTAAAATAGGAAACATGGGCCAGCTGTAAACCTGGGACAGCATGTACAGCCTCACCAGGAATCTCATTACGTGAGTCTCATGCGCCGATGGTGTAGTCCTCCCAGAAAGAGGCCAAGGGTGGATCACAGAGGTCCACTCCAGGCTGGCAAGATGATTAAGCACGCAAAGGTGCTTGCTGCCAAGACTGACCACTTGAGTTCAATCCCTGGGATCTGCATGATGGATCTGCATCTCACAAGTTGTCCTCTGACGTCCACATGTGTGTGTGTAACGGACCCCCCCCCATGCGCGCGCGCGCGCGCGCACACACACACACACACACACAGAGGAGATAAATTTATTTTTTTTTATGTGAATGATTGTATTGCCTGCATGTGTCTAAGAGCACCTATATCATACAATGCCAGTAGAGGACAGAAGAGGACGTGCGACCCCCTGGAACTGGAGTTATGGTTGTTAGTCACCATGTGGGTGCTGGGAATCGAACCCCAGTCTTCTGCAAGAACAGCCAGTGCTTTTCACTGCTGACCATCTTATTCAATGCCATTAATTAATGGCGATTTACAAAAACAGACCTGCAAAGACTCCTGGCAGCCTCTGTGTCTGGGGTGAGAATGGAGACCCTAGAGGTCCCAGGCTCAGTCCTGGAGGAGGGATGTCTCAAGTCTGAGAGAAAAAACAAGCCAGTACTGGGGGTGCTCAGCATTGGGTCAGAGTAGATACAGAACCCCAGAGGACATACACAGACACCAACATGGTTGAGGAGAGAACCAACTCCCCCAAGTTGTCTTCTGACCTCCACATGTGGTGCCCGTGCCCCTCCAATGAATAAATATAATTAAAATTTTAAAGCTTTATTTAATTTAATTGTGTGTGTCTATAGGTAAGTTCAACTGTGCACATGCTAGGAGAGGGCATTGGACCCCTTAGAACTGGAGTTATAGGTGTTTGTGGAATGCCCAGCTTGTTACATGGATGCTGGAACCTGAACTACAGTCTTCGTGATTTCACAGCAAGCTCTTAACCCACTGAGCCATCTTTCAAGCCCAAGTTTTTCTCTTTTTCCCTCTTCTAAGACAGAGTCTCAAGTATATCAGGCTAACCTTGAACGCATTAAGTAGCAGAGAATGACCCTGAACTCCTTTTTTAAAAAATTTATTTTTATTTTATGTGTGTATGGTATGTAAGTGTACCCATGTCATGCAGTACCCTCAGAGGACAGAAGAGGACACTGGATCTCCTGGAACCAGAGTTACAGACAGTTGCCAGCCTATGTGGGTGCTGGGATTTGAACCTGGGTCTTCTGCAAGGTCAGTGCTTGGTCAGTGCTTTTCACTGCTGAGCCATCTCTCCAGCCCTGACTTTGAACTCCTAATCCTCCTAACTCTACCTCCCCAGTCCTGGAATTACTGGTATGCACTACCACACCTTTATGTGGTTTGTAATTGGCAAGCACTCCCCAACCCTCACCTGAAGTTCTTAGTCAAAGTTTTCTGGTTGCTCCCAGTAACATCCCTTTTAGCATGCTTCTTTGCTGATCCAGGATCTAACACTAGATTTCCTTCCATTGGTGTTTTCAGAGACGTGAGGCCAGTTGTTCTAAAGGATGCCTCTCAGCAGAATGGCCTCCTGGTTCCACCTGACTGACTTTGTGCATCTTTGGCAGAACCCCTAGATCCTCCCCAGAGCATAGTAGCTTATATCAGTCCTTAATATTGATGGCATTCAACTTTAAGAACTTGGGCAAAGTTCCTCCTCCTATCTCAATATTTATTTATTAATTTATTTTGCAGTGCGGGGTAGAACCCAGGGCCCTGAGCATGCTGAATAAAAGCTCCACCATTGAGGTACATCCCCAGCCCTTGGTTTTTGAGACAAGGTCAGTCTATAATTCTATGTAGCTCAGACTACCTTTGAACTCACTATGTAGCCCAGACAGATCTTGGACCTCTTGCCTTCAACTCCATAGTGCTGAGATTGCAGGCATGTGCCATCAAGCATGGTTTCTTCCACTGTAATGAACAATTATTCTACAGGGATATACTCTGCAGCTGTATGGCTATCCTAGCATCCCTTAAACTTTTGTCTACTGGTTTTTGCATATATCGATGATTTCTTTTGATTTTTTTAAAGATGAGGCAAAATTTGTATCACATAAATACACTCATTTATTTTTTAATTATTTATTGTTATTATATGTGTATGAGTGTTTTGCCTGCATGTATGTAAGTGTACCCATGCATGCAATGACTGCAGAGGCCAAAAGAAGGCATGGAATCCCCTGGAAGTGGAATAACAGACAGTTGTTAGCCACCATGTGGGTGCTGAGCAGCAACAAGAGCGGCCAGTGCTCTGAGCCATTGAGCCATTTCTCCTGCCTCTCCCCCAGCTTTGACAACTACTAATCTGCTTTCTGTATCTATGGATTTGCTTGTTCTATTTATTTATTTTTATAATTTTATTTTAGTTATTATTATTGTGTGTACATGTGGGAGAATGCATGTGCCACACATTTATATGGAGGTCAGAGGACAATTTGCAGGAGTTGGTTCTCTCCTTCTACCATGTGCTTCCTGGAGAGCAAACAGGTCATGGGACTTAGCAGCAAAGCCCCTTACCCACTGAGCAAGACTACCAGCTCTCCACATTTCATATAAATTGAATCCTGAACTTTGTGTATCTGACTTCTTTTTTTTTTTTTTTTTTCTTAAATTTTGGCAGGGCTGGGGTCTATCATGAGGCCTCATGCTTGTCAGGCAAGTGCCCCACCACTGAACTATACATCCCCAGGGGCAATTTTTCTTATTTGTTTGTCTTGAGATGTGAGGAGGGTCTCACTACATTGCCCAGGCTGGTCTTGAATGCTTGGGCTTACGTGAACTTCCAAAGCTAGGGATGTAACTTAGTACAGTGTTTACCTGTTATGCACAAAGCACTGGGTTCGATCCCCAGCACTGCATTAAAACAAAATGTTCAGTGGCACACACCAGAAATCTCAGAATGTTGGGGGTGCAGGTGGGAGGGTCAGAACTTCAAGGTCATCCTCAGCTACATAGGATATTCTAGGCCAGCCTGGTCTGCATAAGATCCTGTCTCAAAAAAACAAAAAAGATGGGACTGGAGAGATGACTCTGTGGTTAAGAGTGCTAGCTGTTCTTGCAGAGGACCCGGGTTCAAATCCCAGCACCCATAAGGTGAATAACAGCCATCTGTAACTCCAGTTCCAGGGGATCTGATGCCCTCTTCTGGCTTCTGAAAGCATCTCGCAACATGGGTGTGCTTGCACACATGCAGGCGAGACACTCATACACATAAAAAAATAAAAATAATAAATGAAATATTTTGTTTGGTCTTTTTGAGACAGGGTCTCCCTGTAGCCCCAGCTGTCCTGAAACTTACTATGTAGACCAGGCTGGCCTTGAACTCACAGAGATCTGCCAGCCTCTGCCTCCTGAGTGCTGGGATTAAAGGCGTGTGCCACCACACCTGGCCCAATAAATGAAATATTTTTTAAAAAAAAACAAGTGGGCTAGTCAGATGACTCAGCAGGCAAAGGTACTTGGCGCTAAGCCTGATGACCTGAGTTTGATCACCTGCAGCCATGTGGCAGCAGGACTATACATTGTCTTCTGATCTCTATATGTTTACTGTGGCAAATGAATGTTCATATAAACACACACACAAGAAATAAATAAATAAATGTTAACATTTAAAAAAAAGATTCCCAGGAACACTTAACACTGAGTCCAGATTCCTTGAGATGATGTTTGTTTGTTTAACTTACTAGGAATCAACCTAAGTCCACACACAGACTAGGCAAGAGCTTCACCATGCATGCAGTGGTATCTTCAACCCCCTTTAGGTTACTTTTAAAAGATGGAATAGGCAGAGGTGAAGGATGCTGAGAAAGGGTGTCAAAGAGAAAGAAAAGCATGAGGAAGCATGAGAAAAAGCCAAATGACTGACTAAGAGCTGGCATCAGAGCTGGCCTCCAGGCCTGCCCAGGTTGCTGGGACCTGAGGATGCTGCCACACCATCTCACAGATGCATCCCTTGTATGGGAGAGGAGCTACCTGCCCAGCTGATGAGGGAAGCCTCATATGCAAAACAGCTATAATTTCATGGATGCTCTGTCAAAGTACAGAGCTGGGGGCCGGGGGGGGGCTGTTGTTAATATTGTGTGCGTGTGTGTGTGTGTGTGTGTGTATACATGTGCGTGCCTGTGTACCACAGTGTGTATATGTGGAGGTCAGAGGACAATTTAGTGGAGTCAGTTCTCCCTTTCCACCTTTATGTGGGTTTTGTAAATCAAACGCATGTCACCAGCTTTGCACGGAAAGTGCCTTTACTAGTGAGCCATCTTGCTGTTGTTAGTTTTTGTCCTGCAGTTCTGTGGATGGACCCCAGGCCCTGGTGCATGTTAAGCAAGCAGCTGTCTGAATGAGCTTTATTCCTAATCCAAGAGCTGAGATTTGAACCTGTGCCTGAGTGACTCCAGGCATGTGGAGTACAGGGGAAGGGTGGGAAAATAGTGAAGGTTGGGCAAAGAAAAAAGACCAAAATGTTGCATAAGAAGAGGCACAGAATGGTTGACTGTCATTGTGCTGAGTCAATTGATAGTAACCTGACTCAGCTGGATCACCTTACTCAGCCTAGGCAGGGGCAGCTCAAGTCTCTTCCCTGCCATGAACCCAGGAGGATACTCAAGACCCCTTTCCATCCCATTGTTCATCCCTCTCTAGAAACCACCCGTTAGTTTTTCTTAAATTACATTTTAGTGGGGCTGGAAAGATGGCTCAAGAGAATGTACTGCTCTTGCAGGGACTTGAGTTAGATTCCCAGCATCTACAACAGCAGGCTCACAACCACCTATAATTCCAGCTCCAGGGGATCCAACACCTCTGGCCTCCAAGGGCATCTGTGTTCATGTACACACACTCCCAATTAAAAACAATAAAAATAAGCCAGGCATGGTGGCACACACCTTTAATCCCAGCACTCAGGAGCCAGAGGCTGGAGAATCTCTGTGAGACTGAGGCCAGCCTGGGGCTATGACAGGATCCTGTCTCAAAAAGTCCAAAAAAAAAATTCTTGAGTATGTTGCATTGGTGTTGCCTTCTTTAGGCCTGACTCAGGTTAAGACCTAAAGCCAAGGAAAAATATACATGTCTAAGACTCCCACAAGTTAGACACTGGGGACAGAACTTGAGGACATGCTACCTGGACCACAGCTATGATTATTCACCTATCTTCTTTCATTCAGTAGATGTTGTAGTGCATATAAGTATGGACACAGAAATGGGGTTTGCCTACTTTTTGTTTGTGTGTGTGATTTTCCATGCAGAGATGGACTGCACTACGTTGCCCAGGCTGTCCTTAATCTCCTGAATTTACGTCATGCTCTTGCCCTCAGCTTCCTGGGTAGCTGGCACCACTGTGCTGCTCTTGGCCTTGCCTTTTTTTGTTGTTGTTTTATAATGAGATTGGGTCTCACTATATAGCCCTGGGTAGCCTGGAACTCACTATGTATGTAGACCAGGCTGGCCTCAAATTCACAGAGATCACCTGCCTTTGTCTCCTGAGTGCTAGGATTAAAGGTATGCACCATCATGCCTGACTTGTCTTGCTTTTTGATGAGTCTACAGTCCAGTGAGTGATAGGTCTGTGCAAACAAAGTTGCAGTATTTTGGGGGGAGAGCTCATCTACTTCGGTTAGAAAGGAGGACAATCTTGCTGAGCTTTACATTATGGCATGTCTCTCTGCCATTATTTTCATGTCTGATAATAAATTTCCTACAATACAAAAAAAAATTTTTGAAAGAAAAAATAAGTGTTCGGGAGGCAGAGGCAAGAAGATCTCTGTGAGATCAAGGCCAGTCTGGTCTACAACTATTTAGCAAGTTCCAGGCCAGCTGGGGCTACAAGGAGACTGTCTCAAAAAAAGAAGGGGGAGGAGGAGGAGGGAGGAGGGGGGGGAGGAGGGGGGAGGGAGAGGGGGGGGGGGGGGAGAGAGGAGGGCAGATGGAGGAGGAAATAAAAAAAGAATTCCACTCCAGGAAGCCCTTCCCCTACCAGATTGGGGTCCTCTCCCTTCAGCCTTGTTCTCAAAGGGCTGGAGGGACCTATAACTTGCTCTGTTGCTACCTGCTTCCTACTGGAAACTAAGGGTTTCTTGAGGATCAGATGGACCAAGTTTGGGGGCAAGATTTGGTAGCAGGAAATAACCAGAAAAGTTAGGGTGCCCAATCTAGACTAGTGGCAATTGGGGATCCAAACACTCTCTTCAGATTCCTTCAGACACTTATGGGGTCCAGAGAAGGGTCTATTACTAGAGGGAACAGAACTAGAACCTTGGTGGGGGGTGTAGGCCATGTTCTCCTTCCCTGAGCCACTTAAATAGAGAGACTTTTTCTTGGAATAGATGTTCTGCAGATGTTGAGCTCCCTATCACAAAAAGCAACCAAGGAATCTGACACAGTTCTTGAGGCAGGAACTGAGTCCCTGAATCTGCTGATCCAGCAACCCCTGGTCTATGGCAGATGGTGAATACACAAGCTGAAGATGACACCGAGAAGTGGGGACCAAAGGAAGGCACATCTACAAAGAAGGCACTCATGCCAAGTCCCTGCTGTGGTCTTTCAGCCACAGTGAAAAGACTGGCCCAAGATGTCCAGGTCCCTAGGGCGCAGAACAGTCGCAGTTCCCACGGCCCCTATGTAGTGTGGATGGGCCAGTGCCCCTCCTCTGCTCTCTTCCTGGCCGCCTTGGCTAGGGACCACATCTCTCCTCTGTGAGCTCAGTCCCTGAGGACCTGGGGCCTGGGGCCAGGCCAAGACAGCTGCAGGCTTGCTGACTGGGAATCTGAGAACCTTCACTTGGCTTCTTCCCCCAGGGACTGCCCTGTGAGTACAATCTGGAGTTAGGTCCTCACATCCAGGAAGGGGGATTTAGGAGCCCAGTGGGATTTAGAAAGGTGGGGGTGGCCTGGATTTAGGTGGGGAGGCTAGACCCCAGGGCATGTGGGTTAGAGATCCATCCAGACCTGCTGACAGCCTCCCTGGAATTCTCTCATGCCTGAACCCTCTGCGGGTCCCAACTACCCAGCTGCCCAGTGTGGCATGGTCATTTACCCTACCAGCTTCACCTGCCTGCCCCTCAACCTTGTGACCCTTTACACAGCTGTTTCCTCAGCCAGGAGCACTTGCTATAGCCTATGCTCCATCTTTTCCTCCCTCCTTTATTTGACAAACTATGTATTTTCTTCCTTTCTTTCTTTCTTTCTTTCGTTCTTTCTTTCTTTCTCTCTTTCTTTCTTTCTTTCTCTGTGTGCCAGTGCACATATGTGTGCTTTGATGTATGCGGAGGTCAGAGAACCACTTGTGGAAGTTGGTTCTCTCCACATAGATCTTGGGGATCGAATCTAGGTCCTCAAGTATGGTGGAGAGCACCTTTACCTGTTGAGCCATCTCACCAGCCCTGTTTATTTATTTTTGAGGCAGGGTCTCATGTATCCCAGGCTGACCTCGGAATCACTAACTCATTATGTAGTCAAAGATGCCTCCACCTCCTGAGTGCAAAGATCACAGGCATGTACCAGCATACCAAGTTTATGTAGTTTATGCAGTGCTGGGCATCATACCAAGCAAGCACTCTACCAACATCCCCAGCTCTGGTTTTTCATCAAGGCCAGCCTTGAAGTCTAGATCCTGCTGCCCTCGGCCCCCAAGTACTAGGATGACAAGTACTCGCCACCAAAACAGCTTCACAAACATTTATTGAATACCTGCTTGGTGCCAGGTCCAAAAGGAGATTGAAATGATGGCAGTGGTCCAAGACAAAGCCTGTTCCTCTGATGAGAGACAGGGGAGAAACAAGGTGCTAGGCATGGTGGTGCACACCTGTGGCCACAGTGCTCCAATGAAGCAGGAGAACTGTGAATTCAAGGCCAGCCTGGGCTACAGAGTGACCAAACAAACAGCTGAGAATGAGGCTTAATGATAGATCACCTGCCTAGCATGAGTGATACCTTGGATTTGATCCATAACACCACAAAAATAAATGAATTCAAAAGGGTACAAGGGGGCTGGAGAGATGATTCAGAGGTTAAGAGAACTTGCTTCTCTTGCAGAGGACCTGAGTTCAGTTCCTAGTACTCACATCAGGTGGCTCACAACTGATTGTAACTCTAGCTCCAGGGGATCTGATGCCCTCTTCTGGCCCCTGTGGGCACTTGCACACATGTGGCACATATACAGACAAGCAGGTGCATACATATACACATATATAAAAATAAAAATTTTAAATAGACTAATAAAGGGGGAAGGGGGAACAAAAAGACACAAGAACTATTGGAACAAGACATGGCAGTGCATAGCTGAAATCCTAGCATTGGGGAGGCCAAAGCAGGAGTTGAAGGCTAGCCTGGCCAACTTAATGAGACCCTGTTTCAAAAATTAAAAGGTAGCCCGGCATGGTGGCACATGTCTTTAATCCCAGCACTCGGGAGGCAGAGACAGGCAAATCTCTGTGATTTCAAGGCCAGCCTGGTCTACATAGTGAGTTCCAGGCCAGACCCTGTCTCAAAAAAAAAGTCTTGGGTGGTTATGGCTCAGTGGTAGAGCATTTGCCTGATAGGTATGACAGGTATGAGTCCTTAGGTTCAATCCTTAGTACCTAAAGGAGAAAAGTAAAACCTACTGAGATAAGATTGTTAAGTGCAGCAGTCTGGAAGAGAGATGGTATGGGAAGGAGTCAGGAAGGCTTTGCTGAGGAAGGAACATTATAGGAAAGTTTCAGAGGGCAAGTAAGCTGGGGGTGGGGGTGGGGCAGCCAGGGGAAGAAAGTTCTGGGCAGAGGGAACACTTTCCTACCAGAGGAAGGAGGGTGAATAGAGGAATAGCTTGGAGGGCAAAGACTGGAGGCAGAGTTAGCAGGAGTTCAAGGGAACTGGCAGGCTGAGTCCCAAGAAGCTAATGGGTCTATGATTCTACCCCACTGGAGGATTTTAGCAAGAGAAGCTTAGCTAATTAGCTTGTAAGCAATCAATTTGACACCTGTTCCTGGGGTTTCTCATGTCCTCCCCACTTTGAGCTTTGAATCTTCCACATGATCCTGCCTGGTTCCCATATCAGTTCATGAACTCTGTGACCTCCCTGTCTTGCTCAGTGCTTGACCTCCAATTTCTACCATACAGCCTGGTGCACAGGAGATAAAATAGTTTTCTTATTTGGTGAGGGGTGCTGGAGATGGAACCCAGGGCTTCACATATATGCAATACGTGCTCTACCACTGAGTGAGCACCCCCAGTCCTGATAATTGTCAGTTGAGTGAATCAGAAGCTGGGACCTGAACATATACCCCCACAGGACCAGCACACTCCCTGAGAGGACCCTGTCTGGATTCAGAAAACCCCAGTCCCCATTGGCTCAGAGGAAGGGATAAAGGGGCTTTCTGAGGAAAGGGATGGGAAAGAAAAGAAATGAGCTAATCTACGGTTTTGGCCAGAGGTAAAGAAGCTGTCACCCCTGCTTCTAAGGGTGGCACTTTTGCTCTTCCAGCCTTTCTTTCTGCTTTAAAGAAGGAAGTTCCTTCCCTGGGCTTTTCATTAGCAAACCCATTGGGCTGGGGTATAGCTCAGTGATACAGTGCTTGCCTGTGGGTCTCTAGGTTTGATTCCTATCGCTGTAAAAATGAAAGCCTGCATGATTGTGATGCACATAAACTCACACAGGCGCACATACACATAAATAAAATAAATATTAAGTTTAAAAAGCCTAATATAGCAAAATATGCCTGGAGAATTGCCAATATCTCAGGCTTCTTTTGACTGGGCACTATGAAACTAATCACACAAATTTCCCTTAAGGAAGTGAGGAAGAATACATGTTCCTAAGTGTTTGCTTTCCCTTTGGCAAAAATAATGTTCCATTATTTTTGGGTGTCCATGCCTGTAACCCCAGTCTTTGGGAGGCTGAGGCTGTGAATTTGAGGCCAGCCTGGGCTACATAGTAAATGCAAAGGTACTTAGAGCTAGCTTACATAGAGAGACCCTGTTTCAATAAGCTAAAAACAAACAAAATAAAAAATAAGGGGTTGGCAAGATGGCTCCGCAGGTAAAGGCACATCCCACAAAAGTTTGATGGCTGAGTTCAATCTCTAGAGCCCACATAAAGGTGGAAGGAAAGAACCGACCTCACCAGGTTGTCCTCTGACTACACTCATGCCATAGCACATACACACACACACACACACACACACACACACACACACACACATCATACACACACAACATACTAATAACTAAAATTTTAAATGAAAAAGTCTATAGAATAAATTATTCCCTCTGCAGTCACAGGTTGAGTCAGTCTCCCTTTATACAGCCAATGTCCATCTCTTAACTGTCCCACTCCATCCCCTCTGGCCACATCTCCTTTCTTATTTTCTCCACCCTAAGCTTTCTGTGCCCATTCTTGTCTTCTGGTTTCTGGACAGGATTGGACAGTTGGAGACATGGCAGGAAATGAAGTTGGAAGCAAGAAGGAGCTATTAGTCTTCTTGCACCCTTCTGTATACAGTCACTTCACCTGGCTGAGCCTCTGACCAAAGACCCTGTCTGAAGGACCCTATCATGCTCCACTGACACCCTTTGTTGCCCATGCCTGGCCAGAGGCACCTGGAGATGGTAATGGGTACTGTTGGTTTCCCCATCCTCTGCTCACCCACTAGATGGGGAAGGTCCTTGTGGCAAACACATGAGCCATTTCCCTAACCAGGGTGCCTAGCCTCAATATCCCACCCCTTACCCTCTTTCCCAGTGCCTCCTAAGGCCATCTCTGTCCTTTAGCCCATAAGATGCTTCTAGATTCCTGTCCCAAGAGCCTAGACCTCTTAGATATACTCACCCTAATCTGTCTCTATATTTTCCCTGGGAAAATCTTTCTCTGTTTCTCCCTCCCTCCCTCTCCTCCGCTCCCCCTCTGTGTGTGTGTATCTCTCTCCCCCTGCACATGTTCCCTGAATCCACACTTGACCATGCCTATCTCTGTCTAGCCCTCCTCACCCTCCCTCAGACTCTCCCCACCCCCACCCCGTTCCATCCCTTCACTCACCCCTAAATTCCACACAGAGATTTATCCGAGACACACACCCCCACCTTGCTGGCATTTGACACCCTTTAAAATCTCACATCATCCTACCCGCAGTGGCATCTCAGTCTCAAGGAAATGATAAATCAATTGTGAGTGAGAAACTTCCATAGGTAGGCTGGAGCACATTTTTTTATCTCAAGGTTCAACTGCAAAGAACACCTCTTCCAGGCTGCCTTCCCTCCCTTTCTCCTCCAGGACACAGCCCCTGCCCAGTTTCTCATTCTCCTGGGGCCTGACCACACTCTGCCGGCAGAGTCTCTGTCCTTGTCCGGCTTAGTCTCCTCTACCCTTCCTCGGGTGCTGGGTCGGCGGTGTTGGACTAATGATATGAACTGATGAATACATGCATGGGCGAATGAATGAATGAATGGATGGACGGATGAATGGATGGATGAAGTGAATGATGGAAAGTGGGCGGCCGAAGGCAGAGACTTAGAGAACCGGATGAGGGGCCCCAGCCCCAGCCCTCAAAGTCTCCACTCATGCCCAAAGTGATGCGCACCCCTGGTCTCTCGACCAGAAGAAATTCGCAACTTGCCTGGCTCAGACTGAGGAAGGCGGGTCTTGCTCAAAGGACTCTATCCAATGAACACGATCGCTCCTTTAGAAGCCCCCTCCCCCTCTGCAATTTGTTAGGCGGAAGACAGAGCCTTCTGGTTGCCCTGGCAACCATCAGTGGCCCTGAGTCTCCTGGGCAACTGTCCGAGACCTCCGGTCAGCCTTTGCCTGGGCCCCTCTAGTCACCCAGACAACCGCTACTTCGCTACTTCGTTTGGGTCAATCGTCAACCCTTCTCCCATCACCCTGGCAACCACGATGGACTCAGTCCTCATCCTGTCTACAGATTTCCTCGCCTTAAACTTCCTACGCCCTGAGATCCTCTCTTCCTGACCCAGAGGGAATCAATCAGGCCTTGCTCCCACCCTGAAGCCTCAGGAGTGCGGATTCTGCTGAGGCTGAGCAAGCCCCCTGCCGGGCTCCCGACGCTCATTCTTGCATGGAACTGTCCAACCGCCACAGGGAGCTCTTCAAAATGCAAGCCATGTCCCTCTGGGACTGAAAAACCTCCCCGGACTGCCCTCCGCGTTATTCCAATGCCCCTTGCTCATTCCCGCCTCGGACCTTCCTAGTGAGTTTCCAATTTCTGGGAAAAGTTTACCCCTGCCCTCGCCCACGAGGGTCCCCACTGCGGTTTCTTCCTTATTTGAGTTCTGTCACTCACTTGCAGAATTCCCTATCTCTGCCCCTGGGAACTCCACAACTCCAGAATGGCCTCCTGGCTCACACTCTAGCCCCAGACCTACACAATGGCTGGTGCCTGTGTTAAGAGCATGTCTCTCAGCGAATGACGGAGGACAGAGAGTGATGGCCAGCACAGAGGACTCTGGCTAGGCAGGCCCATTCCCAAAATAGAATGTGCTTTTCAGATCTACCGAGTTCCCAGGGGATGAGCAACAGTCAGGGAAATGGGGGAGGGTTAGATGACTCATCTGGTAAAGGCACTTGCTACCAAGCCAATAACTTAAGTTTGATCCCCAGGACCCACATAGTGGCAGGAGAGAACCAACTCCTGCAAGTTGTCCTCTGACCTCCACACAAACACTGTAGCATGCGAGCACACACACAATAAACAAACAATAAATAAGGGGCTGGAGAGATGGCTCAGTGGTTAAGAGCACTGGCTGTTCTTGCAGAAGACCCGGGTTTGAATCCCAGCACCCACATAACAACTATATATAACTCCATTTCAGAGGATCCAACACCTTCTGTCCTCTGAAGGCACTGCACAACATGGTGCACTTACATATCACATGCAAGCATAACACTCATAAAATAAAAAATAAATAAATTTTAAAAAAGACCTGACAAGAACATGGCACACATGTACACACACACACACACACACACACACACACACACACAGACACACACACACACAATAAACTTTTGTTTTTAAAGAAGAAGAGGAAGAGGAGGGAGAGGAGGAGGAGGAGGAAGAGGAGCTGTGGGAGGTGGTGCATATCTTTGATCCCAGCACTTGGGAGGCAGAGGCAGGTAGATCTCTGAGATTGAGGCATGACTGGTCTACATAGTGAGTTCTAGGCTAGCTGGGGAGACCCTGTCTCAAAAAGACCAGAAAATAAATGAACAAACAAAAAGAAGATGAAAAGAAAACCAGGACAATGGTAGTATACACTTGTAATCTTAGCACTCAGGAGGCTGAGGCAGGAGGATCACACATTCTAGGCCAGTCTTGAAATACATAGCAAGACCCTGTCTTAAGGAAAACAGTAAATTGGGGACTAGAGAGATGGTTCAGTTGCTTAAGAGTACTTACTGCTCTTGCAGAAGACCTGAATTTGGTTCCCACCGCCATGTCTGGCGGCTCACAACCACCTCTAATTTGAGTTCCAGAGGATCTGCCACACTCTTTTGACCTCCCCAGGCACCAGAATACTCACACAGATATGTACACACGAATGAAAATAAAAATAAATATGAAAAAAACTAAATAAATAGTAGGGCATGGTAGTACATGCCTTTAATCCAGCACTAGGGAAGCAGAGGGAGGCCAGCTGGGTCTCCATAGTGAATTCCAGGCTACACAGTGAGACCTGTCTATAAATAAAAACAAATAAATAAATAAATAAATAAATAAATAAATAAATAAATAAATAAAAATAAAATTTATAAGTTGATTTTGTGACCTGTATATAGCTGGTGGCCCACCCTATACCTGTTTTACAATTTTTATTTTGTTTCTCTGAGACAGGGTCTTGCTCTGTGTAGCTCAAGCTTACTTCATCCTCACTATGTAGTCCAGCCTACCTTGAACTTGTAATCATCCTGCTGCAGCCACCAGAATGCTGGGATTACAAGCTTGACCACCCACTACACCCAGCTTTCATCTCCATTTGTAAACCCCCCCCATTTCTATGCTGGATCTACAGGTCTCCAGAAACACAACAGAAATTTTGGTTAAGTCAGATGTAGTGGCACACACCTATAATCTCAGCACTTGGGAGGCCTTGGTAGGAGACTCTCTAGTTCAACAGCAGCCTGGGCTACAAAGAAAAAAAGAAAGGCTACTTTGGAGTAGAATATCCCAACAACTGGAGGCTGGAGACTCCAGACCAGAGATGCCATTCATCACATTTTTATTTATTTTGTGTGCACATGCCATAGTGCACATGTGGAGTGAAAAACTTGTGGGAGTCAATTCTCGCTGAAATTCTGTGGGTCTCAAGAATTGAGCTCAGCTTGCCAGGCTTAGCAGTAAGCACCTTTACCTGCTGCGCTATCTTGCTAGTTCCCAGATGGCCATTAAGGGAGCCCTGTTCTGAGTCACCATCTCAGATTCCTAAGAACTCAGAGCTGTTTCCCTGGGGATCTGAGACAGGTTGAAGAAAGTGAACTTCACCTACTTGAATCTAGCCATGATGAGAACAAGGTGGGGGTGGGGGGAGCCTGTGGGAATTGCCATGAGTCTGATTGGAGAGGAGACTTACCTGCTTTTCTGTGAGGAGTCCTTACTTGGTGAGTTGGTTAGGAGTCAGGTGGACAGGCATCTCACTTTTTTTTTTTGAATTTTTGATTTTTTATTGAATTTTTGTGTACTTCACACAGAACATCTTACTCAACTTTATACCCCCTTCCCCACGAGCACCTGCCCATCATTCCCCACTGGAGTTTATATATTCTGTCATTTGTGTTAAGGTCTATCATGTCAAGTTAGTGTCCTGAGATGTCCCTCAGTGCAAATTTATCCACTGAGGTCTAGTTAGCCTATCAAGAGTCCCTCCCTTTAAGAAGATCAGCTCTGGGGCTGGAGAGATGGCTCAGCGGTTAAGAGCACTGACTGCTCTTGCAGAGGACCCAGGTTCGATTCCCAGCATCTACATGGTGGCTACGAACTGTCCTTAACTCCAGTTCCAGGGGAATCTGAAGCCCTCTTCTGAGAAGATCAGCTCTTCCTCACCCAGCAGTAATCAGCTGCCAATAATTCTTCAACTAAGATTGGGGTCTCCTGTTCATTTCCACAGTTCTGTGCTGGGTTTTTATCTGCTTGAGTTTGCATGGTTCTTGTGCATGCTGACACCATTGCTGTAGGTTCATATGAGAAGGGTCCCAGGAGCTTGTAAGACTCTATTTCCACATGGTAATACATCTCCTCCCTGGTTCCTAATATCTTTCCACCCCCCTCTTCTGCAATGGTCCCTGAGCCCTGGGTGGGTGGAGTTTAATACAGAAGTCCTGTCCACAGGACCCACACTCTGTGGACTCTTATTCTCTAAATTTTGGCCATTTGTGACCTTTTGTGCTCCTGGCGCTCTGTTGCATGAGGGAGCTTCATTGATAAGAATTGGAAGATGCATTAGTGTTCTCTTCATCCCTGTTCTATGCTCTGTGAACCTTAGGAGGTTGCATCATAGATGTGACACTTTGGCTTGGACAATTCACAGACAATCTCTGTGTGTATAACCAGTTGTGGAACTCGGTAATTTCTGTCTGTTGAAAAAGAAACTTCTTTGATGGGCTTACTCTTTTCTTGTTATTTAATTTTGAGATGCAATGTTGCTTTGTAGCCAAGGATGGCTCTGAACTGAACAATACTTCAACCTCAGCTTTCCAAGTATTGAGATTGCAGGGGTGCATCACTATGTTCAGGAAGGCCCCTTATCTTTTTGTAAACATTTACTATTTATGTATGTATGTATGTATGTATGTATGTATGTATGTATGTGGGCATGTGCACCATGGCACACATGTGGAAGTCAGAGGACAAATCAGTCCTCTCCTTCCACCATGTGGGCTCTGGGGGTGGAACTCAGGCTGTCAGGTTTGGCAGTAAGTGTCTTCACCTGTTTGGCCATTTTCATGTCCCCTAGACCTTCATTCTTTTTTTAGACAGGGTCTCCTATAGCTCCAGCTGGCCTGGAACTCAATATGTAGACCAGATAGGCTTGATCTCACAGAGATCCACCTACCTCTGCCTCCTGTGATGGGATTAAAGGTGTGTGCCACTACATCCAGTGTTGCTCCAGTTCTTTTAAAAAAAATTTTTATTTAGTCTTATTTTAAGTGTATGAGTGTTTTGCCTGCATGTATGTATGTGTACCTGTGTTGTGCAATACCCATGGAGGCCAGAAGAGGGCATTATCTCCCTTGGAACTGGAGTTACAAGAGGGTATTAGCCACCTTGTGAGTGTTGAAAACTGAACCAGGGTCTTCTGCAAGAGCAGCTGGTACTGTTAGACCACTGAGCCATCTTTCCAGCCCCAATTCCCTGTTCTTAAATAGTAATACCTTCATTGATAGAGTCTAATAGGACTTTTTGCACTTATGTGATTGGGCACTTAAAACAAACATAACTAGTGTGACTCAGGCCTGTATTTTTAATAGTGTTTCATTTTAGCTAATTTACATTTAAGTTGGAGTATCCCCATTTGGCTAAAAAGACCATACTGGATAGAGTATTGGGGAAGACTTAAGATGCAGAGTGGGGGAACAAGGAGGTCAGAGTTTACAGTTTGTGTAGCTATGGTGTGAGGGGGCTTCAGCAAGGTAAGACACACCTAGCATCCAACTCCATAAAGGAGAAGCAACCTGGTTGCCAGGGTCAAAGTGGTTCACACATGCATATATGTGTGAAGCAGGGCACCTATAGATGACTTTGTGTACCACACAGGAGTCATTTGCTGTGTGTAAACCATCAGAGTCCACCCATAGATGCACACTACATGGATTCCCAGCCACAGGAGGACAGTGGGTGTGTACATGCATCTCTGCCGCTGGTGACGGAAGCCTGCTAGTCCAGCAGGTCTTGCAGGAAGGCCCACATGTACTGGTGCATCTCCTGGGGATGGGTCTGTGGGATCCAGTGCCCAGTGCCTGGCACAATGTGGCTCTCCAGCCGGCCTGGCACAAAGCGGCTGCCAATAGCTCCCACCAACCCCTGTTGTAAGTAAGGGTCTTTCTCCCCCCACAGCAGCAATGTAGGTGTGGACAGCTCCTGGGGCTCAAGGGGAAAGTTCCTGTGACCAAGACAGACAGACAGAAAGATGATTACCCCCACTTCCCCTGGAACTCTCCAGAGCTTCTCTCCT
Organism: Nannospalax galili; assembly: GCF_000622305.1. Lineage (NCBI taxonomy): Eukaryota > Metazoa > Chordata > Mammalia > Rodentia > Spalacidae > Nannospalax > Nannospalax galili. The sequence continues at coordinate 106,870 of NW_008335359.1, forward strand.
GGAAGTGGTCTTACCTGAACAGGTTCCGGTAGTAGTTGAGGGGCCCGGTGAGGCCTCCAGGCTGTGAGAAGTGATAAAGGAAAGCTTCGAGTTCACAGGGAGTCAGGTGTGGGATGCCCCTCTTGCGGTGGGTGAAGATGGTCTTTAGAATCTGGGTACACAATGGAGTGCTGACTTCAACTTCTAGCATGCTCAGCCCCAATCTGCTAACCCCCAACTCCTAGGTCTTCACCCCCATTGTACCTGGAAGTCAGACATAGACAACAGTTTTTCTGGCAGCCATGGAAACTGGAACAGGAACATGTAGCTTGATTGGACTAATTGGCCAATCTGTCGGATTGAATAGTCTAGAAAAAGTGAAGGAAGGCCGATGGTGAAATCTGGGCTTGGGGTGGCCCTGCACCCCTATGTTCCTACGCATATCCAAGCTGGGCACAAAGACCTTAGAAACACCACTATTGTCTGCCTGTGTGTCTTCGGGTCTCCTGATTTGTTTGTTGGCTGGATGTTGTGGGGGATGTAGGGGAAGGTGATGGAATCCAGAGTCTTGAAAATGCTAATCTCATTCTTTACCAATGAGCTATGCCCTGTGCATACCTGAGCAGCACTGTCATTCTTAGGTGTCATTCAAGGAAAGGTGTCCTTTCCTTGTCCTACTACTCTCTGGAGGGGTCTGGATCTGGAACAAGGCCTGGCACACAGTAGGTGCTCAATAAATGTTTAATGCCTAAAGTAGGAGAAGCACACCAATGTCTATGGGGGAGGGGCTCTTAGGAGCCACAGAGGGAGGAACCCCTATTATTTTACTTAAGGTTTATTTTTGTCCTCTCTCTCTCTCTCTCTCTGAAATTTTGTTTTGTTTCAGATAGGGTATTTCAATGATCCTCCTGCCTCAGTCTCCCAAGCACTGATATTATGGGTGTATGCTACCATGGCCACCCCACAAACTTTCCTTCATGCACAAAATTACTAAAAATATTACAGAAATTACCTTCAGTCTATGTGTAGAAGTATATTGTAGGAAGCATAAGTTAATTTCATGTTTAGACTTAGGTTCTATCCACAAGATATTTATCTCATTATGTGTGTAAACACTCCAAAATAAAAGAAAATCTGAAGTCAGAAATGCTTCTAATCCAGGCTTTTTCCCTTCTCTCCCTCCTTCCCTCTCTCCCTCCCTTCCTTTTTTCCTTCCTTTCCTCCCCTCTTTCTTTCAATGCTGGGAATCAAATCCAGGCCCTCTAGCAAACCAAGTAAATGTCCAACAACTGAGCTATACTCCCAGCCTAGTCTGAAGGATTTTGGTATACTCACCTTGTACCTGGAAGTAGTTTAAAAAAAAAAAGTGGGTTACTCTTGAGTGTATGGTCATTGATTTTTAGGTTTACAAGTGCCAGAAGTGGAGGGAACTCAATTTACTGCATAGCTCTCAGCCCATGACATGGTGACAGGTGGATATATCCCAGCACTCACAACATACCTTGGTACACTGATATGGGTGCTCCACTGACCACCACCATCCGCTCCACTAGGGATGGGAAGTAGATGGAGAAATTCCAGGCAAGAAGAGCCCCCCAGTCATGGCTCACAAGAATGCACTTGGAGTAACCTGAAAGACAGATGGTGTAAGATGTAGCAGGCATGTAGAATGGGGGAGTGGGTGCTGGCAAGGAGTGTGGACCAAGAGCCAGTATGAACAGGATAGGGGAGGCTTCGCCTGGCATTGGTGTAGCTCATACCCAGGCCCAAGATGATATCTTTGATGTCCGCCATCAGCAGATCAGTGGTGTAACAATCCACATCCTTTGGAGCATCAGAGGGCCTATAGCCACGAAGGTCAACTGCCACAACATGGAATCGGTTCTGGAACTCCCGTAACTGGTAGCGCCAGGAGAACCTGGTGTGTGTGGGGGGGGACAGGGGTGGTGTGTAAGTGTTGGGCAGGGGATATGAGTCAGCCTCTCCATGATGCATCTCCTATACCCAGCAGAAACCTTGAGCAACCCCACCTTTCTGCTCTGGATTTCCTAGAAGGAAGATGGAGAAATTACAGGCAGAGAGGCCGAAGGCCACCTCATCTTCAATAATCTCTTCCTTCAGAGAGAAAACTAAGTCTCCTGGTGCAGTACCCCAGACCCTGTGCACACCATATGGGCTTTATGTGAGCTACACCCCCATGGCTACTCACCCTGTTAGTCCCCACTTACTAAGTCAGAACGCTATCCCTCCCTAGTGAATGCGGGAACCCCGGGCCCCAGACATACCAGTTCTCAGGGAAGCCATGCAGAAACAGCATAAGGGGCCCATTGCCACGGCCAGCGGAGACATAATGCAGACGCAGACCTGAGCTCTGCAGGAGGGCACGATTTAAGTAAGAGCTGGGGACCTTTTCTAGGCTTGAACCCTCAAGGCTGATTCCACCTTTGCCTCTTTCCTCATTTCACGTCCGCCCCATGAAACCTTTCTGCAGCCTCTAAGTTGCACTCACCTTGAGGCTCAGGAAGCAGTGCTCGCCCAGCGTGGGGTCCTTTAGGCAGTCCGGAGCCGCGGGCCGAGGAAGGCCACAGCAGCCCCGGCGAGGGTGGCACAGCACGTTGGTGAGCGCAATGCAGCTATACACCGCTGCGACCACCACTGCAGCGCAGTACACCAGGCACATCACCAAGGCGCGCAGCAGCTTCAGCGAGAGGCGCGACGGCGCCAGCAGCGCTGTCACCACGAACTCGGGCATGACTCCGCAGTCAGGGACCGCGACCAAGCCGCCGTCGGGAGGCAGAGCCGGGGATGCTGGCAGCAGCTGGGACGCGGGTTCCTCCCGGAGCCCGCCACCTTTGTTCTGGGGTCCCACTGTGCCGTCGGGGCTTGCGGGATCCGCCGAGGGAGCAGATGAGCGGCTCGGAAGGAGACTGCCACCGCACATGACTCACCCTAAAGTGGCAGGTAAACACTTGGGCGCGACCTGAAAGTCAAGGATGAGGGGGTGGAGTCTGCGAGGACCCAGCTTCTGCGGTTGGGCTGGGGATTTTGGGAAAAGGGGGACTGCAGGCGGGGTGTAGGGCAGGGAACTAAGAGGACTACTGTAGCAAGGGCTCAAGGCCCACGAGATGGTTCGTTAGGAAAGGGCACTTGGCACCAAGACTGACCGAGTTCGATCCCCCGGACCAACATGGTGGAAGGAGAGAAACTACTCCTGAAAGTTGTCTTCCAACCTCCTCACAAATGCTGTGGCACGTACATCTACATAGAGACACACAAAATAAATGTAATTAAAAAAATAAATGAATAAAGCCGGGCGGTGCGCGCCTTTAATCCCAACATAGGAGAGGCAGAGGCAGGAAGATCTCTATGAATTCAAGGCCAGCTTGGTCTACCTAGTGAGTTCCAGATCATCTGGGGCTGCACGGCGACCCTGTCTCAAAAAGACAACAACAACAACAACAAAGTCGGGGCGGTGGTGTACAATTTTAATCCTAGCACTTGGGAAGCAAAGGCAGGCAGATCTCTATGAGTCCCCGGACCACCTGGTCTACATAGCGAGTCAGTCAAGGGCTACATAGTGAGTCAGTCAAGGGCTACATAGTGAGATCGTGTCTCAAAAAGAATTTAAAAAAAAAAAAATTAAAGCAGGTGGCAGGGCTCCAAGGAGGGAGAGGAAGCATCCGTGAGATGGGCGGAGCCTTGAGTAAAAGGGCGGGGCATATGCAAGGTGGGTGGACCCAGTTTAGCCCAGATGCTTTGAGAAGGGTGTGGCTTGTGCAGGTGGAAGAGTAATTGGGCGGAATCTAGAAGCTGGGCCTGAGTGGAGATGAACAGAGGCTGGCCTTGATAGCGTGCGCAGAGGCCAGGCCTATGAACCCGGGTTTGTCCTTGAGCTGGTGAGCCGCCGGAAACTAATATGGAGAGTCAGGCAAGCCCGGAAACGGAAAGACAGGGAATGGTATATCTGGTTAGGGAGGTGTACGCAGTCGGAGTCCAGGCAATGGAGTACTTCCGGTGTTGGAGCGTGTGGCCCTAACCTCGACCTGGCTCTGTGAGACCCATCAGCGCCTTTACCCAGCCCCAGTTCCAACTGCGAGCTCCAAAGCCTCGACTCCGTGGTTGTCCTCCCGTTGGCCTAGCCGGCGCCGAGGTGCGGACCCTGTGGGTGGAGGCCATCCCTGGGGCAAGCCCTGTTTGCTAGACACGCCCAACTCGAAGCTTGAGCAAGTCTGAACAGATAGGTCACTGGTGCTGTAGAGGAAGGAAGGCAGGGCCCTGCATGATAGGGCATCAAGTGGAGTTGTCTCAGCAAGAAGCTTTTGCAACCTTCCCCAAGACCCTTGATCCTTTTAGGGAGACCCATTATTTAACCCTTACAGCACCCCTGGTAAGTGTAGGTAGCATTATCATGTCCTCGTATTACAGATTATGAACCTGAAATTGAAGGATGAAGTCATGTACCTGAAGTCATACATCTGGCTTAACAGCGATCCAGGATGATTTACAAAGCAGCAGCAATCTGTGGCTCACCCTCCACTACAGCTGCTGGAAAGCTTTCAGATTTCCTTTTGTGGTTGCTTACATTTCCCTAAATGTACCTCATATATGGTTCATATTATTGCATAGGCCAGGTAAGTGCTTCAGCAGACACCCCAGCATGTAAAAATTTGTGGCTGTTATTACTGGAATTTTTGTTTTTTTCAGTCTTGCTACTATGTAGCTCAGGGTGGCCTGTAACTTACCCCAGTTTCTGTGTGCTTGGGATTACAAGGATGTGCCAACTTTGTTCACCATATTTTTTTTTAAGCGGGGGTGGGGGGGTGAGGGGGTGGAGTGTGTGTGTGTGTGTGTATGTGTGTGTGTGTGTGGTGTATTGAGATAGGATCTCCCTGTAGCACCAGATGGCCTGGAGCTCACTATGTAGACCAGGCTAGACTTGTTCTCACAGAGATCCACCTGCCTCTGCCTCTGGAGTGCTGGATTAAACACAGTTGTCTGGACTTTTGAGACAAGAGCTTATTAAATTGCCTAGGCTGGCCTGGAACTTGCGATCTTCCTGTGCTTCAGCTTCCAGAGTAGATGAAACTACAGGAGTGTGCTACCATGCCCATGCCCAGTTGAGTGGCTATTTCTCTTCTTTTTTTTTTTTTTGAGACAGGGTCTCCCTGTTGCCCCAACTGGCCTGGAACTCACCGTGTAGACCAGGCTGGCCTCGAACTCACAGAGATCCACCTGCCCCTGCCTCCCAAGTGCTGGAATTAAAGGCATGTGTCACCACACCTGACCCTATCTGTTTATTATTTTTATGGTATGAATAATTTGGGGAGGTAATCTTGGAAGCTGGAATTAACATTTCATACTCATCTCGATCAGTTATGTTTCCACTGGCCATGGACACATGCCATGCATATGACCATTTTACTTTCTTTGGTTTACAACACATCTGCTCCTACATCTGACCCACCTTCCAGTTCTCTCTCATGGAGGCACTAGTCTAATGCTTGTGCAATCACTGCAGTCAGAAAAGTAGGAGTCAGTTAATTAAAGGCATGTGTCACCACACCTGACCCTATTTCTCTCTTAAAAAAAAAAAAAATTATGGGGCTGGAGAGATGGCTCAGCAGTTAAGAGCACTGGCTGCTCTTGCAAAGGACCTTGCACCCACATGGCGGCTGACAACTGTTTGTAACTGCCAGTTCCAGTGGACTCTGATGCCCTCTTCTGGCCTCCACGGGCATTGCACAACACAGATGCACTTACATGCAGGCAGTATATAAAATATATTAAAAATATTTGCATTTCAGCTGGGTGTGGTGGCACACGCCCTTAGTCCCAGCACTTGGGAGGCAGAGGTAGGTGGATCTTTGTGAGTTCAAGGCCAGTCTGGTCTATATAGTGAGTTCAGGTCAGCTGGGACTACAGGGAGATGTCTCAAAAAAGGCAAAAAAAAAAAAAATTACATTTTATGAGTATTTTGTATGCATGTAAGTGCACCACTTGTGTGAAACGCCCACAAGAGGACATTGGCTTCCTTTGGAATTGGAATTACAGACAGTAATTAGCTGCCATGTGGGTGCTGGGAACAGAACCAGGATCCTCTGCAAGAGCAGCCAGTTTTTTTTTTTGTTTTTTGTTTTTTTTTTTGGCTTTTTGAGACAGGATCTCTCTGTAGCCCCACCTGTTCTGGAACTATGTAGACCAGGCTGGCCTTGAACTCAAGAGATCTGCCAGCCTCTGCCTCCCAAGTGCTGGGATCAAAGGCCTGTGCTACCATACTCAGCGATGCAGCCAGTGCTCTTAACTGCTGAGCCACCACTCCAGACTTGCTGCTTCTTTTTGATAGTCTCTATATAGCCTAGGCTGGCCTGGATCTCACTATGTAGAGGATGACCATGAACTTCTGATTCTCTTGCCTCCACTTCCTGGGTGCTGGTATGTGGTACTAGGGTTGAACCCAAGGCCTCTACCATAACCACTCTACCAATCGTCAAACCACATCCCCTTCTTAGTGGCTATTTTAATTTTTGTATGTTTTGCCTGCATGTATTCAAGTGCATCGTGTGTGCAATGCCCACAGACGCCAGAAGGCGTCAGATCCCCTGGTACTGGAGTTACAGATGGTTGTGAGCCACCATGTGGATGCTGAGAATTGAACCCTGGTCCTCTGCAAGAGTACCCAGAGCTTTTACCTTCAGCACCACCTCTTCATCCCCCTAAATGGCTTTTTCTACATCTGCCAACTTGGCACATTATCCAAGTCACTTATACTGCCAACTACTGGACATGGTTTCCATTTTCAGTTTTCCTATCGCCTCTAACTTAAACACTCTACTCATTCCTTGTTATCTCTTGCCCTCCTCTCCACTGTTATGCACCTTTTTATTATCAAACAGGATATTCAACGTTATACTTATTCTGTCCAGGGATCGTAATAAATCCCCCGGGGAATGGTTATTCACATGGTTCTGCCTCAGCAAACAATGCACTTGAGAATTACATTGCCAGTATTGTTCTCCTTATACTTAACCATCTCCTTTCTTTTCTTGCATTCATTACTTTTTGTGGGGAGGCAGTTTTGCTATGTAGCCCAGGCTGGTCACCCACTCAAAATCCTGCCTCCAAGCCCTCCTGAGTGTTGGGATTACAGGTCTGAACTACCACCATACCCACTTAACTTTGGTTTCTTTTTTAAGATGTATTTATGTGCATGGGGGTTTGTGCTTCAGTCCAGTTCCCACACGTCAGAGGAGGGCATGGGATCCCCTGGAGCTGGAGTTACAGGCAGTTATAAATTACCAGATGTGGTGTCAGGAACCAAGCTCCAGCTCTCCAAGAGATTTTAGTGCTCTTAACCTCTGAGCCATCTCTCCAGTCTCTTAACTGGTTTCTAACTGTTTATAAAGATCAATCAACTTGGTATTCTCAGATCTCCATCCTGTCTGGTTGATGGGTGGTCTAGAAAGCTCCCTTCTTTGAATTCCACTATACAACCTTGCCTCCCATTCCCAACTCACTCCCCTCCTGATTCTACCCTTAATAAGACAGAAGTAATCACAGGAGGGTAACTTTATGTTCAGTACAAATGTTTATTTTTGCAATGAGAAGTGCACAAAAAAGAACCTTTAGTATATAAGTGAAAAGTCTACGAATTCCCTTCTACAAATGTCTAAAGTGTTTTAATACAAGTCTCAGATTTACTGACATAATTATTGGCCAAGCAACCCGTGCATACAGTACAGTGGGGCTTGTATACACTTCTTACTCTCATATAGGACTAAGATTTCTAGTACTGTGGGAGGGATTTGGAAATGGCCAGAGATTAAAGAGATCCCAGTTCTAATTACAACCCAGTTAAGAGGAACACCGATGAGGAAGGTGTGAAGGCCATTTGAAACTTTAGCAGGAAGGTACAGATGAAACCATCTCTCTAGCTCAAGAGTGGGGCCCAGCATAGGGAAGTTTCTGATCAAGAGGGAGCAAAAACACAAGGGTGGGATATGATGGAAGAAACCCCAAATGATCAAAATGTCATTGCCCTTGCACAGTACTATACAAAGTGCCTGGAGTGGGATGGGGCCTTAAAGATGGAAGGGGAACGCTGGCTGGGTACCTTAACTTCCCTCACTGGGAGGTGGTTTGGCCTTTCTGGTTGAAAAAGGGGGATGTGGGTTAACAGTGCTAGAAATGTTTCAATTAGTTTGTCTCTACATACATCTTCTATCTTAGGGCCTGTTTTACATCTTAGGGGCTGTTTTTAGGTGTCACCCGTACCTAGTGGCTAGGACATATGCATACAGGTGGGCACACAGGCAGGGAAACCCTCTGGGGCTTTCTTAGTGGAAATGTGTCCGTGTGTGGGGATACAAGGATCCTCTTTGGGGGAATGTGCACTTACCTAGAGTATCTGGTTAACCCTGAGCGTAAATGAAATTAAGAGTTAGGTAGAGGCAAGCAAGGTGGGAAAAGTAGTCCAAGTCCTTGGGTGAACAAAGGACCCAGAGGGAGGCAATGCGAAGAAAGTGGTCTGGAGTTTGGCCAAGGTTCCAGGAAAGCCAGTTACCCACCTAATCCAGGATGTTTACAGGGTGTCTGGCTCCCTGTCAGAGCTTTAGCTAGGGATGGCAACTGTGAGCCCACACAGCTCTTGTCCAGGAAAGGTAGGACACAGAAAGGGGCTCTTTGGCCATTGTTGGGAACTCTTATGCAACAGTGGCCTAGGATCCTGGGCCTAGCCTAGGCAAACCAGAAAACCTACATGGTTCATAAAGAAATATCAGGGAGACACCAGCATTAAAAAAGAGAGATGTGTTTATTCCATGATCAGTACAGACCAAATGCATATTCACCATATGAAAGTCAAACCAGTCAGTGACTCCAGAGTTTGGCTAACACCGAGGCACCAGCACTGTGGTGTATGTAGTGGGTTCTCATGGCACGCATAACCTTACCAGGGCTCCGATTATAAAATTAGAAAAAAAAAGGATGGATGGGAAGGAAGGAGCAGCCGGCTGGTCCCACCAGACGCTGAGCAGGGATTCTCTGACTCATTCTGTAGCGCCCCCTCCCCCAAATGCCTGGGGCCCACCTCATCCTCAGCTCTCCCTTTTCTTGGTAAAAACAGACTTGACATTAAAAAACAAAGAAGCCAACACATAAGGGGAAGGGGGGAGAAACTGCAGCTTTCTTGTTTTATAATTAAAAATAGACTAAGTCTGAAACTGAATATAAGCGGGATTTTTTTCAGTTTTGTATGGGGATATTTTTGTTGATTTTTTTTTTTTCTTTTTCTTTTTACACCAGTTTGGTGGAGTCACCAACAAACTTCAAACGAAGATATGCCAACTATGTTCACTATACAGTACAGCCACGGTCACACACTACCCACAGCGCGGTGGGTGCCGCCACTCAATGAGGAGACGATCACACCATTTCGGAGATAAGCAGTGCCACTGTGTCTGGAGAAGAGAGAATTAAAAATAAAATAGAATTCAACAACAACAAAAAATATATATATATAGGAACAAAACAGAACAAAATCAGAAACACAGGTGGGAAGGAACTGACTTTGGTTGGTGGCCTCACTCCCCAGGAAGGGCTCGCCCACACACGTGGACGGTCACCTCAATCCAAATTGCCATGGACACACTTCCATGGCACTATTCCCTTTTGCACAAGCGAACACTTACAGAGAGCGGCTCTCAATTAAAGGCTTGTGGGGAGGAGGGGTCTGTTCAAGGCAAAGTCAGTGCCAGCAAGGGGGTAGGCCAGTGCCCTGCCGCTCCAGCCCACACAGGCCTGCCCTGATCTCCTGGGAGTGGGCAGCGATGGCTGGGGTGTGAAGGACTCCCAATGGGTAGGACGTCGCAAACGTCATGTTCTTAGGGACAGAAAACCAGTCACGGTGGTGGCAGCAACAATGTCCTGTGTATACTGTGTAGACATTTGGCGCAGAGTGGGGCCTCTGTCCTGGGATGCAGGCCTTGGGTCTGGCCAGCACTTGACTCATATTGAGGCGAGCTCTGAGCTGACGTCCTGTGAGGGGGTGGTGTATGGCAGGACGTATCCGGCTGGCCATAAGGCAGATGGGCTCTGTGATCCTCAGCTGCCCGTCAGGCCTGCCCCGGGCATAGCATGCAGGAGAGCCAGGCCCAGAGACACCTGTAGCCGCTGCTACCACCTCCGCCTCCACCGCCCTTAACACTATGGAGAGTCAACGTTTTGCCAGAAAGTCAGCAGAAGTCGCCTAGGTGTTCTCAGAAAAGATTTTCTTCAAATATTGACAAAAGATCACTCTGGAAATTCATGTCAATCGTAGCTGCCATCTGGAGAGGGAGGAGGAGGAAGGTAGGAGTGAGTTGACATACCCTGTAGCACTTGCTGCCCATGCTGCCTGTGTACAGCTCTTAGAGACTGGTCCTCCAGTGCCCATCCTGCTATGTACAGCAACAGGCCTGAACTTACTGTCTTTCCCATCCTAGTTCCCAGGACCATACCCCAGGTCTTCAAGGTGGATTCCTGCCTACAAGTCCCCACCAGGGCCCCTTTACTCACTGCCTCCCGGCGCCTGCGTTCTTGCTCCCGTTTTCGGGCCAACTCCCTCTGCTGGTCCAGCATGGACTGGGGCTGAGAGCTCTGGGCCTGGGGGGCAGTGGCAGCAGCTACTGCTGCCTGCTGCTGCTGCTGCTGCTCCTGCCTCTGCTGCTGTTGCTCCTGGCGCCTTCGTGCCTCTTCGTGGGCTCGTCGCGCCTGTTCCAGCGCATCCTCATCCTCTCGGCTCCTGGGCAGAGCAGGGCCCTGGATCAGTCTGCCATACAGTATGGACCTGGGAGCCCCTGTGCCCTGCATGGACCCCAGCCCACCTCATGCGCTCCTGCCGCAGCCGCTCCTTCTCCTTCTCTGCGTGCTCGGCCTGAGCCTTCAGGGCCTTTTCCCGCTCCTCCTTCTCACGAGCAGCACGGCGGAAATGCTCAAAGCTGTCACTTGATGACTTGGCTGTGGAGGATGGGGTGGTCGGATGCTTTTGTACCAGGCTGGCCCAAGAGCCCATGTTCTTGATTTTCAGGTCCTGTGAGGGCAGAGAGGTCAGGGGCAAGTGGCCTAGTGCACCTGAGGATGTGGGAGGGAGCTTATGCCCAAGGTAACTCACAGGACGAGGACCTCAGGACACTTAGGTAATGCACCTACTGTCTCTACCTTTTTGGGTGCCACTGGTGTCTTTGGCTCCTGTTTCTGTTTGTCCTTGTCAGGGGCCCCTGGTGGGGGTGCATTCTGTTCAGGGGGCCTAATCACAGGCCTCCCGACATCCACAGGCTTCATCTCGGGCCCTGCAATACAAACAGTATGTGGGTCTTAAGGTGCCTCCCTCTGGGGGGTGAGGTCTATGGTGCATAGGTCACAGCCAGTGTAAGTTGGAGGCCTGAGTCCCAGTTATAGGGAGAGAAGGCACTTACGCTGGGGCAGGTGAACTGGAGCCTTGATGCTCTCCGGGTGCTTGGGAGGGTCTGGTCGCAGCGAGGGGCTGAAGGGCTCACTGCGGATGATGGGTGAGTGAATCTTCTCCTCCTTGACCACAACCAGGGGCTGAGGCTGGACCACTGAGGGAGGACGCAGCTCCTGGGATGGCATAGGCAAGGCAGCTGGTAAGGCAGGTGGGCACCCCTGGTCCCAGCCCATGCCTGGTTCTGACTCAGCCCTGCCCTTTACCTGCTTCTTAGGTTGGACATTTTGCTGGGGTGGAGACTGATGGGTTAGGCTCTGGAACTGTGGCATCTGAGGGGAATGTATCATAAGCGGGGATGGGGCTTCACGGAGGTGACCTAGGAAAAAGGACAAGAAGTGTGTCAGTAGGCTAGTGTAGAGGCCAGTCTTGGGCCATTTGGGTTCTGAGAAAATTCAAATGGAGGAACAGTCAGGCTGTACACAGAATTACCACATGACCCAGTGAGGCCTGACTGAAGACCTATTAAGAATCTATTAAGGCCTGGCAAAGACAAGACCTCTCTACCTTTGGGGGCAGAGTACTCCCTAACCCCAGCATGTGGAGCCCATTCAGTTATGCCCCATGCGCTGGGTATGTTAACAGCTTTCTGCAGTCCCATGGTGCTAAGTCCCAAGGTTTGACCCTTCTGCACGCACATCAGGATTATCCAGGAAGCTCTGTTAAACACATTAGGGCTTATATGGAGTCTGTATGCCAGTACTCTTTAAAAGCTCCCCAGAAGACTCTGAAGCTAAGCTGGGTATACAAGGGACATCAATAAATTTCAAAGAGTCAACCCAAACAGTCAACTTTGTCCTCATGTAACTTAGCAGGCTTTGGTAGTTGCAGAAGAATTGGGGCCTAGACCCTGGTGTGAGATGGGCCATCCCTAGTCCTGCTTCCTGGCTTAGCCTACTCAAAATACAGAATGCAGGGAAACTTGGGGACTGGCCTCTATGTGGGCAGAACAAGAATAATACGTCCTGGAGCTCATGGCCAGTCTGCCACCTGCATCTAAACAATTGCTATGAGGAACCCTGGTGGTATACAGGTTCCCAAACACCCAGCATAGTTCATATGAGCCCCACTGCTGGCAAAAGAACCATAAAGCATTCAATCCTCCTCCTCCTCCTCCTCCTCCTCCT
>NW_008335359.1:119558-198201 GCF_000622305.1 Nannospalax galili
CTCTCTCTCTCTCTCTCTCTCTCTCTCTCTCTCTCTCTCTCTTTCTCTCTCCCCTCCCTCTTTTTTTCCCTCCCTCCCTCCCTCCCTTTTTTTCTTATAAAAAAAACCCCAACAGGTCTTAATAGTCCGTAGCCCTGGCTGGCCTAGAACCTACTATGCAGATCAGACCGGCCTTGCATCTGCCTCTGTCTCCCAAGTCCTGGGATTAAAGATGTGCGCCACCATATCATACTTGACTCTTCACTGTCCCAGTGAGGAAACTGAGCTCCCTGTCAGAGCCTCGGACCTAGTCAGCTGGTCTTGCCCATCCCAATAGTTTTCCTTCTGCCTATATCCCCATTAAAAAGAGGTCTTGCTACCTGTTATAGCTCAGACCAGTCTTCCAGGTTCTACTTGTAAGCCACTATGCTAACATAGGAACACTTAGGTCCTCCATAGTACTCCTTCCTCTGTTGTCAGGCCTATGGTTTAGAGGAACAGCCTTTCTGCTGGTAGCTTTGAAAAATGGCTTAGGAGTTCAGGGATCATGTTGGAAGCTGGATGGGTACCAACTCAATCTCTTGACAACTTGGCTTATGGTCCAAAGCCCCCAGCTGGGTTAAAACCCACATGGTTCCTTATGCTACATTCTAGGTTGTAGGAGCTTCGGTGGCAATGTGGGAATTTGAAGCAGAGGATGACAGAGGTCCTGGGCCACTGGCCTTGGCTGCCCAGAGTCAGCTCTTCTGCCATCTGTTCATGACCTTCCTCCCATAGACTAAGAACAGCACAGCTGCATGGGTGGCCATGTCCAATTCCAGTTTTTCCCAGGGAGGACTGACAGCTGCTCTCAGCTCAGGGTGGCAATTCACTTGCCACCTGGCAGACTGTGTTGGGTCTACTCGTCACAGCCCTGCTTTCCTGCTCAATTTGTAGGCCGCACTTAGTGTACCCCCCAGGCAGATTGCACTATGTATGTACGTTGCTGAGCTCAGGCACCCCACTTTGGTCTTCAAGTATTTGATGGAGGCTCTGACTGGAATATTCTCCAGTCGAAGACAGTCAGGACATTTTGGGTAACCAACACTGAAGAGAGAAAGGGTGTGGCCTGACCAATGCTGATGGAGAAGAGGAACCTTGAACTAGGTTGGAGACAGGTACTCTTACTGGGTGCACTCCAGTTGTGATCACCAACATGGTCCATGCATTACCACCTGGCTGAGCTCAGAAGATATTGCCTGCCTAACAGTCTGATTCCTGTCTTGTCCACTAAATTACCCACTGCTTGCCCCACGGTCACCTTCTCTAGGAAGCCTACCATGATCCTGAGGTAGATCTCGTGTCTTACCTTGCTCCTGGCTTTCACTTAGCAGGAGTTAAGGTTGAGGGAGATCTTATTCTGAACTATCTCAAGCTCATAAACAAGAAGATACCTGACAGAAATACTGCAGCTCCCTGGGTGCAGCTCTTCTCTCCAACTATGCAGAGCATGGCCCTGAACTCACTGCAGCCTGAACACAAGTAACCCTCTACTTTTCCTCAATGAGACTCCAGGCTCTACAGAGCATAAGACCAGGGACCACTTACCAGCTGAGTAGGGATCTGACTTGTGGTGTCGGGGTGAAGGGTGATGCTGGATGACTTGCTGAGGCTTGGCAGGCTGTGGTGGGGGTGGCTGCTGTCCTGGGGGTGTGGCAAAGGGGGTGGTGGTTGGGACTGCACCTTCACAGAAGGGAGTAGTGGTGTGGGGGGCTGCACCTTCTGCAGCTGTTGTAGGTACACCTGCATCTGCATGGAGGTGAGGGGTGGGGCAGATGGCTCTTCATCCTCCAGCAGCACTTGGGGGGGCTGAGCCATGGGGGGCTGGGGGAGCATGGGGGGCTGAGTCAGGGCTTGGGACACAGCTGGTGGTCGGGCAGGCTTGGGGGGCAAGGCTGCAGCTCGGTTGCTGGGACGTGATGGCTGCTGGGGCAGCGCGTTGTGCAAAGCTGGAATGACAAAAAATATGGAGCTAAGGTCTTAATGGCCCAGGCACTCTGGCCTGGTCTGACCCTGTCTAGACTCCACTGACCTCTTTCCACAATTCCTCCAACTAGTCATCTCTTCCCATCCTCCACAGGGTCCTACAAACATCAGAATATAGACAACTTCCAAAGAGGCCAACAGAAAAGGGTTCCTTGCTACTGGTCATCCTATCCCATATCCTGGGCACAACACTTGTTCCCTGTTCTCATTCAGGTCTTTAGGCCTCAATGCAGGTCTTGGCCCCCTACTCACAGTCCTCCACCAACCTGCCAAGAGGGTGAGCAGTCCTTTAACCCCAATGTTGTCCAGGCTCCACAGGACTCTTTATTAGAGTGAGTATATCCTCTCCATTCCTAAATGGAGCTGTAGGGAGTCTTTTTTGATCTAACACAATTCCTAGACCCAAAGAATTGAACTCCTAACATGCTTTATCTTGTCCCAGAAGCAGCTGAACTTGACTACTGAGGTTAAAAGGCCACCCTACAGAACACCTAGTCATGATGTGGGAGAACCAAGGTGGGAGAGGGGAGGGGAAAGTAGCCATGGCTCACCTGGAGGAGAGACCACGGCATGCTGGTTCAGATGGGGTGGAGTGCTGTGCTCAGGTGGCTGGGGCAGGTGAGGGGGCAGCTCAGGCTGCGGCAGGTGCAGGATGGGCTGGGTAAAGTGGCCAATGGGGTCGAAGACACTGCCTGGTAGCTGTGGCTCCAGGACGGGTACCTGGGCAGAGATGAAGGGTGGGGGCGAGGACTTCATTGCTGGGGCAGTCTGCTGTGGCATGGAGGGTGGCGGTGGTGGGGGTGGGGGCTGTTGCTGCTGTTGCTGTTGTGGTGGTGGGGGTGGTGGAGGCTGTTGGGGAGGTGGGGGTGGCTGCTGGGACACAGGAGCTGGGGTCGGCTGCATCTGCGGATGGTGGTGGTGATGATGCTGCAGGCAAAGAGAGAGATACCCAGGCTATTGTCAGGCAGGTGAAACCAACTTGGTCAGATCAACAATGTCCCCTTAGTTGAGTGGTCAGCTATCACCTAATGACTTACTCCTGAAGTACATACCTTTTTCTGGTCCCTCCCAGGGTGCCCTTTCTTTTTCGACTTGGGAGCCATCTCTGCAGGGAAAAAAAGAGAGGGTAGTGAGGCTCTGGGGGAGGAGATCATGAATTGACCTTGGGTTCAGAAGGGAAAGCAGATGTAGGGCATTCAAGACAAGGGCTGGTCACACTGAACAAGAGTCTGGATTGGGCTGTCATAGAGGAGAAAACAAGGTATGAAATGTCACCTACCCATCTGCCTGGCTCTATCTTTTCCAGGGACCATGCCTGAAATAATGCCTCTTGACAAGCACCAGACCACTGGTTCCATTAAAGGCCAAATCCCTGACTGTATCAGAATGTGAGCTATGGAGACACAGGTCAGCACTCTGGATTATAACCTTACTCTGTTCTGGAATAAGCTGGTATGTTTGACATGATCCCATTTATTGGACAGCTCCAAGAAGTGAAGGCAACTGTTCAGGGTCACAAAGCTAAAACAGCAGTTTGGGGGCCCTTGCTTCAGAGTGGCTTAAACTGGGATGGAGAAAGATCAGTGATGTTGGCAGGGGCATGACCTGACCAGAGCTACAGGATGGGGAAAAAAAGTGCTGGTGGGTTGGGATCCCAGAAAAGGGGCCCTGTGTGAACTCCTCTGGGAAGAGGGGGAAGATGGAAGCAAGTTGACCTCCTCAGAGTAAGCAGGTGCTCACTGCCTCCTTTCTCTTGAGGAGACAGATCTCAGTGATGTCATCTCATCTCTGGGATAGTCAAGGTGCTATAGAGAGAAGGCAGTATGCTCAGACCTGCCTTTTGTGAGGTATGCTTAAAAACCTAGGTGTATACCTCTGCCCCCACTCTACAGATTTATAAGGAACTTCTGTCTATCCAGGACAGGGAACAGACCTCGGCCAGTGTTCATGGGCTGACAAACCATATAACTGTCAAACACCAGATGGGAGGTAAGGTCCATAATACTGGGCCAGCCTTTTACATTCCTGTCACCATGAGTCACCTTGTGGCTTTACTTTAACTTTCCCGGAGAACCTTGCCGGGTTATCAGTTCTTGCTGATGGTGTCAAGAGGACAGCACCTTGCCCAAACCAAGGCTACCTCTCTGCTCATAGATGTTTCACAAAGGCTGTGCCAAGCTTCTGTGAGATCCGTGACCCCTTAGGTGCAGAATGCCATGGAGTAAGACGGGACCTTGTGCCCTTCAAGAGTTCACCACTCCATGCAAGACCGACAAGACATGGACACAGACCTTGGCAGCCATAGAAACATGACCTCACATAAATGGCCAAAGGCAGCATGAGTCAGGACATCCAAGAACTAAAGACCAAGTTCCAAACTTGGAAGCCAGGAAGCAGGACTCTCAGGACTCCTTGGACCAGAACAGGATCCCTGGTGAGGACGACACTCTTGTAGGCAAGACAAGTGTTTATGGCCAGGGAAAGGGTACTTGGCAGCTGTGGAGTTTGGGAGTAGCACTGACCGGAGATCCTACACCAGAGATTCATATGGCAAGGGAGGGAAGAGTCTGACACAGTCAATGGACAGGTTCCTCCCTTGATACCTATACTAGTGTGAGGAGGTAGTGGGGTAGAGTGGCGAACTGGGCATAAAGACAGGAAGCTACGAGATAAAGATGGCCCTACTATACCAAGTGTGACCTGGAGAAGCCTCAGAGGAGGTGCCCATATACTGAGTGTTGAGAAGGTGGCTAAGACTGGGGCTGCCTGTTGTCTGGGAACCTTGAACCAAGTGTTGTTTTTCCACTTACATAAAAGGGTAACAGCTTCAGCCCTTCACCATCTGCCTGCAAGCTGTTAACCCACAAAAGTAGGCGTGGGACCAAGTACTCTGGATGAAGGGGTTCTAGGAAGTATCTCAGGTGCTCTGGAAAGGTGACAAGGAGTATCATGGGGCTCATTGTCAGAGTAGAGAAGGTACAAGGCAGGCTCCTGGAACCAGGTGAAACTAGGAGAGCTGAAATGTGTTGTGGGGCTGCCCTATCCAGCTCCTGTGACCAAACTTTGTGTTGGGAGTTACCCGTAAGAAGACAAGACAGTAAGTGCACAGCTTCATGACACACCAGCCCCAGACACCCCCACACAAAACTCTCTAGAAAGGGTTACATGAAGATGGCCTCAAATACTGTGTGATCTTTATTCCATGACAATCTTCAACTCAACACAAATTGCATCTTTACATAGGATGGTATTGTACAAAGAAGTAAAATGTTTTTGTAAAATCTGGTCAAAACACTGATTTCTCCCACCCCAGCCCACTTGAGCAAAGGGACAGAGAGGGTTAAGGGCAGGCAAGGTGGAACAGAGAGGAGCCTTCTATTGCTCTGGCCAGCTCCTCTGAAGGACCCCACAGCCAGGTGGTGCACTGGAGCCCTCCAACAGCATCTCTCCTGGAAACCGCCAACAAGGAAGGGGGGTGGGGGGGTAGGATACTGTCCTTTTTCTGATTGTGTTCCCAGGGCACCAGGTACAAATTAACAGTTTAAGTCTAAAGTTTTCAAGGTCAACAGATCCTGAGTGGTCTCTGCCACAGAGAAGCCCCCATATAGGCAGGGATGGGATCCTGGACAGGAAACATAAGAGGACTCTGAGGAAGAGCTGGCCTGTAGTTACGGCCTGTGTGCATGCACATGTGTGGACAGAGGCAGGGGTGGGGGAGACCCAGCATGTGGGAATCTAGGTTGCCATTTGGTCCAAGATAGCAGAATCTTCCCAGAATGATAATGCCAACTGTTTCCCAACTGTCCCGTGGGAATCTTTGGGCATGATACTCCCCTCCCCCAAGCAAGCCAAGTTCACTAGGGACACATCAGACACAGGCCAAAGGGCAGCTCAAAATAGTCTGTTTAGCAAACCCAGCTGACTAGAAGATGGACAATCAAAGAGGACTTGGAATGGCCAAGAACTCAGCATCACCACAGGGCAATCAGAAATTTTGGTTCCCTAAGGCCACAGTAGGTCTGGGGCACCAAGCAACCCAAGGATTCAGGCATCTGGGGAGGGCTTCCAAGGTCAGGGGTGGGGTGCAGGTGCCAAGCACCACCTCAGTCTACTTTCAGCCCCAGGCGAAAGGCTCTAAGGTGTCAGGAGACGGTCAAAGCCTCTTACAAGCACACACACAGCACATTTTAAAAGAGAAAAAGACAGGAAAACGAGCCCCCTAAAATGCAGATACAATTCCTTAGGGCATTTTCCAAAAAAATGCCAGGCAGTTTTCTGGTGAGCTGCTCAATTTATGACCAAAAAAGAAAAAGGGCCAGTACTTATTTTTAGAGCTAAAAACTCTAGTTGGTGTGCCTCTGGAAGGGTTTAGATGATGTGGCCCCTCTTCGCCTGCCTTAGCCCCAATAGCTGCTGTCATTCTAGGGAGCTGAAGATGAGGAAGATGGCATGCTAGTAATGGCCCTAGAGATGCACTGTGGGCAGCCTTAGTGATTGTGATGTCCTTCTCAAACACTCCCCAGATCCTGTCCCTATTGAGCAGGGCTGATGGGCCTGTATGCCCCTTACTAGCAGCCTTGAAACTACATTTCCTACATGACTTGAGAAAAGACCAAAGAACTTGGGAAATGTCCACCAGGCCACTTGAGCTTTTAGCAATACATGAAACAATGAGGACTGAAGGAGAACTTCGGGAGGCTGTGGGTCAGCTAACGCTGGTCACAGCCTCTATGTGGCAGAGTCAACAAGGATGGCTTCACGCAGCCTTTGAGGGCTCAGCTGGCCTCTTCTAAAGCCCCCATGTGGGAGGTCAGAGTGTTCATCCTTAGGGTGAATCAGATCTAAAGTCACTGCAAGGTCCAGGAGGAAAGCAATTAGGGTTTGGAGTCTCAGGAAAAGAAGGGACAAAGAGGGGAACACTTTGCATACATAGCAGCAACACATGTATGCATGTAGGGGATTGTCATCACCCTCTAGGAGATGCCACCCACCCAGAGGACCCCAGACGACCAGGGAGGCTAGGCAGACCAGGCAGGCAGTCTTTGTACAGGGAGGCCAAGCCGGCAGGCCAGGCAGGCAGCCTTCCTGAAGGTGGGACTAGGTGTATGCTGCTGGACATGACTAATCCACCCTGAGGGACAGGCCCAGGGCTCTGAGAATTCCATAACTTGATGGAGTCCTGTCCCTTTCACAGAAGATAATGGACTTAAGCTATAGCTTGCTGGGAAGGAATCTGGAACTGAAGACCGTTTTATTAAGATTCCGTGTCCAATGATTAGGCAGGACCTACATAGAGGGAGAGAGAAACCAGTGTGAGAGAATGGTGTGGAATGTACCGTTCAAGTTACAAGAACAGAAGAACTGCAGATCAAGCCAACCTCTGTGCCCTAGTGGCTGAAAGGGTGGGCATGAGAAAACCTTGCTGGAAACCAAGAGCCCCATCCCTACTGGGCCTGCCTCAGCAGGGACAGATAAACCCACACCTTAGAAAGGCCACAGTATGTACAGAAGGCTTTCTAAAATTGCCAAGCTTGTCTGTGCTTCTAAACAAAACAACTGCTTCTGCTAATGAATTTCAAGTGTGCCCTGCTGCACCTGAAGCCACCCACCCCGTATGAAGAGAGGTGCCCCTTAATTGTCCATCCTATTAGCCAGGTGTGTCAAGTTCATCGGGCTTCAGCTGACTGCTACTTAGGGAGGCAATACCAGCCCTTCCTCAGTATAGCCAGGAAAGAAGTCCCTGACAAAGGAGGCAGCACTAGAGTGTAGAAGTTCCTATTGAGGAAGGCAAAGAACAGAGCCATCTCTGCATTCTTTCACATCCCCAGAATAAAAGCAGAAACTATAAAAATAAGAACATAATAGTTGGGGTAGGGTGGGGAAGGACAAAGAGGAAAGCCTTGTCATCCTTTCCATCCTTTTCTAGGACATCTAACATGGCTTCTGGTCCAGGGAGAGGTCTGGATGGGTTCCTACATGTAGTGGAGTGGCGCCTCTGTAGGAGTCAGGGATGTAACAATCCCTAGCTTCAGAACATGCATGGGAAAAACATGCCTGGGAAAACCCCGCCCACTCAGCCTTTCACTGTAGGCCACATTCCACAAAGCTGGCCCTCACCCCAGGGAAGCCCGAATCACTCCAAGCTGCAGCTCCTGAGCTTGCCTTGCCGGAGGTATCACCTGGGGGTGCAGACTTCCTACTTACTCCCTTCAAGGGCCTCATCCCTTCCTAAGGCAAGTGTCACACTGGTCTTGAGATGGGACTGGAATGAATCCCTCAAAGATCCCAGGGAAAGGGGGCTGAGGCTGGCTTCCTAGTCAGAACCTCCAGAGTGTCTCATGGCCTCTGTTTGCACTTCCTAGCTCTAGTCTTTCCAAAACATCAAGCACTCTTCTTTCCCCTGGAGCTACAGAGGAACACCCATATGCTCCAATGCTGGGAAAAGGAAACCAAGAGACTAAAATAGCTGAACTGCATTATCAGAGGGCCAAAGTCCGAGTCTTTTTGTTATCTTTCTCCAAACCTATTCCCATTCAGGCAACTGATGTATACTCTGGGGGTGGCTCCAGAGAGGGACATAAGCTATGTAGCCACTCATGCCCACAAAAACCTGCAGAAGATATGTGGAGAAAAATCAGGTATTGGCAATATGAGAAAAATGAAGGGGATTCCTAGAACATCCCTTACCTCATATACCAGCTGATCTGAGCCTATGCTAGTGACTGCATGGCTAGAGCTGGGAGAGCAATGGAAAAGAGAGAATCACAGTGCCTTCCTTGGGCCTGACAAGTCCAGGTCTGCAGACATCCTAGCAGTTGAATGGATGTAACACTTGGGCCTTACTCTACTTGTCCTAACACTGAAACCCTGAGCAGTTCCAGACTCAAGCCAGAATCAAAAGTTAATGAAAAAAACCAAAATACAACAAATAGTTGAGTTCAAAGAAGTCATAAGACTAGTCACTGGTGCTGCATACTGCTGTAGAAAATGAGAGAATACAGAGGGGCTGGAACCCAGCTATCATCTGGACAATCTCCTTAAATTGTAGCCTGGTCCAGCCCTGTGCATCATGGAGAGCTATCAGGAGAGTTTCTTATAATATCCTTCCATTCCGAAATGAGTGCATCTTGTGGTTTTTTTTTTCCTTTTTTTTTTGGGGGGGGGGTGTGAATTTATGTCTCTGTGCCCATGTCAGTAGATCTGATCTTTAGTAGTACAAGTGGCAAAAATAGGCCCACTGGGGAGTTTTAGCTTCAATTCAAATGAAAACATAAGAACAAGGAAGGCATAAAAAATTAAGGCCCAAAAGACCAAAGGGATAAACACCTTAAATGCTCACCCCGACTCAGCCTCACTCCACTAAGGCAGAACTGCTTGCAATCAGCACAGAAGTTGGGGTGGCTGGGTTTCCTGGATCCAGAATAGCTGTCAGAGAATCTGTCCACCACCGCACCTCACAACCACCAGGAAAAGCGCAATGTGGGAAGCAGGGGCTATATTCCACTGGTATGACACGTACTGGTGTGTGTTAGCTCCTATTTGGCTCCCACTTTGGGATCTGAACAGGACTGTTCTGAGCCATTCAGCTCATGACAGCACATGATGCACACAGTAAGAAAGGAAAACCCAGTGCTCCACTGGCAAACCCAGTGGCCAGGATGATCAGAAACCAGAGCCAGCAAAACCCAAGTGGGAAAAGCATCTGCGAAGAGGGAGGGGCCCAGCTCAGACAGTAAAGTGAACAGCTACGGCTAGGTAGCCAGAGCCAGCAGCTCCATGACTGTAAATCTCCCCCCCTCTCTTCCTACCAGGACAGCTGTTCCCAGGACTCTCAGATTACTTGTTGCACAATCTTTCCACTTTTCTTTAAGGGAGAATTGGAAAAAAAAAATCTTTGTAATAATAGTGAACTGTTGGAAATGGCACCATGGTGGCCATGGAAGCAGGACACTCTCATGGGAGTCCAGGAGACTCCCTAAAGCACCAGAGGATTGTGGGGGTCAGTGGCTCAAGGTATGGGGGGGCTCTCAGTTCTCTAAGTCCCTCCAAGCCAGGTTGTTTCATCATCAGTGCTAGTCTCTGCAGTTTTCTTTTGGTTATTTGGATTCTTAGAAGAGAAAGCTATAAAACTTCAGTAGGAACAATCTAGAACACACACGAACACACACGAACACGAACACGAACACACACACACAAACTTCAGTAGGAACAATCTAGAACACACACGAACACACACGCGCGCGCACAAGGCAAATCTGAAATTTGGCTGGCAGTGAAAGGGAAAAAGTCAGTGGCCACCACGAATGCTAATGGAGCCCAAGAATACACCCAGCCCCACTTGAAGAAAGCAGCCGATGGTCAGTCCTTCACAGCAGGTCTGGGGTGCAGCTCCCCCAGCTTATTGATGGGATAAGAAAGCAAGGCAAGTTGTTCAGGTTAGAAAGAAGGCTGATAATGGAGGCTATGAAGCCGGGCAATTGCCCATGTGTGTGGAGGGGGTGGGGGGCACAGAGGATGGATGGATAATCCACTAGTGTCTCTTCCTCCTACCCCCAGTTTCCCTGGGCAGAAGTAGGCTTAGCCCACCCTGTGTGTACAACTTAGAACAGCATAGCTCATTTCAGCTGCTGTGAGGGAGCTTTGTAACCTTCCTTGAAAGGATCAGGTCATTATTCCAGAGGTAGAAGGGATACATGGCAGAAACCTTTTCATCCAAACATTTATTTCCTATTGTAGAACCTACATGTCCCCAGCCTACCTCGTAGAGAGTATCTGAGACCCCAGGGCTGGCTTCTAGGTGGTCTGCAGTTTAAACACTCAGATTATGAAACCTGCCCTGCCCAGGGGCAACCACATTCACAGGAGCCATGTGTGTTGGGCAACTCAGGTACCATGGTGTCTTCCCTACCCTTCCTTGAGGCCAGTGTGAATACCTAATTCCTCTGGGAACACCAGGGAACACAACCTGCTCCCACTATCAGTTCTGCAGCTGCATTTCAGAAGGTGGGTTCTGAACATGAGTACAGGCCCACAGAGCACAAAAAGGGACCACTACAAGAGAACACACATATCCAGGTACATGCAAAGTTAGAACATAGCTAGGAACAGCCAACACAGCAAGCACACTGTGGGAAGACAAGGGCAGTTCCCAGAGTTCAGAGACCATGCCACAGACAGCAGTGGCCAAAAGCAGACTGACCATGCAGGCTGACAATTGTAGATGGCTTGGCTCTACTAGCTGCTAGAATCTGGCCAAGTCATTCCAGGAGATTTACTAACATGTGACTGATGCCAAAAAGACCAAGAGGATATTCTATCCAGTGGGGCAAAAAATGGTACTGGTGGTGGAGTGGGTGGGAGGATGGGGTATGACATGCCACACTAAAGTTGATGGTAGCATTTGGAGACCCAACACCTCCAAGCCTTAAGGCCTGGAACTTTCCAGTGTCAATACCCTTGGCCACTTACTCTCTAGCTCAAGCAGGGCTACATGGCAAGAAAATACAGCTGCACAGGGTGCAGGGCCTCTCAGCATCCCCAGGGAGAAAGATAACATGACAGATGAGCAAAAAGAAGGGCCCAGGAAGTCTTTATGACCTTTGACTCTGGACTTTAAGCAACCTGGATAAAGGACAAGAGCTAGTCCCATGCACAGGTAGGGATAATGTGACCAGAGGCTTAAATAAGAGTTGTCAGCTAACCTGTTTCAGAGTCTTCACTGTCAGAGGAGCTGGACTCGCTGGTGCTCTCCGACTCAGAAGATGAGAAGCCCTTTATCTTGGAGGAACCAGCAATCACATCAACTTTTTCAGCTGTAACCCAAACAACAGACCTTTGTTAGGCAGAGTAAGAACGCAGGAGACTGTTGCTAGCCACAGCACACTCCCTACTGCCCAGAAGGCAGCTCAGTGGGAAGCCTGGCCCCATGGGCCTGAGGGTTGCTCCTTAGTTGGCAGCCACTACCAACCCAGGCCCTGAGTGGTCCCACGGTTCTCACTGGTAGTCTTCTACATACTAGCCAAAGAATGGCTTGTCCTACAATTTCAAGACCCTGTCAATCTCTTAGAACACCCTCTGAATGGTTTTCCAAGAACTCAAGAGACTAGGCGAAAGTAAATTCGTTGCATGATGTACTGCTGGGCCTTCTATGAAGAGGACCTATGGAGGATATTATGCACAGAGACACAGCAAAAGAAGCAAAGAGCTCTCCCAACATTCCTGTTTGGAAGAGCTCAAAAAGAAGCCCAAACGATGTCACTGAACAGCAGACCCAGCGGAAAGGCCCGAGACAGCAATGGGCAAAAAATACTTTTACATCCTAAGCCATCTGGTACTAACACAGAAAGTTATGTGGCAACATGAGACATATATAGTATGAAGGCTGTTGGCAATGGGAGATTGGGTTTGCAACATCCCTGCAAGAGAGTAGGGGGCTCAGTTCTGACTCAATATCACACACATCCCTGGGACATTTTGGACACCCCTTTCCTCCTAGCCTCACCCTTACAGAGATGGGAGGTAGCTTTTGAGGAAGAGTACATGGCTAGCAACCAGAGATGAAAGGCTTGCAAGACAGATTCAGCTGGGTCCCAGACAGCCACCAGAGAGAGGTCTAGGAATACACTGATAATCCAGTGTCAAGTGTGGTATCATTCTTGGGGTTTCATTTTTACTACATGTGCGTGCATGTACACGTACACGTACACGTACACGTACACGTACACGTACACACACACCAGAGAAGAACCTGAAGGGGTCAGTTCTCTCCTTCCACCATGTGGTCCTGGGGATGGGACTCAGGTTGTCAGGCTTGGTGGCAACTGCCTTTACTTGCTGAGTCATCTTGTCCACCCACCCCTATTCTTGGGATTTCTATGTCAAAAGCATGACACTGTTAATTGTGGGAGGGAAACAAAACTGCAGATATAGAGTGCTGAGTCTAGGGAAAAAAAAGTTCACTGAGAAGTTCCACAGGAAAGACCCCTTTACCCAGGGGGTCAAGTATACCTTGAGGTTTTCTTTTCTTCCGCAAACAGGAGGTGACGTAGCGCTCTAACTCTCGCAGTGTGGATGGTTTCAGGGTCTCAAAGTCAATCTCAATCTCATCAGGGTTGGAGTTCTTGAGCGAGGGTTCCCTTGACTGGATAATGTGCACCACACGGCCCAGCTTCTCACCGGGGAGCTTGTTGATGTCCAAGCTTAGCTGCCTCTTCTCCTCATAGGACATGGGTTTGCACTTGTCCTCTTCCTCTGACTCATATGTAGGAGGGGGCTTGTTCTTCAGGGGTGCTGGTTCCTTCTTGCTATGAAGGTACAATGCAGATACAATTAAGAATGGGTCCCCTAAGGAAGTTGTGAGCTCATTCAAGTACATGTAGCATGGGAGGAGGGGACTTCCCACACCCAACTAGAAATGGGACTCAAGGCAGCTCTGCACCTAGGAAGACCAGTAATAAACTGGCAGGCTGTGGAAGCTGGGGCTCTGCTGTGGCTGCATCCTGACCACCTACATCTACTCTCTTTCACAGTGAGCTATCAAGGCCTATGCTAGAGAAAAAGACAGAGAGAGAGCACTTAAGTGCTGCTCATGGGAAGTTACCACCCAAGACTGGTGGCTGCAGTAGCAGGGTACTTTTCCTCTCTATCAAGGGTTTCTGGGATACCCCCCCCCCCCAAGAAAATTTAGGAAGCACAGACCTCACACTGCTGTTGCTGCTGTTATTTTTCTTTGTCTTTTTGGGAGGCAGTTCCTTGGCTTTGCTTTTTTTATTTTCCTCTACTTCCTCTTTCTTTTTGTGCTTTTCCTTTTTCTTTTCCTTCTTATCCTTCTCCTTTTTCTTTGGTTTGTTCTGCTGGGGCTGCGAGAGGGCTGCAAGCTGCTCGTGCACGGCTTTGAGCTGTGGAGCAATAAGCAAAAAAATATACAATAGGGCTGAGATGTTCTCTCCAACACCTGAGTCCTGGGTGACGGCTCTGTACCATGTGGAACAGTGTGGAGGCTTAAGTATCAGTTTGTGGGTAGGAGAGGGAGAAGATGGGCTGGCTATCAGTTAATGACTTCAGAAGCACTGGGCACTAAGGACTTGATGACTAACTGGGAGGGAAAGGATCGAGCAGGCAGCCCCATGTGCCCAGAAAATGACCACCACATTCCCACCTGGCCCATTAAAACACAGTATATACATGTTAGTTAACATGTGCTTGAACTAATAGGAAAATACCGCAAGGGAACACATGAGGATACAGAGCCAAGAAACCTCTGGGAGACTAGCCTGGCTTTTGGGCATAGAACAATGGGTGCCCTTACCTGCTCCTGGAGCTCAGCCAGCCGCTGGGCTCGCTCTTCCTCAGAGTCATCAGTGGAACTGTCACTGTCGGAGGAGCTATCACTGCTGCTGTCACTGGATGAGGGTGGGGGCACCACCTTTGTAGGAGGTGGCACTGCAGGGGAGGACACGGCCATCACTGGCTCTTCAGGCTCATCTGGCATCTTGGCAAAGCGCATTTCAAATACATCCTGGGGAGGGAAAGCCATGCCTATGAAGCTTTAGTAGTTTCCGGAGCCAAATCAACAGGAAATAAGTGAAAGAGTGAAGCATCACAAGATAGGAACTCTTCTCTGCCACAAACATGGTGTGTGTCTGTGTGACAGTAAGGCCTTCTGGGTCTTTTAATACCTTTGGTGTCCTGATATGGCTGGGCACTCACTCCCTGGAAGACACAAGTGACTGAGAGGATTGGCTTGCTGAGGGTACTCAATAAATGGCAGGTCAAGGGCAAGACCCCCAGAAAATCATGTCAGTGAGGCTTCTGTGATGTCTGTAGCTCCTAGAAAAGGGCTTTGCTAGCCTTTCACATAGAAGAAACAGCACCAGTAAAGGCTCTAAGTTGAGTGTTCCTGGCAGAGGGCATAGCATGTTTCTGAGTCTGCTTCCCTGCTCCTCAGTGTTTCATGAACACTTAACTGAGCAGAGGCAAGCCCTTAGCTGAGGTACCTCCAGGGATGCAGGGTAGTAGTGTATGGTGCAAGAGTAGCTTAGGGAGAGAGTTACCTTGAGGTGTAACCAACCAGAGCAGAGATCAAGAGGATTCTAGGCACAGGAATTCATTCCAAGACCTCCTCACTTAAAATCCAGAAATCAGAGATAATCACGAGGAATTAAAAGCTCAGGCAGCAATAGACCTGCTTGTCTGCCTAAGGATCAAATCACATGTCGTCAACCAGCTGGCAGGTCCGTCTATCTTGGGAATTCTATGATCAATCCAATGATGACCCACAGGACAGAGGTAGAAAGAAAATGGCTGGCTTCACAGCAAGTTTTCAGACCTGCTTTACTAATGTAATAAAATTGGGGGTGGATCTGGGGGGAGACAGAGACAGCCAGAAAAGTATGCTGAGTACTGGTGGTAAAGATGATAAAAGTATATTGTATGAATCTCCCAAAGAATTAAAATATTTTAAAGAAAAGAATGAAATGCTGACCATGGTAGCATATGCCTTTAATACCAGTACTCAGGAGTCAGAGGCAGGTGGATTTCTGAGTTTGAAGCCAGAAAGGGCTAGATAGCGAGACCGTGTCTCAAAAATCCAAACAAGACAAAAAAAGAATAAAATAATCAATGTAGCAATTCACAAACTGAAGAGGACAATCCCTCCTGTGTATCCTACTTCCAAGAGCAGTGTGTGTGGGTGGGTGGAATATGGAACCTGCTGTTTCAACTCAGGGCACACTTGTTTTCTCCCAGAGCCTGGCCTAAAGATGCTGCCAACGGACAGCTAGGAAAGGGTGCCCTCTACAGCAGGTATTGTGTAAGTGGTGCTGCTTCCTACACTCCCAATACTATTTTGCAAAGCTAAACTTCTTTCTTCCACAGTAAGGTCTTACCTAGCATTCTGTTCTGTGTTGTTTGTACTAGAAGCACTAATTTCCCAATCTTTCAGAAATAAATCCTAGAGCAGATCCCAGGACAAATATACATAGCAGATGACTAGCACTTCCCAGATATGAGACCAGGAAGGAAAATGGCTTCACATTACAGGAGAGGTTCCTACAACAGTAACTAAGTCCTCTAACACACAGCATTTGCCATGTGGTAAGAAAACCACAACCTACTACTCACAGTGCTCTGGACGTAGGTAGGCCAGGGCCCCTCAAAAGGCAGTCAGAGCCATGGGTTTCTGTAAGGCCAGGCCCACAGTCGAGCAGCACAGAAGTCTACCTTTTACCTGCTAAGGCTTTATAAGGGAAGAGACCAACTGTCCTTCCCAGAACACAGGAAAGGCCCGAGCAGAGGTTTCTACAGGCTAGGCATCTGTGTCCAGCCTTTCTGAGCCAGCTTTTGAGATAGCACTGCCTTCTGCCATAAGGCCATCCCCCTTTTTTCCTTCTTAGACTGGCTGTTGTGGACATGGTGAGTAAGGTGGAGAACACTCACTCTGAGGTCTCCCTCCATTCTCTTAAGTGCTTGTGGCTCTGGCTTGCTCAAGACCAAGGTTAAGGCCACGCAGCAAGAAAGCCAGACAAGATGAAAAAGCATCACCAGGCAAGGATGGAGCTACAGCTTCCTAATTGTGTCCAGTTTGTGACCCCATTCTTCTCCTCTTTCAATGGGACCCGAGAAATCTGCTCTAGCCTAGGTAGGGGCATCAGGGAAATCCTTAGCTGCAGGGAGAAAACCTTGCTGAGTGGCTCTCTGCTTTCAAGGAACCAAGAGTCTAGGGGGAAGCAGGATCATCAATGAACACGTTGATTATAAACTGTTCTGTGTGTTAAGAGGAAAACAGCAAGGGAGTACAATGAACAGGGAGGAACTAGAAGAACACCAAGGCCAAGGCCTGGAAAACAAATGGGGACCAGGAAGGATGGTATCCAGGGGATGAAAGGGCTAAGAGCACACAGACAGGACTTCTGTGAGGCCAGAGAGAGATCAGTGAGAAATGAGGAGCAGTTAACACTAGCACATGGACAAATGACACTTGGATCTGCTGTTGGGCTGACAGCATCTCAAGGTAGGTTCAGTTCTCTGTCTGGCATTCCACCAACCTCTGCTCATCATAGCTCACTGGTTTCAGACCACGTATTTCTTTGTGTTAAAAGGCTGACTAGCCTCCCTAGTACAGGCTGCACCTGATCCACAAAGGAAGCACACTACTCCCTTTAATAAACAAGTTCAGATGCACAAACATTCTCAGATGAACCAGTCTAAGAGGCAAATGCTGGAGACTAGAGACTCCTGGGATATGCAGGGCACAGATCTGAGTTGGAAACTCAGTAGGCGTTGCCAGGTGCTTGGGATGAAGCCTGAGTAGAAGACACAAAAGACTTACATACCTATATCAAAACTTGCCTGCCTTTAGGACCTAATATACTTTTCCTCTGTAAAAACAATGGAATACCACTCAGTATTTGTGACTAACCCCACCTTCGAAATCTCTGACAGCCACACAGGCTGTAATTTCTATCAAACTTCCTAAATGACTCTTCAAAACAGAGCAGAGTTGAGGGTAGGACAATAATCCAGAGGAAATCAAGACTAACCTTCCATTCTTTTTAATATTTTTTATTAAAAATATTAATTTATGTGAGTGCTTTGTCTGCACGTAAGTGCACCCATGTAGACAATGCCTGCACAGGTCAGAAGAGGATGTCCTCTATTACTCTCCACCTATTCCTTTGAGTAAGGGTCACTTACTACATCTGGGGTTTACATTTTCTCAGCTAAATAGCCATTCTCCTATCTCTATGCCCCTCCGAGTTGAGGTTACAGGTGTGTGAGGGACACCCAGCTTATTATGTGGGTGCTGGGATCAGAAATCTGGTTCTCATGCTTGTATACAGTAAACACTCTTAACTCTCCAGCCCCCTCAATAACTCTTTTCAATTGTATTTATTTTTTATATTTTTTAATTTATATTTTATTTTATGTGTTATCAGCACATGTATGTGAGCACACCCACCCGGGTTGTGCAACCCTGTGAAGGTCGGAAGAGGGCACTGGATTCCTCTGGAACTGGAGTTAAGGACTGTTCGTAGCCACCATGTGGGTGCTGGGAATTGAACCTGGGTTCTCTGCAAGAGCAGTCAGTGCTCTTAACTGCTGAGCCATCTCTCTAGCCCTTATTTTTTCTTTTATACACGTGCTTTGCCTGCATGCAGGCAAGTGCACTGGTGTTGTACAATGCCTCCAGAGGCCAGAAAAGGGAATCGGATCCCTTGGAACTAGAGTTATAGGCAGTTGTTAGCTGTCAAGTGGGTGCTAGCAAGTGAAACCGGGTCCTCTACAAGAGCAGCCAGTACCCTTAACCGCTGAACCATCATCTCTACAGGCCCTCCCTCAGAAGATGAGCGAGGGTGGGGGGGGGGCTTTGTTTCTCTCCCATTCTAACTACTTCAAGCATTATGATATGGGAACATTTGGAGAAAGAAGAAGTACAAAGCCCAAGATGCTACATAAACAATGGCTTTCCAGAAAATAAGCTCCCCTGGCAAGAAGAGGTGGTGCTACTTTCAGAAACAGCGTGATCCCATTCCTAGGGGAAAACATCCTCTTCCTGCCATGCCTGAACTGGGCCCTCCTTGACAGTAGGACCTGATGTAAATCTAGCTTGTTATCATTAAGTCAGTGCCCAGTAAGAACTCTGCTCAAGAGGTTGCAGTGTGACAGACATCTTGGTGACAGACAGCTATGGGTGAAAACACCATGTTTGGGCAGGTTCACACATCGAGGAAAAAGACAAACAAACTGTAAAAAGAGGAGGACACTCCAAGGTACCAGTGGAGGACAGAAGAATCAGGTGCAAAAAATAATGGAGATCTAGAGGTACTTTTTTTTTTTGTGTGAGACAGAGTCTTACCATATACGGATCCCTGGCTGTCCTGGAACTTGCTATGGTAGATCAGGCTGACCTTAAACTCACAGAAATCCACCTGCCTCTGCTTCCTGAGTACTGGATTGAAGATACATACCGCCATGTCCGGTTTAAAAATGTTTTCTTGGCGAGGCGTGGTAGTGCACGCCTTTAATCCCAGCACTTGGGAGGCAGAAGCAGGCAGATCCCTGTGAGTTCAAGGCCAGCCTGGTCTACATAGTG
Source organism: Nannospalax galili (assembly GCF_000622305.1). Classification (NCBI taxonomy): domain Eukaryota; kingdom Metazoa; phylum Chordata; class Mammalia; order Rodentia; family Spalacidae; genus Nannospalax; species Nannospalax galili. Next base: position 138,655 of record NW_008335359.1, read on the forward strand.
AGTTCCAAGCTAGCTGGGGATACAGGGAGACCCTGTCTCAAAAAGACAAAAAAAAAAGTTTTCTTTTGCTTTACTTTCTTTGGTGTTTTGGAAGATGAATGTGTCTTATAGGCTCCAAGTACTTGAATACTTAAGTCAGTTGGGAAGAGTCACAAAACCTTTAGGAGGTGTGACCATGCTACAGAAGTGTATCTCTAGGGGCAAGCTTTGAGAGCATATGGCTTTATCCTACTACCAGTTACTCTCTGCTTCCTCTAAGATGTGAGTGCTCAGCTTTCTGTCCCAGCTGCCTCCTGCCATGCCTCCCACCATGATGGACTCATCCCCCTGGAACCATAAGCCCAACTATAATACTTTTATCAAAGTAACAGAAAAGTAAAACTACACCTTCTATAAATAAAGTAGTCCTAGACTATTCTTCTGTGTCGGCAGAGAAATTTTTGGGGCTTTGCAGTTTCTTCAGTGAGGATCAAATAAATGGAATGAACAACAAATCTAGGCACTATGGACAAAAGCCACTCTGATTTTTCAAGAGATGGAGAAGGGCCGAGAAGGAGGGGACCTAAGGCAGAAGTCTGAAGACACACTGTCACAAGGTGACCTTATGTAAGAATTGCAGTAAAAGCCCGAAGTAGTAGTACACTCCATTAATCCCAATGCTAGAAAGGCAGAGGCAAACAGATTCTCTGTGAGTTCCAATCCAGCCTGGGCTTATAGGGAGGCCCCTGTCTCAAAACAAACAACAGTAAAATTTAAAAAGGGAACACTAGCCCGCAATACAAAGAGAAAAAACTAAGGAACACGTTCCAGAAATAAAAACTTTTTAGCCTGAGCAGGTACTTGAATAAGACTAGGCCAACACCACCACCAAAGAGCATATTCAACCTCACCAAGGGAAGAATTTTGCCACCTCTTGATTCTTTAAAGTCCTCTGAACTGAAGGCAGTTCATGATCAGCAGCTGAATGGCAGAATGAGAGATAATGCCTTCACTCCAGTGGGAAGAGAAGATGTTATGGTGTGAACTTGGCACAGCTGGGGAGCTAAACAAACCAACTTAGAGGGGAGGGAGGCATTAGGGGTCAGGTGACCCCTGGCATAGACTAAGGTGTCCACCAAAAGCTTTGCCAATCTTTACTTCTGCAGTGAAAACAACTAGGCTGCTGTGTAAACAGCTGTGGGGAAGCCCTTGGATCCACAGTTAATACACCTGTGTCTTATGACAGCAGCTCACAGACCACTGACTGAGAGCAGAAGCAAACCATGGACTATGGAAGAAATGGTTGGGAATATTATGTTCCTACATGTCTCCTTTAAAAAGCAGGTAAATGGGGGCTGGAGAGATGGCTCCAGTGGTTAAGAACACAGACTGCTCTACAGAGGACCCAGGTTTGCTTCTCAGTACCCACATGGTGGCTAACAACCATCTGTAACTTCAGTTCCAGGGGATTCAGTACCTTTTGACCTCCACAGGCATTGCATGCAATGGGTACACTTACACACATGCAATACACTCATACACATAAAATAATAAGTAAAATATTAAAAAAAAAAAAAAAAAGAAAAAAAAAAAAAAAAAAAGGTAAGCCAGGTGTGGCGGTGTACACCTTTAATCAATCCTAGCACTCAGGAGGCAGAGGCAGGTAGATCTCTGTGAGTTCAAGGCCAGCTGGAGCTGCAGGGAGACCCTGTCTCAAAAGACCAGGAAAATAAAGGCAGGTAATAAAGGCATTAAATACTGGCTTCATTAACCTCCCATTCTTTTAATATTTTCATTAAAAATATTAATTAACGTATTTTATATGTATCAGTGTTTTTCTGGCATGTATATAAGTGCACCCATGTAGGCAATGTCTGTGCAGGGTAGAAGATGATATCAGAACCTCTGGAACTCAAGTTAAATGATGCATGTTTGTTAGCTGCCGTGTGGGTGGTGGGAACTATCTGGGTCAGTGCTCTTAACTGCCCCTTAACCCCCATTCTTCCCCCCTGGAATATTTTACTTATTATTATTTTTTTTAATGCATGTGAATGTATTGCCTGCACATATGTAAGTAAGGGCACCCATGTCATGCAATGCCTGTAGAGGTCAGAAGAGAGTGTCAGATTCCCTGGAACTGGAATTATGGAAGGTTAGCTGCCACGTGGGTGCTGGGAACCAAACCTGGGTGCTCTGCAAGAGTAGCTGATGGTCTTAACTGCTGAGCCATCTGTTCAGTCCCCTTAACTTAACCCCATTCTTAAAAAGCCTTGGGGCTGGAGAGATGGCTCAGCAGTTAAGAGCATACAATTCAGGCAATATACTCATACACATAAGAAAAAAATTTAAAAAAAGAATAAAATTGAAAAAAGAAGCCAGACCTCACACGTGTGAACCCAGCACTGAGGAGGCTTATGCAGGAGGATCACTACCAGTGTGAGGCCAGCCTGGACTCAAAATTCCAATAAATAGGGAGCTGAAGGGATGGATGGCTCAGCAGTTAAGGCTGCATGGTGCAGAGGACTGTAGTTCTATTCCCTGCACCGTCAGGCAGCTCATAACTGCCTGTAACTGGTTCTAGGGGATCCCAGCACCCTCTTCTGGTTTTGGCAGGCACTGTACTCATGTACAAACCCACACTCACATAGCAAATCAAATCCAACAAACACATGAAAAATGAAAACAGTTTACACATTCATGCTGTACCCCCCACTGCCCTCTCAACTTAAAGGACAGAGCCCAGGAATTCTACCTATTAAGGACTATAATCACATAGGCTCATTTATTAATAGCCACCCTGCAGCATATGAAGTGAGGAAATATCCACATGTGAGCAGTTACTTTGGCTTACAACTATCTCAAATATCTACACTTGATTTAAAGTATTACCCTGCCTACTCTGACAGGTCTATTTTGGGAAGAGATTGGGGACATGCAACAATACACATGCTCAGTCAAAAGCAACATAATGCAGGTGGAGAGGAAGAAAGGGGAGGAAGCTTTCAGTGGGACACAAAACCTGCTACCCTGTTTTATTTTTAATAACCCTGACTTAAAATATGTGTATACATTGAACTGAGTTAAAGTCCACTCTTCCAAAGCCTCATGGCATTACCCAAGGGAAATTACAGAAACAGAATCTACCAAGGCTCTTAAAGAGATCTGACCAGCTCTTCCTGGAGTCTCACCTGGAGTTTTCGGGCCATGGCTACCACTTCATGGTCAGGGGGGTTGTATTTGTAGCAGTTGGAGAACATCAATCGGACATCAGCACCAAATTCCTGAGCATCTCGGTATTCCCGGGACTCTAGTTTAGACTAGAAATACAAGAGTGGTCCTAGTCAGGCATGTCTATTCATGGCACAGTTGGGGAGCACAATGAGGGCTGCCTGTGGGAACACAAACTGGCCTCTTAGTGGCTCTGTTTAATCCAGACTAGAGTATGGGGTGAGGGGGGTTACATAAGGACAATAGGTCATCTCTCCAGTTCTTAACATGAGATGAACAAGGAGACACACACAACCAAGTCTCAGGGCTGGTAACTTTGTCTTTTTGATTGCGAACCTGGGTTTTTAACGGCTGTGGTAACTCTCCAGCCCAAGTCTCAGGGCTAGGAACTGTCCTTTTGCACCCCAAGCTTACCTACTGAGGTCAGTATGATGGCTAAAGGGAAAAGGAACACAGAATTCTAGGACTGCTCATGCCAGAACTAAAGAGAAGATCTGGATCCAGTTCTGATTTTGCACACACTTGTGTTGAGGGCATAGAATAAAATAATGGTTCAAGGACCACAGCACTGTCTCCTGCTTGGCCTGTTTGAGCAATCTTATTCTAATTCAAAAGAGAATGAAAAAAAACAAAAAACAACAAACAAAAAAAACCCAACCCAAACCAAACCCCCAAAACTTAAAGGCCCCAAAATACCTTGGTGAAAAGGTTAGCACCTAGTGTTGGGTCTCCCACAGAGGAACAAGAAGTCTTTTCTATCACAACAGGCCCACAAAGCCCTCATGCTCTCCAAGAGCACAAGCCAGGTGCATTGGTGCCTGGGGGCATTGAGAAGACTTGTGTGTGCTTCTTGCTTCTCCATAAACCAAGAGAAGTGGTGTGATTGCCTGAAACCAAAAGGCCAAGCACACTATGCTGGTGCATGTCTCAATAATGCCCTGCAGAGGACACCCAGGGCTTCCTTGGATTGGTCTAAGAAGAACCCTGTCTCTGTCTACCATGTTCCCCCGCCCAAGCCCAGGAGCCTGTGGACTGACCTTGATTGTGCTCATGTCCATTGGATGCTTGATGATGTCACAGTAGTCATGCAGGCCCAGTGCCTCCACATCCACAGGCTTGTAGAAGGGCCAGGCATAGGCAGCATGCTTCTTGGCAAACATTTCCTTGAGGATGCCGCTGCAGCACTTTAACTGCTCAGAGACCTTGCTGCTCTTCTCTGGTGCTGGGTGCTGCTGTGAGTCGGGTACATCCTTCTTTGGGGGCTTCACAGGTCTGCTGCTCTCCCGCCGGGGACCCAGCTTGGTAGTCTTGGGCTCAGGGGCCATTGAAGGCGGCTCATGAATGGGATCGATGGTGGTGGGGGTGGTAGTATCTGCTTTCCTCTTCACCCCTTTCTTTGTCTGCCATGAGCATAGGCACAAAAGGCTCGGTCAAAGGCTCTGGCTTGGACAGCTGCTCTTTGGGATCACCTCTGAAACCAGGCCCCAACTAAGGTCCCAATACTCAGGTCTGGCCCAAAGGTATTGCAACGTAAAGGACTGAGGACATGGAGACCCTGTCACACCACTGTGTTCTGTAGCTGGGATAGGACCAGCCAGTAACAGAAGAAAGCACAAAACTGAATGCAAGATTTATCACTCAGGCCAAATAAAACCTCTTTAAGAAGTTTCCTGTTTAATGCCAGGGTCTCTCCCCAGAGCCCACTGAAGGAACAGCTAAAAGAAGCTACCTGTCTCTTGTAAGCCCATCCCTGTTGGCAACAGTCTACCAGTGCCCAGGATGCTTACCTTCACAGGCTGTGGGGTGGTAGTAATGATGGGCGGATGGCTCTGCACAGGCTGTGGAGCTGGAGCGGGTGGGGGTGGTGGCTGGGGGGGCACTGGTGGAGGCGTCTGTAGTGGTTGGGGGGGTACCACTGTCATGATAGGAGTCTGGACAATGAGGTCTGGGGTGACAGCAGGAAAGGGGTGAGGTGTGGCCTGCACGGGAGGAGGGTTCTGCTGAGGGGTCTGGGTCTGCGGAGGAGTTGATGCTTGAGTTGTGTTTGGTACCGTGGAAACACCAGGCTTTGCCGTCCCTACAAATCATAAAAAGGACAGGAAGCTGAGACTGTGCTGACATACACTGTCTGACCCTGTCAAGACACCCACACACATTTGTGTGGTACAAATGCTTCACAGGCAAGAGAATTCTGCACAATGCTACTCAGCACTGTGCTAAGCCTATCCATGTGTCCCCAGGATTCAGAGAACAGTGGAACACAGTACTTCCTATTTCCTGTGGTGTTCTAGCTGTAATTCCCCATTCAGACACAAAGTAACTTTCATTAAGGGAAGCTCTGGTTGAAGGACTAGGAAATCCATACAGTGTTAGCACCAGGGCTTGTGCATGGAGACAAGAAGACTGTTCCTTGGTGCATCTAAACAGAGCTATCCTCATCCCCAGCAGTTGCCTTATGTTACCTTATGAATAAGTGTTTTTGGCAGAGTTCAGCAGCAGCCAACCTTGTCAAGTTTTCTGAAAAGTGACACATCACTGGGGAAGAGGTAACAATTGCTGCCTTTTGTCACTCCTCAGGCTGTTCCCCGACCCCTTCCAGCTGTGACATACCGGCATAACTCCAAACCCAAAACTGTCACATGGCACACCAAACCAGGTTTAAAAACAATGGATTATGACCAGAGCTCTGTGAGCAGGTAGACCAAGGAATATATCCCAGAATGCCACATCCTTTGCATGCATACTGGCTGCCATGGAAAGGTTAACTGACCCTCAATACCCAAACCCAACAAAAGCATCATGTAGTTGCACACATCTGCAATCTAAGTTTGAGGAGGAGGTGTCACAAGAGGGGAGGTCAAGGCACAAGGATTGAGAATGTGTGCTCACCCTAGTTACACAGAGACCTTATTTCAATAAAATAATGTGAGAAGAGGACAAGGGACACCTAATGACTGATTTTCTTTGGTTATTCCAAGAGCTGCACTGGATTTAGCTATCTTCTGCATCGTTACCACTCTGGAGCAGGGTAAGAGGCCAGGCTAAAAGATATGCTTTAGGGAAGGAACAACTCACATCAGGAGCCACCTGAAAAATGCCATCCTTTTGTAGCTCAGGTAAGACAGCTCAGGACAAAACAGAAGGTACCTGTTATCAACTTTCCTACACAGAAACTTTTTGAACTGTCAACTCTCTGCCAGCTAGAATTTTGTCAATGGGGGTATAGGTGGAAAGCTGGGAAGTACAGCATGCAAAAAGACAAGGAGCAAGAAACTGGCTTGACTGAGCATCAAAGGTGGGTATGGTTGTGGCATTAAGACAATTTAGGTAACAAACCTCAAGGGTTTAGGATCACTGATCCTGAAAAAATCTTCTGGTTAGATTGAAGTTCAATAGTAAATTAGTACTTGCCTAACATGCCAGTAGTGCCAGGTTTAAGCTCTAGTGCCACCAAACGAATGAAAATTAAAACAGAAAAGCAAAAACCATCTAGAGAACTGACAAGGTGAAGAATTCCAATATCAAAATGCTTAGAAAAGTCACATTCATTCATTCATTCATTCATTCACTCACTCACTTATTTTTATTTGAATGAGTGTTTTGCCTCCATGTGTATAAGTGCACCTGTATGGTACAATGCCTGAAGAGGTCAGAAGAGGGTATCAGATCCCCTGGAACTGGAGTTATAAATGGTTATTAGCTGCCATATGGGTGCTGGGAACTGAACCAAGTCTGGTTAAGCACTCTTAACCACTGAGACATGTCTCCAGTCCCAGTCACTTAAAATTAAAAAAATTTATTATCTGTGTTTCTCCTGCATATATCTAAGTGAACCCATGTCATGCAATGCTCATGGAGGCCAGAAAAGGCCACAGGATCCTCTGGAACTAGGAGTTACAGATTTAAGTGCTAGGAACCAGACCCTGGTCCTCTTAAGAGCAGCCAGTGCTCTTAACCGCTAAGCCATATCTCTAGCCTGACACTTTCTTTTTGACCAAAGTCCCTCAATCACTCTGAGCCCAATTATTTCTGTCTGGGAGAGACCCCAGGGATACAGGGGTCTGTGGCTCCTGAGAGTGGAGCCAATATGAAAACAGATCTCATTTTGTTCAAACAACAGCACTGCAGCACATGACGTCACTACCTACAGCCCCACAACCCCCAGTCCTATACTAAATTCGGAAAATGGACAAAGAGTAGAAACACAGCTGATTTACTTGCTGTTTCAAGTACTCTACCTGCTTCTTTCCTTCCTCGTCCTCTTCCTTTTGCCTGGACTATCATGATCTCGGTTTCTTCTGTGGGGAGTTCATTGATTTTTTGCAAGAAGAGCTTCTCCAGAGCTTCTGCCATTAAGACGATGTCGTCTCCGGGCTGGATGAGGAGACAGGTGGGGTAGAGCTGGAAGGCCACCCCTCCCCACCTCTGTGGACAGGACACCCAGACCACCCTCATGCCCCTATAGATGGAGCATCATATCCAGGTCCCTTTCCTGATCTGGTTTCCAAGGGGCCACAATGGTCGTGCTACTAGGTGTCCCTAACAAGACCTGTCCACCTGGATCTCCCTCTCGGTGTTTAAGCTCTATTGAGAAACAATTCTTGTGCCTATCAACTCAGTCGATCTCTGACAGGGGCCCTCCTTGCTTTAGGGTCTCATCAGATAACTCAACTGAATTCACTAGAAATATTCAAATTACACAGCATTTTTTACACTGAATACTTCAGTGGGGCTCCATCATTGCTCCCCAATGTACCCCCCGAGGCACTCTGTGGGGTTTGGATGAAGCCCATCTCACATTGCCTTATGGGTCCCCACTCTGTCACCATGTCTAGAACATGCTGTCCCCACTCAGCTCTAAAACTGAGGGCCTTGTCTGTAGACTTCTCTTCTACCTAAGTGTTGAGAACTAAGGCTTTACAAAACACAGTAAACTTCAAGAAACTCACCTACCCATCTCTTCTGGGCAATTTTACCCACTACACCAGCAGAGGTCAAAAGCTGAGTTCTGTATAGTGTCTCCCTCCAGAGTCCTTCTATTTGAAAGGGTTGGTTTTAATCACATCTGTGGTCTGAACTGTAAACAAATGATCTGGCTTCATGGCACAGCCGAGCCGAAAGGTTTGGCTACGGGGTTAGGAAGTGACCCTTGTGTCTACAAGTAAGACCAGGGGGACACTCAATTCTATGGCCAAGATTAATCAATGGTCATGTCCACAGTTCCAGGAGACTGTGACCCACAGAACAGCTGGGGTAAGCAGGTGGCCCCATTGTACCATCTCACATAAAGATTTCTGCCTGAGCACACCTCTGCAAGACTCTAGCGCATAGGCTCTTTTTGCTGACAATTTACACCATCCCAATGGACCATCAGGTTGTCTTCTCTGTCCTCACACCTTCTCTATTATACATGCTCAAGAACTAATAAAATCCCAAGGGCACCAGAAGCAGATGCTTCAGGCTAACAAGGACAGCACCCTCCTCCCCACAAAAGAAACATACCCAGTCCCAGGCACAGCCGTAGTTCCCACGACCCAGGGTCTCTTGCTGTCAGGCTTAAAGCCCAGCTGATCCCAGCAATCCTACCCCTAGGCTCCTGAGCATCCCTATCTTCTTCCCCTTCCTCCAGGGCAGCTGGACACCTGCCCCCACATCTCACCTTGTTGTAGATGTAACAATTTGTAAACATAGTATTGAAGTCCTGGATACATTCCTGAGCATTCCAGTAATAGTTGTTTTCCAAGCGCTTCTTTATTGTTCCCATATCCATGGGTGTTTTTATTATCTTATAGTAATCCTGAGGAGCAGAGAGAACAAAGGCCAATGTCACCTGAGCAGCCATGCTGAGCTGGTTGGCTGAACCTGTTAAATCTCCCTTACTCCTTGTAACCCCACAGGCAAACAAAGATCTTCTATGGTGTCAGCGTGAAATTCAAGGCCAAGTGGGTAATGGGCAGACTGCTAAATGCTGGGCAGCAATTTGAAGAGGAAAATATGTAAGCTGGAAATTGGTTTATTTTCAAACAGTCTTCATAGAAAATTTATTCCCTTTTGAAAAATTTATTTTTCAAGACTTTCATGCATGTCTAGAATGTATTTTTATCATATCCTTATTCCCCTCCCTTCCTAATTGCCTCCAGACATCTCCAACTTCTTTTTTTTCTTTTTTTAAAAATAACCCACCGAATGAAATTAGTACTGCCCACATGTCCATGGATATTCACTGGCGTATGGGAAACCTATCAGTGGCCAGACTCCCAAAGAAAGTTGACACTTCCTCCCACAAGCAGCCATCAACTGCCATTAGCTCTTAAGCTAGGAGTTGAGTCCACTTTATTTATTTTATTTTTTTTCATCTTTTTGAGGCAGGGTCTCCCTGTAGCCCCAGCGGTCCTTGAACTCAAGAGATCCACCTGCCTCTGCCGCCCAAGTGCCGGGATTAAGGCGTGCACCACCACGCCCGGTGTCCCTGTTTTCTTAAAAAAAACAAACCTTCATTCTAAATAAAGGGAAAAGCACATAGCCTCTTAAAAATAGTTCTTGGGAAAAGAGGGACAGGAGAGACCAGCATGAAACGCAAATATGAGCTAAGTATAATGGCATATATGTATGAAATTGTCATTTTTTAAATTATTTAATCGTGTGTGTGTGTGTGTGTGTGTGTGTGTGTGTGTGTGTGTGTGTGTAAATGCAGGGGTATCCCTGTGGAGGTCAGAGGATAACTTGCAGGATTTAGTTCTCTACTGCCATCTGGTGGAATATGGAAATTTAACTAAGGTGAGTTAAGCCTGTGAGATATCTCACAGGCTCAAAATCCATTATTTTGTACACTAACAAAACAAAAAAAGCAGTTCTTAGTAAAACCACCAATGAGGCTGAGGCTATAGTTTCGTGGTAGAGCACACAAAGCCCTGAGATCCATCTCTAGGACTTCCACCACATCACAGCAAATTCTCTTTGTCCTCATTTTAAAATCTGAAATTCCCATGGCACTAGAACCAGTTAAGCCCCCTTAACTGTATTTCTTGCTTCCTACCATAGAGAAGAACAGTAAAGGTTAAACCTCCACTTTTAGTCAAGTTCATTGCCTGTTTATTTCTTTCACTTGCATGAAGCTTACCACTATGGCATTCTAGATCAGATTCAACAATTAACCAAGTTAGCTGTCAAAAAACTTGCGTACAGTCCAAAATCAAATTCTGTACTACTCCTATAACATTTCTAAATCTATTTTAGTTTCTAATCTAAAATTTCACTTTTATTATCTCCCTCTGTGTGCACATATGTGCTGCTGCATGTACATGGAGGTTCAAGGATCAAAGTCTGGTAGTCAGGCCTGGGATTAAGTGTCTTTACCTGCTGAGCCACCTGGCTGGCCTCCACTATTTTAAAAGCCAAAGACTTAAACACTCCCACTCCCCAGTAATTTTTGGACAGACACAAGTACCTGAGTTTCCAGGTGGGAGGACCAAAGATGGCCAGGCAACATAAGAGACAGCAAAATGGCCTCTTAGCTAGATCTACTGAGAACTAAATTCTAGGAGGCTATCTACTCCACTGAAGACCTGTACTTCCATAATTAAGCACAGGTAGGGCATTGAACAAAGTTCAAGTGGGGCACCTAGATGGGGACACAGATGCTGTCTACAGAGAGGAGAGGCAGGCCCTACTATTCCAAGTAAGCATCAAGGTTCAAGGTACTGCAATGAAATTTTGAGTTGTTCTGATACTAAAAGAGGAACAAAAGTCACTATTGTCCCTGTGAGAGCAGGGAGATAGGTGTCCTGCCCTGGTAAGGGCTGCACGTAACATGCAGGCCAGAAAGCAACTCAAAATCAAACTTCCTATACCATGTCATGCTCTGGGGCCTCCTTTCCCAAGAGAACTAAGCCCAAATAAACCAACCCCAGTGGAAATCTATTTTATTCTATGGCCAAAGCTCTCTAAGACTAGTGCTCAGCACTTTACACTGGTCCACCTGCCTCTGCCTCCCGAATGCTGGGATTAAAGACATGCGCCACCATGCCTGGCAACCCAGACTTCTTGATTTTCTCTTAGAAAACCACAAAATATATAATTGGTGGACATACAATTGAACAATTGTCACAAACACATGGTTTTCAAGCCAGGAAGGTCAGATTAGAGTATCATATCTTTAAGAACCTGGACACCTAGCAAGAGACTATGGCCACATCTCCACATGAAGTTCTAGCACACACAGACCCAATCTGGTAAAAAACTACCAGTACCTAAACCCATTTGCCAGGGGACATTAGACTTGGCACATAGTACAGGACAATTTAGAAACCAAGCCTCGGCTTTTGAAGGAAAAGAAAAATGAAAGAATTTATTCCAACTGCTCCGTGAGGTTCAGTTAGGAGTTCAGATTGCAGAGCTGTGGCAAGTGATGTATGTCAATGGGAAACTCTCCAGAGAAAGAGAAGAATAAGAACAAGTATGCTGAGGCTATAAGGTGGGGGTGGAGGGTGGTCTGCTCTCAGGGACATGCCTATGCAGGTGCAGCCACTGTCCCCTTCCTTCCTTGGGCCTCTGCGTACTTGTCCCTTGGAGATAATCTGCTACCTTTCCCCCCTTGTACTGATGGTGATGCTAATGACTGCTATTGCAGTAGACCAGTCCCCTTCCTGTACAGGCCGATCAATCAAGTCTACTTCTACCACAGCTGGAGGAGGAAAGCGGCTGGGATTATCCACCAAGGCTCTGACTTTAGCTTGCCTTGGAATTGGAAGGCAATCAATCTGTAAGCAACCTTTCCACCCTGTTCCAACCACTCTCCACACAACTTTTCCTGGGATCTCAATTACCTAAGAAATCAGTGTTTCAAACCAGTTCATTTATTCTTTTTCCTTTACAGTTTGATTTACCGGGACTGCTGAAAGGTGTCAAAGGGTACTGGTTTTCAGAGTTCTTACCGTGCCTCCAAACCCACCTCTACCCTCCTATACAATGTGTCTTCACCAAGGAGAGACTGCAGACAGTGGCGGTCACACACCCTGCCCAAGCTACTCACAGGGAGGTTCAGCTTGACGGCATCCACAGGCTGCTGGAAAGGCCATGCAAATTGGTGTTTCCATAGTGTCTTGAGCACCACTCTGAGCAGATATTGTAGTTGGTTGGTCTGCCTCTTGGGCTTATTGGGATTGGACGTTTCTGGGGGTGGAGGGTTGGTGCTGGCTGTGTTGGCTGGCTGGGGTTGGGCCTGGGCCTGTGTTGTAGACATTTGGGAGGTTTCTAGTCCATCCCCCATTACTGGCAGATTTCTCAATCTTGTCCCAGGGCCACTCTCCGTAGACATGCTAGTGATCCCATCACATTCTTCACCAGAGACTCTATAAGGAAGAGAAAAATCCCATCAGAGACCAGGCAACAGATGGGCCCAACTAGAAACAAGTCACCCTCACTGAAGCCTTCAAGGATTGAGGTCTCTGCTACTGACTGGTCAGGACAGCTGGCAGAGTCACTCCATGCCCCAACTTAAAAAGCAAAAAACAGGCAATCTAGCAGAGAAGGCAGACCTCACCTATCAACAACCATGGGCAGAACATGGAGTGAGGACTGATCAGGAGCTAGCAGAGCCACTGAGAGCTAAATAGTTCACAAGTGAGAAGGTACCATGTTTCACAAGCCTGCATGGCCCTTTTCCCATCTACAAATTTTTAGATTATGTTTATGTGAGTTAAGATATGCAACCACTTACAATCAAATTCTTGTTTGTATCTGTGGCTTATGAAGCACTAAATGAAGTCAGTAATTCCATTTGGTGAGTCAAGGCCAAACAGGGAGGAACAGTAAGGTTGGGCCTACCTGCTTGCCTTTGGATAGCTTCACAATTAGTAACAACATTTTCTAGGTAACTTATATAATGTGTGTTTACTGAGGAAAGAAATCTTACAAAAGGTTGTTGATTTTAAGTCCAAACTTGCTTACTTTTATCAACTACATTGGGGCATCCCCATGACAACACCTTGTGTTGGTACCTATCTGTGCATCCCATCTGGTACACGCCAATTCCCTCCCCTAAACAGCTCCCTTTGAAGGCCTTGCCAACTCTTGCAGACCCTGCCACAAACAGTCTTTTGAAGATTTTTGTGCCTATTCAGTTATTCCAATAAAACAAACATTTAAAATACATAACCACAGCTGAGTAATATTTTTTTATTGTAATCTGTCCTCCAGATACACAATAAATTAACCCCTTACTGTACTGCTGACAAGCCGCACACTGTTAATGAAACATTTGTTCAAATATGGACTGGCCATTTGCATTCTTATTCTATGGTATGTCCCTGGCTGTTGGTAGACCATGCTAAACAGACAGTCCTCAGGGTCGTCCCCTGCCCCAACCCAAGGGTGGGAGTTACTGGGAGGGAGCCTAGGCTTAGCAACTGCCTGTGACACTTTTCTACTATCCAGTAGGAATGGCCAGTTGTTTAAACCTATTCTGGGCCAGAGGCTGCCCACACCCAATAAGCATATCTTTAGGAATGATTCCAGGAATTTAAAATGAGGTAAGAAAACCTTTCTGGCTGAAAAAGTCAACCAAGTGTTATAAGAAAAGGGGGCAGGTTTTAGACCACCACTGGGCAGAGAGACAAGATAAAAGCAAGAGAGTCTGGCTAGCTTTGCTGAGGCTTGGATTTTGGAATGCACTTAATGGGTCAAGAATCAGATTTATTCCTAGGCCCACCAGTTGTTGATCAATTACTTTATAATTCAGTTGAAGTTTAATTTAAACCAAGGTTTCCATAAAGTTTTGTAGTCTATTTCTGAAAAATTAATTTTTAAAAAAGCAACAGGGGAGGACTTGCTACAGAAAGCAACTCTGCAGTTAAGAGTGCTGTGAAGAACTGGACTTCCTGGCTTGTGGCAGGCAAGCAGGCTGGCTGCCCAGCCAACAAAGGTCCCACCTACTTGTCCCCTACATCAAAATCCTGGCTATATGGTATGCCCAAGAGCTGACATCAAGACAGCTTCTTCCTTCCATGGTATTTTGTCTGGCTGAGCCTCAGGTTCAATTAGCTGTGTAAATATACCCCAATGAAAGAAAGCCACATAGAATCAGGGACAGAAAGCACCCACAGGACAGTACAGGGTATGGTGCAAACTGTCAGAGCTTGCTCAGTAGTCTCAGATAGAACACAGAGGTATAAATGACAAAAGCATGTGACAAGGCATACTGGAACATGTGTGTACCAGTGCACACATGCATGCCCCCCCACCCCAACACACCCTGACTAGTTCAGCATGGTGGGAAGCCTGAGGAGAGGTTAGAGGGAGGGAGCACCCCAGAAGCTGTCATCCAGCATTGTGAGTCTTACCCTTTCCTGAGGTGACAAGAAGCAGGCTGCACCAATGGCTAAGGTTTATTATTATTTAATGGCCAGGGTTTGAGTAGGGCTATAGAAAAACTCAAATGGTTGTGTCCCTGAAGGCACTAGGGGAAGCACAGACTGACCTTAGCTGGAAGATGTGTAATTACTTGGCTTGATTTTTCTCCTTTTATGTCTTTTAAAACTCTCATTTGATTACTGATGAAGAAAAACTCAGTATAAATGTTTTGCTTGGGGTGTTAATTGACAATTTTCTGTGCAGATAGAATTTAATGCCATTTTGAAATAAGCATACTATGCACAAGCAAAACAATGAACTGACTGCACAATGAACTGTACCCCTAAGTGTACAAACATCAAGACAAGTCATGGCAAGTAAGAGGGGTAACACTACAAAGATATACTGATGGAATTTAAGCATACCTGAGTCTATAAAGGGTTCCCATGAAGCAGGACCAACACATCCAAAGTGAGCACATGGAAATGAGTATGACATAGCCCTGTTGTAAGAGAAGTCCTAACAGTGCTAGACAAGCCTGAACTTGGAGTGTCTGTGTGTCCCTGGTCCCTGATGAAGCTAAAGGACAGACCTCCATGTTGGTGGCCATAATGAGATGTCTCCTAGAAAGCAGTTTAGGAAAAACACAACTGGGAACCTGATGCAGGAAAATCACTGAATTCAAAGCCAACATGGAACACACAACTGTCTATCGGCTTGTCTCTCTCACTGTACACTGAGCATGTGCCAGGTGAGCTGTAGTGGGTTGACAGGGGTGCTCTAGAACAAAGGACCTGCCAACAGCCCCAAAAATGTTTCATTGGGTAATGACATTTTTGAAATCTCTTAGCAACGTACCCAAGGCAGGGCTAGGGCTGAAAACCACACTTGTGGGTAAGTCGGTGCCTCCTCTCTTTCCAAAGGGACCCAGAGCAAAAAAGCAAAGGTGGTTCTGATGATGACTATGCTCCTTCACCTTCCCACAGGTCCAGGAAGCTAATTTTTCTGTTTACAAGATGAATGGATGAATTAGCGTACAAAGATATGAAAAGACCATGAAAGACCTGGCATATAATTTCTTGGCAGTTTAAGTTAGTGTTTGAATCAAGAAGTCCTCACAAGTAAGCTGAACACACCACCCAGAGAGTATAACATAAATGGAGAGGCTGATCAGATCTTGAGACAAGGCCGCATTATGTAGTGCAGACTGTCCTTGAATTTATGCTCTTGCCTCAGCCTCCCAAGTGTTACAAATACAGGAGTGAGTCACTACATGTAGGCCGGCCACATCTTTAACATGAAAATAAGGCAAAAGATCCACACGCTCAATTCTACAAGGGAAGAAACTGCTGAAAGTTGTCAGTTCAAATGTGAAGGTGTGACAGTCAATAGATGCCCTCCACAATGGAAATCACTAAGCAATGATGACAGAGCCAGAAAGTCACCATGAGATGCCCAGAACTCTTGCCCAGAACTCTCATTCTGGGCCCATTCTTGGCATGGGCAGCACGTGTACCTCAAAGAGACTACACCCTCACCCACTCCAACAATATCATGCTCTCTGTCCTAGTTACCTGTCTGTTGCTACGATAAAGCACTGACCAAAAACAACTTACTACTGCTTATGGTCTACTACGGGAGGGAGGCAAGAACAGGAACAGAGACCACTGAGAAACACTGTTTACTGGCTTGGCTCAGCTACTTTTCGTTTTTAAATATCTTACTTATTATTTTAATTTTATGTATATGAGTGTATTGCCTGTATGTGTGTAAGTGTACCTGTGTCATGAAACACCTGTGGAGGTCAGAAGAAGGTGTTGGGTGGGATCCCCTGGAACTGGAGTTATATATGGTTGTTAGCCTCCATGTGGGTGCTGGGAATCGAATGCAGGTCCTCTTCAAGAGCAGCAGTGCTCTTAACCATTGAGCCATCTCTCCAGCCCCTTGGCTACTTTTTCTTTGTTTACTTTTGGGTTTTTTTTTTTTTTTTGAGACAGGGTCTGGATCTCACACAGAGCGACCTGCCTCTTCCTCTACCTCCCAAGTACTGAATCTTACACAGCCTAGGCAGTCCTGGGCACTCCTACATCAAAGGTATGCCCACAGGCTAATCTGATGGAAGGAATTCCTCAGTTAAGGTTCCCTCTTCCCAGGTGTGTCAAGTTGACAACAGAAGCTAGTAACACACTTCTTGTATATAATCGTGAGAAAATAAAATGCTTCTGGAAATTCAAGAATCCATTCCTTTTGCAGAAACAAAGAACATGAAATGAAAAAAAGCAACCAGAGCCTCTCACCTGACCCTGGGCAAGGAAGTAAGGCTCAGTGAGCAGTTCTCTGGCAGACCCTGACACTTCTAAGGCACAGAGAACATCTGGATCAGCCTCCTTGGGCAAATTCTTCCCACAATATCATTCTCACTAGTCCTCTAGTGTCTATGCTCCCAACATGGCTACTGCCATGATATCCCTATCACCTTCAAGTCTTTTTACCTGCTACCCCTACTAGAAGGACATACACAGGCAGGTGCCAATTTCCCACCCAACATGCCTGATGTTTCCATGATCACCATGTGCAGGCCTGTCTTAATTTCATTCTCATTCTACCACACAGTAGGTGTACCACACAGGACCATGTCCCAGGACTGTCACCATGGGGCTTCTAGCTCAGTCAATCTCACTGCTCTGGAAAAGCAGCACTCATGTGGACAATGTGGTGACTGCCAAACTCAGTCATTCACTTAGACTATGTATCTCACTGGAGCTGCATGCCAGTCTAGGGGATTCAGCAAAATTCCAATAAATGTCATGAAGAAAATCCTGGCTGCTGCTCTGGCCAGAGACAGGTCTGATCAGTGAAGTGACAGCCCAGGCAAAGATCTAAGCAAGAGGGAGATCAGCATCTAGGAGGGGCTGAGAAGAGGGTAACTGGGAATCTTGTGATACACGCATACATTCCTTTCTTCCAACCATCCATATCTAATCTATGTAGTTGTTTTTTTTTTTGGGGGGGGGTCTCCTTGTAGTCCCAGCTGGCTTAGAACTCAGAGAGATTTGCACCTGTCACTGCCTCCTCGGTGTTGGGATTAAAGGCATGTGCTATCATGTCCAGTTAAAATCATGTAATCTTAAAGGCATTGTTTCTGACCCAAGTTTTTTGATCTGGAGTAGGGAAAAAAAAGTTGTTTTCCCTTTTCCACTTTCAATCTGACCTGTGGTCAACAAGGAAGAGCCACCACTCACTATGATGAGTTAGGTGAAAGGCAAAGGACAGTAAGAGACTCATTGTTTTCAACCCTAAACAGTTCATGACCCAACTGGATATCCCATTTCTGGATCTATTCCTAAAGAAATACTGGTAATATCCATTTTGAGCTTGGAAGAACAAGGAGAAAAAGATAAAGCAAGTATAGACAATGTGGTAGCTAATGCCAAGGTACCCCAGGACATCATGTTAAACTGAGGTCACTTTGAGTACTGATCATTGATTTTGATCATTTCAATCAAGACCATACTATATTCCTTTCAATAATGTTGTAATCCGCAAAGCTTGACACCCTGCAGAGGCTGTAACAGAAAGCAAATATCACAGGAAAATCAATGTAAGCAGGAAAAGTGGGTGATGGTGTCTACATTGGCTCAAGTTTGAGAGGTTGTATAGTACAATGCCTAACAGACACAGGCCATCCACTAGGAAGTAACTATGATTATGGAATGTGCTTTATCTCTCTCACCAGCTACACAATTGCTAGAACATTAGTACTTTCAGTTGTTTGTACAACTACTTAATAAACAAAAATACTGAGTAAGTCCTTTGGCCTATGAGCATGCAAAAGAGTAGAAATTCCCTACATCCTCATTTTCATGTGTATGTTAGGGGTACATGTATGCATGCCTGTGTGTACACCTGCCTATGGAGTCCCTAGGTTGACACCGAGAATCATCCTTTTGAACTTATAACTGAGGCTGGGTCTCTCAAACCCAGAGTTTACTGACACAGCTAGTCTCACTAGCCAGCTTGCTCTTGGGAAGCCCCTGTCACCCTTCGGAAGCTGGAATTACAGGTGACAGCCACCCCACCTGGCATTTAAGTAGGTTTCTGAGGATCCCAACTCTGGTCCTCATACATGAGTAGCAAGTGCTTAACCACTGAGCCATCTGCCTAGCCCCAAGATTGAGATCCTTGTAAGGATGCTGTGAAATGGAAAAATCTGTGAATGTCTAAGCTAATGAAAATATATATTTTTTTAATTTTCTGAAGTTCGCTAACTTCTGATTAAGTGTGCCTATTTTTCAAAGACATTCTTTGCTGCCATCTTGCCTCTTACTATTGTGATAAGACTATTAACTATAAACTTTTCTAAAGAAAATACCCCCAGAAATCAGCTGATGCAGAATACATGTGTGTGCGCACTGGGTACTATACAACTCCCAGCTATGTCCAGTGCAAGAAAGTTGAATAAACTAAGGCAGGCAATGATTTCTAAGGTTCCTAGTCCACTGGAGCCTAGTCATTCCTCAACTCTGTCTTTTAGTATTATTTTTTTGGTCTTTTTGAGACAGGATCGCCCTGTAGCCTCAGCTGGCCGGGAACTCACTATGTAGACCAGGCTGGCCTTGAACCTGGAGCTCCACCTGCCTCTGCCTCCCAAGTGCTGGGATTAAAGATGTGCATCACCACGCCTGTCATTTATTAGCTTAATACACAAAGCAACCCCACAAATTAAGACAGTGGCATCATCTTTAAGGTGACATAGAAGTAGACTAGTGGGTGATGGCCTGGTCAGCTGAAGGTCACCTGGAGCAATGTGTACTTGGTAAGTTCTGCTCCACAGGCAGCCTCATCAAGTACAGGGGCAATAACCACGAGGGGTAGGACCAACACCACTAAGTCCAGTAAGCCTCTGGCTTGGCTCATAGCACCACACTTCATATATTCTTTAGCACGCTTGCCCTGGCTGCAGAGGCATCTGAATACCATGTGGTTCATGAATTGGGCTTATGTCAGATTGCTAGTAGTGGTATTTCCAAAGATTTTCACCTCCACAAGTAAATTAGAGCTGGGACATCTCTCGAAGTATCTGGCTATCTGTATGCAATGAGACCACGGCATCTAGGCGAAATCTAAAACACAATTCCTTGCTGAACATTGGGTATGGGAGGAGGCCTGAGAGAACACAGCCTGAACTTGTTTCATGTTAGTCAATGTAGCTGGTGCCAGCCCATAATAAAAATACACATTCAAATTCACAGACCCTTCAGACATGGGAGGGCAACTTTCTGCCTGTGCACAGTTCTTATATAAAGCAGTTAGGGTAATGAGAGATTCTACCCAGGAAAAGGGTGGGAGCCTTGACATTGGTTAAAAAGCAGAAACTAGAGCTGGACATGGTTGTGCATGCCTTTAATCCCAGCAGTCAGGAGGCAGAGACAGGTGGATCTCCTGGAGGATCAAGGCCAACCTGGTATATACAGTGAGTGGGGCCAGCTGGGGCTACAAGGAAATTCTGTCTCACAAAGAACCCCCGCCGCCGCCAAAAAACCCCTCCAAACTAGCAATTTCTCTATACTAGTCAATTTGCTGCTATCTTATCTTCTCCTAGGAACATCTTTGCTTCAATACTGGTCATACATACGAGTATCAAAAGGCCCATTCCTCTCTTGGTCCTAGAGCAGTGGCTATTTCACATACTACACTGTTTAATTATGCAATCTGTCAGTGGGGAAGCACAAACAGGATTACTTTTCCATCTGACTGGCTCTTGCAACTGGTGAGAACAGCTGCTCAAATCATAAGCTAGGCTGCACTGCCTGGACCCAAGCCAGTGGCTGTGTGCCAAGGCAGCTCTTAGAATCCTTAATCCTCCTTTGCTTAGTTTTTACACACTCTGCCCTCTGCCTCTTAGACCTGCCAAGTGGGGCCCCATTACCTCAGACTCTACAATACTGCAGACCCTGCATAGCTTGCATCGAACTAGATGAGCCAAGGTGGAGATCAGACTTCTTGCTAAGGGGATGTGACATACACTCAAATTCTTTTTATTTTTTCCCTTGAATAAATGTGTACAAATGCATCATAAGTGTGTATGTTGTGCAATGCCTGTGGAGGTCAGAAGAAGGCATCATATCCCCTGGAACCTGAGTTACAAATGGTTGTTAGCTGCTATGTGGGTGCTGGGAACTAAACCTGTTCCTCTTTAAGAGCAGCCGGTGTTAACCACCAAGTCATCTGTCCAGCCCCTACACTCAAGTTCTTTATTTCTTCCACTGGAGGAGACACAGGCCAACAAAGATCTTGTAGCCAGGAAGACCAGGAGCCAGGCCTGGGCTGACCACAACCTCACTAACTAGAATTCTAATGCCTTTCCTTTAGAAAAAAATCAGAAGGTTAACTGCACTGGGAGTATAAGAAAGCTGCACTTTCCCCCCACTTTGCCCTGAAAGATGCTGGCCAGCTGAAGGGACAAACAGCTCAGGTCTAACAAAAATGTTGCTCTGTTAAGTACATGTTACACCACTGCGAGATACAGGTGCCTACAGCAAAATCTGGATAGATGCATTCATGTTTCTGTGAGGAACATGCAGTGAAAACCAACAAACCAAAGACCAATGTGGACAAGATCAAGACTGCTAGGCTAACTTTTCCTATAAAAGACCAGAAAATAACACCATTAACTGTGAAGAACATATAGCCTATCAAAATAATCCACTCTACTTATCACAATGTAAAAGCAACCAGATAAACCCAGTTATATTCCAATTAAACTGATTGGCCTGAGCACCACTGCTTGCAGATCCCATTTCACAGATTTATAGACTTTCTGAAGGGACAGGAAATGCATGCAATAAAATATTTTATTAGAAG
The DNA here is from genome assembly GCF_000622305.1 of Nannospalax galili. Lineage (NCBI taxonomy): Eukaryota > Metazoa > Chordata > Mammalia > Rodentia > Spalacidae > Nannospalax > Nannospalax galili. The sequence goes on from NW_008335359.1 coordinate 160,075, forward strand.
TTAAATTTTAATTTAGGTACAGGTGCACATGTGGACAAACACATGGAACCACAGAATGAAGCTGGATATGGTGGCAAGTCTGAATGATTTTATGCTGAAACCAACCAACCCACCCACCCATCCATATATAAAACAGCTCCATCTCTTTGCATCCTTTCACAAGCACCCCCTGGACTCTGTTGACATTTGCCAGCCTGTAAACAACACTACCCTAAACTCGTTTTTATGAGACTGAACTTAAAAAGATTAGGTGAACGTGGTCGATTTCTAGGTAGTCAGTCATCTCTCCAATCCCCTTTTTAGGCACTCTTAAGTGGCTCCAGGAAAGAGAACTTTTTTCTCTCTTTGCCTCACGTTCTCATCAGGAACACATCTTTAACTACCAAGGATGGGGAAGGAAGGACAGCAATTTTCTCAAAGTAAAAACAATACAGAAAGTGATGCAAAATTAATGTCAGACCCATAAAGATCCCAGGTCTCAGTTTACAAAGCAAGAAGTGACCCAAGGCCAAAAGGCAGTCTAAAATTCAAGGTTTACTCCCAATAAAAATCCCGAGGGTACAGAAAAGGCTAGTCCTACATTTTCACAGAAGCCTTTGACCGTCAATGAGGCCCTAGGCAGGTAGTAAATAGGTCAAGGAGCCCTGGCTTTCATACCACACTTACTGAATACGACAGTCAACCAACTGCATGTACTAACAAGGAGCACTCAGGCAATGTTTCATTTTTACTACCCAGACAATCTAACCAAGTCACTTTGAGAGGGATGCTTGGAGTTAAATAACCAATATCCTCTCAATCTCAGTAACTTCCAGAATGTACAGTAGTTGAATAGAGACAAATCCTAACTATTTCAGTTGAGAGCAGTTAAAGGAACTTGAATAAGAGCTATACCACTTTGCAAAAAATGATATTAGTTGCCATTAAGTCCACCTACCTTCCATAAACCCACAGAAATCAAGGTAAATGACACAAGCTGCCTCATTTCCTCATGGGGTTTTATACACCATCTTCTTCCTCTTGTCTCTGTCAGAGGCCAGTAGTAGCCCCTGGTGCTGTGTCCCAGAGGAGCCTCAGGAGCAGCCAGGTTGACATCTCCGACCCAGAGTCCATCACAAAGCTTAAGGGTACTTTTGTCTTCTGAGTCTAATTAAGAGGAAAGAGTCAGACTGGGAACGTAGTTCAATGTAGAAAACTTGCCTGTTGCTCACAAAGTCCTGGGTTTGAGCCCCAGCACCATAGAAACTGGGGCTGGGAGCACATGCCGGTAATTCCAGCACTAGGGCAGTAAAGGCAGCAGGAGGGTAAGAAGTTTAGTCATCCTTGGCTACAGTTTGAGGCCAGCCTGGGATATACAAGACTCTACTTCAAAAAATAGAGAGGAAAGTCATTTACTGGTAGGAATCTTTCAGTCCATAGGAAATCAAATTCCAGGCACAGACTATCACACATCAGCTAAAAATGCAGAATTTTGTGGCAGTCCTCACTGCTATTTTATTAAAAACTGAAAACAAAAATGGATGGAACTAATGTTCACAAAGTTTTAGATCAGGGTTCTAACGTATAGAAAGAATAAAAGAAACTGGTACATATGTACACTCCAGAGAAGAAAAGAGATGGAAAAGTAACTCACTGTATTAGTCACTTTTCTGTTGCTGTGATAGAAACACTGAGCAAAGCAACTTACAGAATAAAGAGTTAATTTGAGCTTACAGTTAGAGGGGAATTAACAGTTGGTCATGGCAGAAAGGCATAGTGGCAGGAGGTGGCTGGAGCAGGAGCAGAAAGCAGAGCGCTCACATCTTCAAGCCAGCAGAGGAAACAAGGCTTAAGAACTAAGCCAGCCCCAGTGACGTGCTTCCTCCAGCCTAGCCACACATTCTAAGACCTCCCAAAACAGTGCCACCAACTGGAGACAAAATATCCAAATACTTGGAGCCTATAGGGGACATTCTCATTCAAACCATTACACTCATATCTTTGGCCCATTAAAGAACAACAACAAAAGCACTATTTATTTTATTTATATGAATGTACTGCCTTGCCATGTTTAAGCGCACCTGTGCTATGCAATGCCTACAGAGGTTAGAAGTGGGAGTAGGAGTCTTTAGAACTGGAGTTGTAGAAGGTTGTTAGCCACCATGTGGGTGCTGGGAACCAAACCTGAGTCCTCTGCAAGAGCAGTCAGTGCTCTTAATCACTGAGTCATCGTTCCAGCCCCTTTTTATTTTCTGCTTGATGGGAGCTGGAGAGATGGCTCAGCAGTTAAGAACCCTGGCTGTTCTGGCAGCAGACCCAGGTTTGAAGCCCAGCACCCACATGGCAGCTAACAACTCTCTGTACCTCCACTTCCAAGGGATCTGATGCCCTCTTTTGTCCTTGGTGGGCACTGCACGACACAGGTGCATTTAAATACATGCAAGCAATATACACATACACATAAAAATAATAAAATATTCCTACTTGATTACTTGTTTTTCATACCTCTCTTATTGGTACGCATAAAAAGTTTCCAGAGGAAAAAAAGAACACTTTAAGGTCTTAAATGATCAGGGGTAAATAGGGGCACACCAAAAAAAGCACCCCACAATGTTAGAAAGAAGCCCACCATAGCACAAGAGGGATGCCTGGGGAAAGAGAAAAAAGCTCACATACCACAGCCTTCTCAGCACTCTTGACACAATGTCTCTGCCACCACTAGGGAAGAGATATGACAAAGTCTCTGCCCTCCACCAGCTTAACACTCAGTGGACGAACAAATGCAGTGCTATGCCAAGGTAGACTGGGTAGGCACAAGCCTGGGATCTCATTAGGACAAAAGATGAAAATGAGACACCAGCCAAGAATTCATAAAAGACAAAGGCATAGAGACTTCAGGCATAAGAAAGGGAAGTTAGATGAGTAGAGGGCACCAGGAACTAAAAATTTATTCCTACATGTATCTGTGTGTATGCAACAGAAATATAATGTGGCAACTCATATGACTAATAGTGTGCTTGTTGAACCTCATATACCTGAAGAATTAACATGTGATCAGTACTTAAAAAAAAAAAAAAAAAAAAAAAAAAAAACAGCCAGGCATAGTGGTCCATGACTTTAATCCCAGCACATAGGAAGCAGAAGCAGGCAGATCTCTGTGAGTTTAAAGCTAACCTGGTCTACACAGTTAGCTCTAGACTATCTGGGGCTATACAGTGAAACCCTGTTTCAAAACAAAGGAAATAATAACCATCATCACAAAACTACCTTGAAACTACAAGCTGGGCCTAGTGGCACACACTGAAATTTTAGCCTCGCCTGGTCTTAAGAAACAAACATGGGTGAGGGAAAGTGTGACTGACATACAATCACTGGATGGGCTGACTAGTGGACACATTTACACTGAAGGATATTTGGGTACAAACACGTGAATGAATAGGACTCAGCATGTATGGCAGAGTGCAGAGGGTTTGGGGGGATGTGGAGAGGTATGGATGGGGGAGGAGGTCTGGATTTGAGTGTGAAATGTATAAAATTTAAAAATCTTAAAAAAAAAAAAAAAGGGGGGAGTGGGGGGGGGTGGTAGCTGTCACAGTAAGTATAAAAGTTTGCTATGCAAGCCTGATGATCTGAGTCCAATCCTTATAATCCACGATGGAAGGACAGAACTGACTCTTCAAAGTTATTCTCTGACCTTCACATAAGCACCCCACACACACTCTCATACACAGTAATAAAGACACTTAATATTCTATACCTAATCTTTGCACTCCACACTGAACATCTCAACTTGGAAAAAAAAATTTCATTCAAAGTATTTAATCAAGGCTGAGGCTCAGTTGGCAGTAGTTGCCTAGCATGCATGAACTTGAGTTCAGTCCCCAGTACTGTACACACTAACTATAGGAACATGTGTCTGTAATCCCAGCATTCAGGATATTTATTTAGAAGGAAACACATATGGGAATGGGTGGCAGCCATGCCTCCAGAGCTTTTACATGGATTCCAGGGATTCCCAATTTCATTCTTAAAAATGGTTACAGGCAGGCATGGTGGTGCAGGCCTTTAATCCCAGTACTCAGGAGGCAGAAGCAGGCTGATTCTGTCTTAAAAAGACAAAAAGCAAAAAAGATTAGAGTAAGATAAAATATCGTATCTGAAATTTACTTTTAAAGTAGGGGGTAGGTAATGCACTGATAATTAGAAGAGGTGATGGATGACACAGGCTGGTTGTCTGAGCTACTCTAGAGGCTGAGGTAAGGGGATCCCTGGAGCCTGGACAACACAGTGATTTGAGACCTTGTAAGAACAGAGAAAAGGCTAGAGAGATGGCTCAGCAGTTAAGAGCACTGACTACTCTTGCAGAGGACCTGGGTTTGAGTCCCAGCACGCACACGGCAGCTGCAAACCATCCTTAACTCCAGTTCCAGGGGAATCGGAAGCCCTCTTCTGAGCTCCGCAGCACTGCACGACATGGTGGTGCACTCACATGCAGGCAATATACTCATACAAATAAAATTTTAAAAAAAAGAATAGAGAAAAGAGGGGCTGGAGAGATGGGAGACGGCTCAGTGGTTAAGAGCACCAGCTGCTCTTGCAAAGGACAGGGTTCAATTCCCAGCACCCACATGGCAGCTAACAACCATCTGAAACTCCAGTTCTAGCGGAATTCAACTCCCTCTTCTGATTTCATGAGCACTGCACAGCACAAGTGCACTTACATATATGCAGGCAATACATTCATACACATAAAATAAAAATAATAATTAAAAAATAATCCTCTTGGGGCTGACGAGATGGCTCAGCAGTTGGGAGCACTGATTGCTCTTGCAGAGGACCTGGGTTTGATTCCCAGCACCCACATGGAGTCTGCAGACCATCCTTGGCTCCAGTTCCAGGGGAATCTGGGGCCCTCTTCTGACCTCCACAGCATTGCACAACACGGGTGCACTCGCATGCAGGCAACACACTCATGCACACAGAATAAAAATAAATTTTTTTTAATCCTGTTAAAAAAAAGAATAGAGAAAAGAAAGCAAATGTGGCAAAATTTTAATTGATGAATCTTATGGATTTGAAAGTTTCTAAAATTTTAAAGTGGTCAATCGTTACACAATAATTTTAGTACTTGGGAAGCTAAGGCATGGGAAAACCTTGAGTTTGAAGCCAGTCTAAGCTCCAATGTGAGACTCTCTCAAAAAGGAAGAAAACCAAAAATTAAAACAAGTCCCTGGTGCTGGGGCATATCTCTGAGATCGAGGCCAGCCTCGTCTCCACAGCGAATTCCAGGCCAGCTGTGGCTACAGGGAGACTATCTCAAAAAGACAAAAAAAATTTAAAAAACCAGGAAGCCAGCGTAAAAATAACCAAAATGAAAACAGCCCTGGCTGCTGGCCTAAGGTTGAGAACTGCATTTGATTTGCACAAAAAGAGCAGGAATAGATTAACAGCTAATGAGACTCTCTCTTGGAAAGTGAGAGGAACTGAGGGAACTAAAAAGAGAAGACCCTGCTCCTATGTAGCTGCCAAGCCCTGTACTCTGTAAACAGAGGGGAGAACAAGTTTTATCAGCGATTCCTTCAGGAACACAGCAAAACCAAATCCTCCCCACGCCCAAAACTGGAAGGGAGGAACTATAGGTAGGTATAACTCAGAGAAAGCACGTTTTCCATGTATAAGGCTCTAGGTTCAATCACCAAAATAGGACAGAGTAATAATTTTAGAGCCTAGAACTGACCAAAAGGGAATCAGGTATTATATTACTCAACTACAAAACATCTATTTCTAGTATGAAAGCCCCATTACTTGGGTCTTTCAAATAGAAGCAGCTCAATCAGACTGATCAAGAAAAATATATATCCACAGTGGACTTCATCCAGAAGAGTATCAATATAGTTCCTGACTGGAGACAGATTAAGGAAACACCAGCTCATCCTAGATAGCCATGTTGAATGGCCACAAAGCCTGGCAGGCTAGAGGTGGCAAGCCACATGGCCTTAGGTTGCTATTGACTTAATCAGAAGAGTAGAGGGAAAACGAGTTTATTGTCCAAGAGTCAAACAGTTGATTTAAAGGGAGAGGAAGCAGAAACCACTCTAAAGATATTAAAAGGGAAGTACATGAAAGTTTCAGTAGCACCAGAGACTGAAGGTAAAATTTTAGATCAAGCCAGGCGTGCTGGCACACACCTGTAGTCCCAGCACCTGGGAGGCAGAGGCAGGCGGATCTCTATGAGTTCAAGGCCAGACTGGTCTACATAGTGAGTTCCAGGACAGCTGGGGTGCTACAGGAAGACCCTGCTTCAAAAAGAAAAAGGAAAAAAAAAAAAAAAGCAGCATTGACTGATAATGGAATTTTAGGTACACCTTCACTAAATCCTGTTACCATGTTAGACACAAAAATAGAATTTGTTCCCTTGAGGTTCACTGGTTGCCACAGAAATGGCATCCAAATACCTTCAGGTGAATAAATGTACCACAAGTGCGGAAGAAAAACCTTACTAAATTCAAGTGCAAGTCAGAGCACCACCCACATGAATGCCACAGGCCTGAGAAACTTTCACCTGTTCATTTTAACAGAGTATCAACCCATGGAAGACTCTAGGCAAACATGTGACTGGGTGGGCTGCCCTCCCTTCTAGGGCCACCACATTCTGTACTTCCAGCTTTTAGTTCTATCCCAGAAGGCCTGAACTTACAGAACATCACTCACATTTCCTCTCCAAGTTCATACTTTTCATGTTTCTAGTTCTTTCTTTTTTCATTCTGATCTGTATTTCTTAAAATGTATACACATACCCAAGTTCCCTCAAGGATATGGTTCACTATCTCCACTGGGTACTGTTAAAGAGAGAGCTCTGGTTTCAATCCAAAGAATTATCTGAGGCTTTAAAAAGTGTTCATGACACAAGAGTGTAACTCACTCAATGGCAGAGAAGGGCATCCCTAGCATTCACAAGGCACTAGTTTCCATTCCCAGAACAAGAAACAAAATGAAAATAATAAAAAAGAAATCTTGAGTTACAGAGTACGTAGTAGACTATCCCAGTTGGACATCTGAAGCATGATGGTACTTCAAACCCTGCAAAAGCTAAAATCAATGAAGTTACAGTAAGGGCTCAACTGTTCTTGTAATTTTCCCACTGTTTACAAACCTCCTGTTCACTAACTGGGCTTGCCTCTGACTTTTGATGGCCTTCTCACTACAAAAAGTTGGCTGAAAGGTAAAAAATATGCTACAGTCAGGCATGGTGGCACTTGTCTTTAATCCAGGAGGTGGATTTCTGTGAGATCAAGGCCAGAGACACACACCTCAAAAGAACCCAGAAAGTTGGCTTAAGTACATTTCTACTTTGTCAAGTGAAGGGTTTGTTCCTACATTAGGACAAAAACAGGATTTCATTCAACAAATAAATTTCTTACATTTTTTGACTGTACTACAGGCTCTTAAGATTTGACACAAAGACATTTGTCCTCATGAGTTCACACAGACCACCAGGAATAAAATTATGTAAAGTTATCTGATGTACTAGATAGTATTAGAAGGCAGTAAGTAGATTCTAGGAAAAGAGGAAGGAGAGGGAACAAGTTAAGGAACAGGGCAGGTGGGATGTGGCTTGACTTGTGATTTTCATAGTTAAGGCTCTGTGGTTCTTAATCTTTTCTCATTCCTTTATGTTATACAATAAACAGTGAAGACCATCCAAAAGGAGCAGCTTTCTCATCAGGAACATTATCATTCACGTGACAATTAATCTAAAGTTTGCTTCCCAGATATGTATCTATTTTGAAAATCAGTGTCCCATTAAAGCCCCAGCTCCCATTCTGCAACAGGTGTCCTCTATCACCTGTCAAGCTAATGAAAAATACTGAATTTACTCATCTTTGGGATTAACTTACTTAAACATACACTTCATTAAGCCAAGCCCATATTATAACTTAAGTGATTTATATATTTTGCTTATTCATTTTTCTGCCCAGTCAAGTGTGATTCAATCACCCTGAATCTCATCCTCAAGAACGTTACAATGACAGTAGCCAAAGGTTTACACTTTTAGAAATATGCAACTCCAGGGGCTGGAAAGATGGCTCAGCAGTTACGAACACTGACTGTTCTTGCAGAAGACCCAGGTTCAAATCCCAGCACCTACACAGCAACTAACAACTGTTCATAACTCCAGTTCTAGGGGATCTGACAGCCTCTTCTGTCCTTCGTGGGCACTCCAAGACACGGGTGCACTTACCTACATGCAGGCATAACACTCAAACACACAAAATAAAAAAAATAAATAAAGCAACTCCTGGCACACCTGTGTGTGTGTGTGTGTGTGTGTGTGTGTGTTTAAGTCCCCCAAATAAACACCACAATTGTAAGCAATGCTAAATGACAACTATTCAACTAAATAGTCAAAATTTTCATCTTGGGGCTGGAGTGATATGCTCCTGCAATGGAACCAGGTTCAGTCCCAAGAACAGACATGGCAGCTAATAACAGCCTATGACTCCAGTTCCAAGGGCTCTGATACCCTCTTCTGGCTTCCACAGGCACTGCACGCATGTATTGTACTTACATATAGGCAAAACTCATATATGGCTTGACTAAGAAGGGAGGAACTATGGGAAATAAGAAAACATTTTATATATAGATGTTTCTTTGAGAAGCTTAACTACCCCAAACTGAATGTGTTTTTGGTCTTGCATGTCACAATTTTAGACCTGAATGGACTCCTGGAAAAGGACACCTCTCTGCTCCTCCAAAGAGCCCTGAAGAGGTGGCACCTGCCAAGATCACCTTGATGCATGCACACCCTTATAAACAGCTGTCTATACTGTCAATGCCAACAGTTCAAAGATGCTATGAGCAGCACTCTCTAAAATTGCTTATACTAAGACCAAAATAAGCAAGCTGGATATACAGGGGTGCGTGCCTACAGTTCCAGTTATTTGGGAGCCTGAGGCAGGAGGATAAAGACTGGCCCTGTCTCAAACAAACAAAACAACAAATATTTTAACCTCAAAACAAAGTTAGCTAGGTCCTTAAGTGCCCATAGAAAAATACAGAAATAGCAGACCTCAAAATGCACAGTTTAACTAACTGTATCAGAGTGGGTAAGTTGAATTCCCAGTCACTTGCACCTAATGACATCATCCCAAACCAGAGGTCACAGAAAGGTGATATGGGGTAAGAATACCACAAAATCTAGTTAACAGAGAAGGCAAGCTTAGTTCACTTCCCAGGATACCAGATTATAGAAGCAGACAACTAAGACGGGAGAGGAGCAACCAAAGGCGTAGTAACAGGAAACAGCTGGCAATTCAATACCAACTATGCTCTTTCAAAAAAAAAAAAAAAAAAAAATCCAGTCAGGAGCCAGGCGTGGTAGTGCACGACTTTAGTCCCAGCACTCCAGAGGTGGAGGCAGAGTCAGAGTGAGTTACAGGCCAGCTGGGGCTACAAGAGACCCTGTTTCAAAGACCATCCCCCCCCAAAAAAAATTCAGTCAGAACTTTAACTGCCACAGCAGAGAACAAAACAAAAGCCTTAGCTGATCTGTGCATGCATTTCTCATTACTGTTCTTGCCAAATATAATCAATGACCAAGTAAGGTGTCCCTCATTTTAAAAAGGTTTTATGGCCGGGCGTGGTGGCACATGCCTTTAATCCCAGCACTCGGGAGGCAGAGGCACACAGATCTGAGTTTGAGGTCAGTCTGGTCTATGTTGCAAGTTCCAGGCCAGCCAGGGCTATATAGTGAGGCTTGTCTCAAAACAAAGTTGTTTTTCTTTTTTAAATTGTAGTAAGCCAGACAACATAAAAGTTACCATTTTAAGGTACATGGTTCAGTAACACCAAGGACATTTACACTTTTGTGCAATCATCATCCCCTCATCCTCCTCCAAAACATTTCATCATCCTAAACAGAAGTCTACTAACTAAACAGTAACTCCTCACTTCCTCTGTCCCTGGTAACCACTATTCTATTTTCTGACTATATGAACCTGACTAATGCAAATACCTTCTAAGTAGAAAAAAATACAGTGTTTGTTTACTTGTGTCTGGCTGTTTTCACTTGGTATACTGTGTTCAAGGTCTATTCATAGAAACAACATGTTCTAGTTTCCTTCCTTTTAAAGTCTGAATAATACTATACTGTATGAATATACTACATTTAGCTGATCTCTTCACCTTTCCCACACATGGACAGCTAGGGTTGTTTCTATTATTTGGCCATTTTTTAATAGTCCCTTGCTATGAAGCCCAAGCTAGCCTCAAACTTTTGAACCTCCAGTCTATTTTTCAATTATTGCAAATATAACTATCATTAGTGACAAAGGTATGTCCATTTTTACTGGAGTCAAAAAAGTCTATCAATTCACTCATTCCACAAAAAATTTCATCCCAAACGATCAGCAGAAATAGCTTCAGCATTAAAGGTGAAGATTCAACTTCCCAGATATTATCAAAGCCCAAGACTAACCAAACAGCCAACTTAGGCCATAATAAATCAAACTACTATCATATCCATCCTCAGGCTAAGAAAGTGATGCTCAACAATGAAGACAGAAAAAGGAAAATTCAGGAGGAAGTATAAAAGCCAAATAAGTCCAGAAGCGCCTGCAACTTGCCCAGTAAAAAAAAAAATATATATATATATGTATATGTATATGTATGTATGTATATATCCTGTACGTATATCCTCACAAAGCTGAGTTTGGATTCTCAATCCACAGCTACTTGACCTAACTACTGCAAGACTAGAAAGCAGCTGTGTGTGCAACTGCACTGCTGACAGCATCTGGGATACCATTTACATTTTTTATGCTTAGGCCCCTCTCCACAGAGGCTCCAATGAATGAGTCCCTAGTGGGTACCCAAGTGTTGGAATTTTTAAAAGCTCTCTCAGTGATTTTACTATTCAAGCCGTGATTTTTGAACTACTGGACAATCAAGAACAAAGAAATGTAAAGTCATGCCAGAACATACCAGTAGTTTGTGAGTTTTCACAATGTAACTTGGCAGCAATTTTCTCATAACCCAAAGCTAAATATTTCTGTATTCAGCAAAAACCATAAACGGAAATGACAATGTAATGCTCTCTTTCCCCACATTCTGTAGTTGTAACTGATAAAATGCCTAAATGTACAGTTCATAGTGGATTAAGGCTCTTGAGAACTCCAATGCAGCTCAGTAGACACACCCTGGTGAGATTTCTTGGATCCACTGGCTCCTTTTGCACTCCAACAGCAAACATGGAGATGAGAAGGGGGATGATGGCTTGTGATTTTTGCTACAAGCACAGAACATAACTGAAACGGAGCTATCATGTTGTGTTGGCTGGAGTAGAGAATGAGAGAGGGCAGGATGATACAAAGAACTGGCCCGGAAATCCAGGGATAATCTTTCACTCTGAAATCTTTGTTTTTGTGAAGCCTTCTAGATATCACAGGCAAGTAACAATCTAGGGCAGGCTTGTGTTTCCAAAGGCAAAAGGAGCCAATTTGAGACTTCTCTGCTGGGTTCCCAGAGAAGAATGCTATAAATGATGGCTGAGGTCAGCACTAATCCAAAAGGAATAGAATCACTGATCCCCTTAGAGCTTGAGGCTCTAGGGCCTGGCTGACATCCAGGATCCTTGGTCGGCTGCGCCACTGTGGGACCCCTGACCCTTCGTGGAAGTGGTATGCAATCAAAGACAGAGAAAGATAGGCAAGCTACTGCAAGTTCAATGCCAGAAAGGCCATCCTGAGAAAAAACTGCCTTGAGGTTTGGTTGCTTTTCAAGTCTTTTGCTCTACAAAGCCAGACATACACCATAGCTCTGTGTGTGTGTGTGTGTGTGTGTGTGTGTGTGTGTGTGTGTGTCCCAGGCAACTACAAGGAAACTCCTATTTGCATAACTAATGAGTCTCTTTCAGATCATACAAGTCTGGCTGGTGTGGCTTTGCAGGGCTCAGGGTCTGGTGGGGGAAGGCCTCATCTGCCCACAAAATGAATGAAGCTGTGACCTAAAGCTAGGAGAGTATGGTTTCCTCTGGGACCCAATTCTCACCATAGGAGATGAAGAGGTGAAATGCTAACAGTAACATAGATGGTTTGAATAAGAATGTCCCCCATAGGCTCTAAGAAGTTGGAAATTTTTGTCCCCAGTTGGTGGTGCTCTTTTGGGAGGTCTTAGAAGGTGTGGCTATCCTGAAGGAAGCACATCACTGGAGGCGGGCTTACAGAGTTCTTAAGTCTTGCCCTATCTCAAGTTGCTCTTGCTTCCTGTGTCTGCTTGAAGATGTGAAAGCTTAGCTTCTGCTTCTCCTCCAGCTACCTCTATTGCCATGATGGACTCTTGCCCCTTTGGAACAGTAAGCTAAACTCTTCCTACTATAAGTTGCTTTGGTCAGTGTTTCCATCACAGCAACAGAAAGTAACTAATACAAGCCCCTACCACGAAACTCAAACACCCTGGGCTACCAAGGGACCAACAGTATGGAGGAAGAGGTGTTATTTGTCCCTAATCTCAGGCATCTCTACAATATTGGTGATACAAAAGAGAAGCATCACAGAAGTTCATTCGCAACCAGTGGCACCCACGGCTGGGAGACCCACTGGTAGTCACAACACAATAGGTTGCTTGGTACCAAGTCATGCAGAAGACAATGCAAGAAAGACATGGCCCCCCCCGCCCAACCTCTCTATGCCTGCCTTTTGCAGACTTAGTTACTCAACACCCAATTTGGACTTCACTACTAAGCAACTGTTTATAGTCTGCAAAGGACACATAAGGGTAGACAGCTATCAACTCTAAGAAACTGCTGTAATATCTGGCATGTTTTTGCCTGAACTTTGGCTGTTTGTATAAATTGCTCTAAGTCAAAAATGGCTTTCAAGAAAAGATCTAAGCTGGGTATGGTGGATCTTGAGTCTACATAGCAAGATCCAGGTCAGCCAGGGCTACATAGTAAGACCAATAAACAAATAATGCTCTTATATGCCGAGTCATTTCTCCAGCCCTTTCTTTGCATTCTTAATGTGTAAATGTTTGTGATTACACACCTTCTCTTCCCACCCCACCTAAGCAAAGGATGAAATAACTTCTATACAGACAGCTTTGCTACCAGCTTAACTAAACAAAAATTTAATAATATACTTCCCACTGCCACAAAATCAGCTCGTAAGAATGACAATCACCTGTCCCTTGTGAAATAATCAATCCAACAATGACCTGAGGCCTGAAGAAAGAGAACAAGAGATCAAAGGGGGCATGTGGAAGCTGTCAGCAGAGCAATGGGAGATGCAGGCAGGAGAATGAGGATTTGAGGCTAGTCAGGGCTACATGAGACCCATCTCAAAACAAACCAAGCAAGTTAAGTGCAAGCAAGCAAATAAACACAACACAGCACAACAGGAGACACTCAAGTAGCACAAGTTAATTTTCTGGGACCCTAGTACTTGGGTAATTGCTGGTACATCCTGATGTCTTTTGCTGGTCATGTCCTTTAAAGTATTACAACTACAGCCCACTTCTGTTGGCATAGAGCCCTTGCCCAGTTACAGTGTTATCATGACTAGAGGCACAGACACACTTGGTATTGTGACTTCTGGCCTAAGTGACAGACATCCACTTCATAGAACTAGGCATGGTCCTTTCTTTTTAAGTTTTTTTGAGACAGGGTCTCAGGTAGCTCCAGCTGGTCTGGATCTCACGGAGAGCCACCCACCACTGTCTCCTGAGTGCTGGGATTAAAAGAGTATGTCCTTTCTTTTTCAAAAACTTATTTTTATTTGTACACGTGTTCTGATGGCCGGTATGTTTACTGGTATGTGTGCAGTGCCCATGAAAGGTGGACGAGAGCAACAGAGCCAGAACTGAAGCTGCCATTTGGGTGCTGGGGAGTTGAACCCAGGTCCTCTGAAAGAGTGACAAGTACTCTTAACCCCTGAGCAGTCTCTCCAGTCTGGATCCTTTCTTTTTTAAATTTTATTTTTATTTTAGGTGTCTGAATGTTTTGCCCGCATGTATGTAAGCACACCACATTCATGCAAACCTATGGAGGCCAGAATAGGGTACTGGATGCCCTGGAAGAACAACCACCATTTAAGGAATCAGCCACGTCTTTAACCCCAGGCATAGCCCTTTCTGCTAGAGGCAGGAAAGAGGACCTTCTGGTCAGGTGCTATTTGTGATCAAATATTTGGTCCTACCACTCCATTAGTAAAAGGATCATTATGTAATGAATGGATATTTTAACTATTATTTTTTAAAGTTATTTTTATCTTTGTGTATTAGTGTATTGCCTGCATGTAGGTAAATGTATCTGTGTCATGCAATGTCCACAGAAGTCAGACAAGGGCTTTGGAGCCTCTGGAACTGGAGTTACAGATGGTGGTTTGCCACCATGTGGATGCTGGGAATCGAACCCATGGCCCCTGCAAGAGCAGTCAGTGCTCTTAAGTGGTGAGCCAACTCTCCAGCCTCAGTTTTAAAAATATTTTTAAAAATTTACCCTCCCCACATTTTTTTTTTTTTTTTTTTTTTTTTTGTCTTTTTGAAGCAGGGTCTCCCTGTAGCCCCGACTGTCCTGGAACTCACAGAGATCCACCTGCCTCTGCCTCCCAAGTGCTGGGACTACAAGCATGTACCATCATGCCTGGCCCGCCCCACATTTTAAGATGAATCCTCCCATAATTAAGAATAATGTCTGCTAGAGTTCTGCCACTTCCACAGAAAGCCACTCAATTCCTTTGGTCCCTAGCCAGCACAGTAATCAATTTGAAAGGGTTTGTGAGCAGGACCTTAGGTGCCCAATCTTAGCTACTACTACCACTAGGAGTTGGGTCACACAATTTGTAGTTTGCTTTACAGTTCTCCAGTCTTGGGCAGAACTCTCAAATATGAACACATGATGAAAGAAACATGGAACAAGGACATGTCCATGGTTCTTTTGGAGGCACAGCATGAACGGACTTTGGGGCATAATGTTCCTACTTCCTCCTCTCCAGAGCAAGAATGAAGCAGCCAGCCCCCATCACTCAGGAGCAAGGATTGGAATTCTAGCACTCTTTTACGTAAGTAGTCATGTGCTTCTGCATCTCACCCACCCAAGACTTTTTAGGACTCATAAGCAAAAAGAAAAAAACCTAACTGGGGCTCTGCAGAAAGCTTGCAAAAGTAGTATATCTAGGTCCAGAGATTCACTTGGGAGATTTTTTAAAAACCCATGTGTGGAGGCTGTAGTTGTAGCTCAGTTGGTAGAATACCTGCCTTGCCTAGCATGCACAAAGCCCTGGGCTTGAATATCCCCTCCCAAAACATATAAATTTCTAAACTCACAACTTACAAATGGAGCCTGTATGAAATGCTCAACATGTATTCAATCATAGAAAGTAAAAAAACAAAAACAAAACAATAAACCCAAACTAGATTCATTTACTCTGTCAAGACTTGGAGCTTCTCTAAGAGAACAGTAAATGGAATACTGCTTGCTGAAAAACTAGTAATTACAAAGTGCTTTTCTGAAAGGAAAGCTCTAAGTAATGGGTTCTGATGACGAGTAACTTGTGCTTAATGGTTACAAGAACAAAGCAGCAATACAGATAATTTTAAAAGAATAATAAAGAAGCAGTGTGGGTCAAGTAGTACAGGCCTGTGACCTCGGCACTTGGGTGCTGGGAGCCAAGAGGATCATAAGTTCAAGGTCATTCTCATTTATAAGGGGAGTTGGAGGTCAGCCTGGGTTACATGAGATCCGGTCTCAAAGACAAAACACGGGATAGAGAGATAGCAGATGTGCAGGCAAAACACTGATACACATAAAATAAAAGCAATTAATTAAAATAAGAACTGTGGGCTGTATGAGCTCTGCATTCACATCCATGGGAGAAGACACTCCTGGTTCAGAGGAAGGCAAAGTGATAAACAGCTACTCAAAATGGGTTTAAAAAAAGGGAGGAGGGGCTGGAGAGATGGCTCAGAATACTGAGGCTCTTGAGGCCCCAGGTTCAATTCCCAGCACCCAGATGAAGCTAACTGTAACTCCAGTTTTAGGGGATCAGACGCTGTCTTCTGACCTCCACAAGACCTCCACAGGCAATGCAAGACATGAGTACACTTACACACAAGCAGGCAAGACATTCATATACATAAAATTAAAAAAAAAAAAACCCTTTAATCACAGCTCTAGGGAGGCAGAAGACAGAGGGACCTCTGAGTTCCAGCTAAGTTACACACTAAGACCCAGTTTCAAAAGAAAATGAGAACATTTTTATTTTATGTGTATATAAGTGTACAATGTGTATGCAATATTCATAGAGGCCAGAAGAGGGAACCAGATCTCTTGAAATTGGAGTTATAGGTGGCTGTGAGCTGCCATGTGGGTACTTGAACCAAACCAGGAAATGTTCTTAACCACTAAGCCATCTCTCCAGCCCCTTTAAGTTTTTTTTTTAATTTTATTTTCATTATTATTTTTATTTTATGTATACGAGTGTATTACCTGCATGTATATGAGTGCCAGCCCCTAAAAGTGTTTTAATATATAGTTAATCTTTCAGGATAACTCAATTGTGGTAACAGAACAAATTTTTTTTGCGGGGGGGCGGGGGGGTCTTTTTGATACAGGGTCTCCCTGTAGCCCCAGGTGTCCTAGAACTCACTACGTAGAGCAGGCTGGCCTTGAACTCACAGAGATCCACCTGCCTCTGTCTCCTGAGTGCTGGGATTAAAGGCGTGTGCTACCAAACCTGGCTTAGAACAATTTCTTAGTATTTATTATGTAGGTAAGTGCAGCCACGTCGTGCAATGCCCTTTGAGGACACAAGAGGCTGTTAGATCCCCTGGAACTGGAGTTGCAGACAGTTGTTAGCTGCCATGTGGGTGCTGGGATTCGAACATGGGTCTTCTGCAAGAAGAGTCAGTGTTCTTAACCGCTGAGCCATCTCTCCAGCCCCAGAACAGTATTTTTTATACTGAATACTTCCCTGGAGGACCTTAACCCAATTTTTAAGTGTTAATTAAATCTATAGCAAAAATACTTGTATCTTTGGGGATGGGGAAGAGAATAAGAAGAGAAGTCTAAGAGACTGAAAACTACCCAGTGGCCTCTGGAGAACATCTTCATAATCAGAGGAATAAGTAGAATTAAAGAACGATTCAGCTTATGGGATCCTGTGATTAAAATATGCCAACTGTCATTACAACAAAATGCAAACAAACAAAAAACTAGAGAAAAAACTACCTGGCATGTAACATCTATCTTCCTAAGTCACAGAATTACTTAGAATTAAAATTCCACTCACAGCTTGTGTTCTGTTTTTGATGTAACACTGTGCATTGCACACCCTAGCTGTCACTTTTAATTGATGTGAATAGATAACTGCTATAGTCACTACTCCCCAGTTGATAGATGTTTCAGTTTCCAGGTGTGGTCATTAGAATGAAGAAAAGAACCAATAAGCATTTGATGGCTAATTACTATACACCCTGTTAAGACAAAGCCCCCAATCAAGGTGCAGGCAAGGCCAGGCACAGTGGTATGTAGCTATCACCCTCACTACACTGAAGGATGAGGCAGAATAATTAAAGGCCATCCTGGGTAACATAACAAGATTAAAAAAGAAAAGAAAGGCTGGGCGTGGTGGCACACGCCTGTAATCCCAGCACTTGGGAGGCCGAGGAAGGTGGATCTTTTTGAGTTCAAGGCCAGCCTGGTCTACATGGTGAGTTCCAGGACAGCTGGACTCAACCTAAGTCAGGACAGACAGGGAGACCCTGTCTCAAAAAGACAAAAAAAAAAGAAAGAAAGAAAAGAAAAACGAAAGAAAAAAGCTGGCAAGAACATACAGCACAAAAGACTCCATCATCAAGCAATGTGCAGATCCAAGGACCTTTAGGTATCTGAAGTCCTTATTCTGACACCTGACTACTCGAGTTGGAACTAAGAGCCTGGAGCACACAAAGAAATGTCTATTCATCCTTCATGGTCACTATCTTCCTTCAGATATACACTCAAGGCTTCTCTCACTGTCTACGTCTTTAAACCTATCACTCAATTTCAACCCACTCCATCCCCCCTTCATAAATGATTCAGAGATGACATCTGTGGCACAAATGTCAGAACTACCAGCTCTCCTGCTGTTTGCCCACAGGAACATATATATAGTCACTGGCCGTTTCTAAACAAGCATTTCTGCCCTAGGAGGCTGAGTTCCACTCAATGCCTTCAGTCTTCAACCACGATTAGCCTTGGACAGAGCCTTGTAACCGAAGTACAACCTCAACTGTATTTTCTCAGGAGCCATCCTCCTTGTTTTTAAGAACTAGGGTTTCTTACTGGCCTGGAGCTTGCCAGGTGGGCTGGCCTGGCTGACCATCAAGTTCCAAGGATTCATCTGCCACCACACCTGCTCCCCTAATTTTTTAAAGTCAAGTTGTGAGAATCAAATCCAGGTCTTCATGTTTGCAAAGCAAGCACTTAGCTCACTGAGCTATCCCCCTAGTCCTCCAGAAGACATTCTTAGGCTTTCATTTCTAGAATGCATAGTTATCACATAAAATCTAAAACTGACTAAACACCTGTAACTACAGGTCACCAATGCCCCACTAGAGGATTTGCTAAGCCTAGCTGCAATACCTGTTGTACTGGCAGGCAATGCACTACCAGCAATTTTCCCAGTTGAATGTCAACTTTCCCTGAGTACTTAGTGAACAAAGTTGGACCCAGAACCAACCTGACCATCTGAGGCATGGGGCTCACTGTTGTATTCCAACCTCAAGAGGACCTTGAACATGATAAGAGTCTTCAGGTTTATAACCAGACAAATTCATCAGCTACAAAACAATTTATCTAAAAATCACATAATCCCTAAGAGATTTGCAATCTGCATGATACCTCACCTATACCTTAAATGGGGGTAAAACTGAAAAGGCAAAACTTTACAACTTTTTAAAGACTTTTTTCTTTTTTTAAAATCCTTTTTGAGACAGGGTTTCTCTGTAACCCCCGCTGGCCTGGAACTCACCATGTAGACTAGGCTGACCTTGAGCACTCAAGAGATTTGCCTGCCTCTGCCTTGTGAGTGTTGCGATTTAAAGGAGTGCGCTACCACATTCAGCTAAGATTAATCTTTTTTTTAGATTTATTTGTGTGGGGAATGTATAGACTGCATGTCTGTGTAGGTCAGAGGACAACTTGTGGGAATCACTCCCTCCTTCTACTACATAGGTCTTGGGGGATGGAACTCAGGTTGTCAGACTTGACAATCTGTGATTGTTTGAATGATGTCCCCCATACACTCATGTATTGAACACCTGGTCTTCACTTAGTGCTATCTGAGGACATTAATGGAAACTACCGAGCAGAGCCTTGCTAGAGAAGCTGAGGATGGAGGATTGAGAGTTTACAGCTCTCTCTGCTTTTCAGGATGAAGCTGTGATCTTCCAGCTTCCTGGGCTAGCTGGCCATTCTCCCACCTGCTCTGCTACTATGTCCCCCTGGAACCATAAGCCCAAGCAAACTTTCTTCTTTAAGATGCCTTGGTATTTTATCACAGCAACAAAAAGTGATATACCTGCTGAGCCATCTTACCAGCCCTTTATAACTTTTTCAACACAGAATATATTCAACTTCAGTTCAGGATAGTGTTCACCTCACCAATCACAAAGGAAAAGTTCATAAATTAAGATATTCTGACCATCAAAAAATATTATAGTAGCATGGAAAGGTGACACCATAAATGCAAAATTCACTCCCTACAAGGATGTGGCATTCAGCTCCTACAAAGATCATTTAACTCAAATCACAATGTCATTTTATATCCATCAAGACTAGCAAAATTAAGTACATTGATCTAATGATGGTAAAGGTTTAGAATGCAGCAAGGTAAATTGCCACAATTGCTTTGAGAACACTGGTAGGTAGAGCATCCCTACTGGCCCAACTCCATTCCTGGGCATTTTTGGAGAAGTCTGCACAAGTCTCACATGCACATACATGTGTAGAATGCTCACAAACAACACTACTCTCTTAACATGCCTCTTCTTAATCCCCAATAAAAAGAATTCTAATGACCCAAAATGTCCACTAATATAAAATTGAGTAAGATGCTCCATGGCTGTATTTTTTTTTTTTTAAAGGCAGGGTCTCACTGGATACTCCTGACTTCTGGAACTCAAAAAGATCTGTGTGCCTCTGCCTTCCAAGTGCTGAAATTAAAGGCATGTGCCACCACACCCAGTCTGAAATCTTAAAATGAGGAAACTGCACCAACTCTGAAAAATGGTAAAATGCCATTGATACTAAGCCAGAACAGAGTATAACTAATCAATGTACTGTTTAGAAGGCCATTCAACTAAGACAAAACTAAAATGGCTAGCAAATTCAAAATTCAGGTTGGCAAGTAAATAATGTAAAAAAGCAACATAGAATCAGAGGTAACTGAATTGGTCATATCAAGTCTTACTCCATCCAAGCTTCACACTGTAACACTTAATAGCATTAAACATTGGGGCCAGAAAAGTGGCTCAGAGGGTTAAGGTGCTTGCTGCAAAAACCCAACGACCTCAGCTCCCAGAATCCACATGGTGGAATGAGAACCACCTCCTGCAAAGTTTTGCCCCCTGACCTCCACACAGACTGTGGGACATGTGCACACTCACACACATAATAAATAAAATGTAGGAAAATAAAATACGTAAACCCAGCATGATGGCATATATCTTTAATCCCAGCACTGAGGAGGCAAAGGCTGGCAGATCTCTGTGAAACTGAAGTCAGTCTGGTCTACACAGCGTGTTCCAGGCCAGCTGGGGGCTACAGGGAGACCCTGTCTCAAAAGCTACCCTCCAAATTACTTGAACGAAAGTACACAGAAAGTCCCATTATATAAAGTTCTGCATCTATCTTGTCCACATCATGCTTTCAGGCCTGCATATAGGGCCACCCTGCTTGTGACTTGTGTGCCACATGGTAAGACTCACAGGAAAGGAAACATTCATCATCAGCAAGGAGAAAATACCAATACTAGCTGGGCATGGTAGCACATACCTGTAATTCCAGTGCTCAGGAGGCCAAAATAGGAGGATCATGTGAGACCTGTGAGACCTGCCAAGCATAGGCTCTCTATATATACTGAGATCTGGTTCAAAAAAACAAAACACAAAGGGAAGGATATGGAAAAATTGCAAACCTCTGGAAGGAATGCAAAACAGAACAGACACTTGGATGATAGTCCAGCAGTTCTTTGAAAACTATTTAAACATAGGTATCATAAACCCATGTGTTCTAGCCTATATATATAATATATATACAGACAATATATTTCTTAAAACCTTGTATATGTGCTGGGAGCGTGGTGGCGCACTTGGGAGGCAGAGACAGGTAGATAGATCACTGTGAGTTCAAAGCCTGTCTGGTCTACATAGCTAGTTCCAGGCCTGCTGGGCTACAGGGAAACCCTATTTCAAAAAGACCCCCCCCGCAAAAAACTTGTATATGAAAATTCATAGTGTTATAAGTTAAAAAAGTTGACGCAACCGAAAAGTATATACCCACTAATTAAATGGTGGTCTCTTATAAGGATGCAACTGGATTCTCTGAAAGAAAACAAAAACAATTCTTTCTGGGACAACAAATTGCACAATATAGCACTCAACTTTGAGGGTCCATAGTGCCGTTCCAAGGACTGATATTCAGTACCTCAGAATCATAAGTCCTGAGGCAGAAGAGAAAGCAATTCATCCCCTTCATATAAGCTATAGACCACTGTGGCAGACCTTGCCAATACTGGGATTGCTAGATGTTCCTATTTCCTCTGCCCCAATGTTTAATACTTTAAAGTGGTATAATGCCAAGACCTTGGAATAAGACTTGGTGAAAAGGTGGTAGGATCCCTCTGGCTTAAAACACTTAAAAAAATTAAGCTGCTCTGGTCACAAGAGAAACTTTACCAGTGTACTGTCAGCTTTTTAGAATAAGACTTGCTAAATCAAGATACATGTAAAAAACTATTTGCAACAGATATTTTCCAAAGCAGATTACGATAAATAATAAAGCTGGATTTTCAGGTTAACTGATAGGACTAGGCCTTAGGAAAGTGCAAAGAGTTGAGGTCTGATCTATTTTTAATCAATCGTATTTTGGAAGGGTTAGCGGTGAGAATTGAGCTTTCCAGACAAAACAACTTTCACTGAGCCACAACCCAGCCCTTAGCTATTTTGACACAGTCTCACTAGGAACTTTAGGCTAGTCTCAAACTTCAGATCCTCCTTCATCAGCCTCCCAAATGTGTGCCATCAGACTTCATGTGGGCTGCCTATTTTCTTTAAGGCTGCTGTGAAAGGTATCTGGCTGGACACCATGGTATCACTGATTGTCCCAGTTGCCCAACATCATCTCCCAACCCTAAGTCACAGTCATTGTGCAGGTGAGATATGAGATTTGTAGTTACCAGCAGGCATCTACAATCTAGCTCTGAGTTCTAGCCAGTGTTCAGGAAGTAGCCAAGTGGTTATCTACACAACAACTGCAGCATTACAACAGCCATAGACAGGTAGAAACACCCAAGCATCTATCAACAGATGGTTTTTTTTTTGTTTTTTTTTTAAAGTGTTACAGTCATGATGGCACACACCTTTAGTCCCAGCACTTGGGAGGCAAAGGCAGAAGCAGAGTCAAGTGGATCTCTGTGAGTTCAAGGCCAGCCTAGTCTACATAATGAGTTCCAGGAACGCTGGGGCTACAGGGAGACCCTGTCTCAAAAAGACCAAAAAGAAAAAAAAAGAAAAGAAAAAAGAAGAAAAAGTGTTACAGCCACACAGCTGGGTATTTTTCAGCCAGTGGGATGTTATTTAAATAAGCCTTGTGAACATTATGTGAAAGTAAGCTAATCACAAAAACCCACTGATTTCATCTATGTGTCATCTAGAACAGTTAAATTCATAGGAACAAAGTAGAAGTGTAAATTGACATGATGTGGTAGTAGGAAAATAGAATTTATTATTCAATGGATAGAGGTTTTGTTTGTAAAGGAAAAAAGCTCTGGAGGGGCCAGCAAGATGACTCGGGTGAGTAAAGATACCTGCTACCAAGCCTGTCTACATGAGTTTGACTCTGGAAACCCACAAGGTGGAGGAAGAAAACCCATTTCCTGCAAGTTGTCCTTGACCCCAACTGCATGCCATGGTACAAAGACACTGGCATTAACATCCAAATAAATAAATGAATTAATTAAAAGTACTGGATTTTTTAATATAACAATGTGTCTGTAATTAACACTGCTTGATACCCAGAACCAGTTAAAATGGTATGTATTTTTGACGACTCTCTCCCCAAATTCTTCAACTCTAAAATGAAGATTTAAGACATTTCCTCCCTGCCATAGGATTGTTTTAAGGGTCAAGGTAGATGCTACACAAAATGAATGCTACATAAACAGGAACATTAAGAGAACCCGATTATTTTGTAATAATTTCCAAATATTTATGTTTCATGAACTTCTGCTCAATGGGTTTATAAAACCAAGTAGGCCGCACCATCTGCCCTTCATTCCACTAGCACACAAGCTCTATGGGCAGGTATGCTTTGTCCTTGTTCACGGCTTACCATTGACATCAAGCACCTTGATGGTCCTCAATGAGCAGAAAGATCAAATACTAGAAAATGTCCAAGAAGGGAGGAGGACTGAGTGCACAGATCCAGTTATACAAACTCAGGAGCCATCCTGTCTGAACCATTAAATAATTCTTTTTCATCATCTTAGCCTCCATCAACTCACTCCAGGTAGACTTACCACCAGCATATTT
Source organism: Nannospalax galili (assembly GCF_000622305.1). Classification (NCBI taxonomy): domain Eukaryota; kingdom Metazoa; phylum Chordata; class Mammalia; order Rodentia; family Spalacidae; genus Nannospalax; species Nannospalax galili. The sequence continues at coordinate 183,841 of NW_008335359.1, forward strand.
CTCAGTAGCACAGTTCAGTTTTCAGTCTCTGCTTGACTCTTTGTTCACTTTCTCTCCATACACAGAACAATGTGCTACAATGGGCAGTCCTGTTCCCAAAGTTCCACTCACAGAAATGAAAGAAGACAAGTGTGTTGAGAATGAAATGAAAGACATCAATTAAAGCAAATTCCAAAAGAGGTGAGCAAACACTCTCTCTCAAAAGGACAAAAGTAAAGAACATCACACATACCTAGTTAACTGGCACTCACCCCAGGATGGATCGTTTTAGAAAGAAAAGCCCACCTAATAAAGTTGAATTTACCTCCAGAGTTCTCACCCCCACATGGGCCGCGCCTTCTCAAGCTGGGTTCCCATTTCCAACCTTTGGGGCAAGAAAAAGAGACCTGCCCTCCTTCAACATCATCAGCTAGTTCTTGACTACCTGACTACCCTAAATACTAGCCTCTGGCCTCCTAACCCTCAATATTCAAAGCCCTGAGATCTGCTCTACTAAACCTCCCTTTGCACTTAGGGATCTGCACCTCTACCTGCCTTCAGGGCAATGTTCCAAGGCTAAAGTGACTCCATTTTCTCTAAAGCCTATTAAAGCACTTCACAACAGCACTAACTGAATGAATGTTCCAGTCACCTTCAAAGGCTCATTTATGTGTGGCACAGTGGCTACAACAGAACTAGATGTAAAATGTTCCAATCATTTCATAAAGTTCCACTAGACAGAGCTGTTCTAGAAACTGGGTAGGTTTCCAGACATGGTGGCACATAGCTGTAATCTCAGCATGCAAAAGGCAGAGGCAGGGATACCGCAACAGATTTGAGGCCAGTCTGGTCTATACAGGGAGTTAGTTCCACAACAGCCAGGCCAGCTGTGGCTACAGAGAGACCCTGTCTCAAAAAGACCAAAAAAGCGGGAAAAAAGGAAAAACACTGTTTAAAAAAAAAAAAAAAAATCAAAAAACAAAAAGAAACAACAACAACAAAAAAACACCAAGATAAACACAAGAGTGAAAAAAGGACGGAGAAATAGGATGAAAGAGTGAGTAAGGTAGGTCACTGTCAGTTAAGTCAAAACTAGATCTAGGAAGGTCAGGGAGAATGGCTCTAGAAGTTAAGAATCACAAGGTAAGGAAGTGGTCTTTCATGGAACCCAGGATGCAGTGAGAAAGTTTTAGAGCAGAAAAATAATTATGCTGCAGTAAATTATATTCTGATCGTGAGCTACTTTAGTAGTCAAGTTTTGCATGAAGCTTATTTATGTGGGTTTTTTATCACGCATATTCTGAGTCGAATTTGTACTAGAAGAGATCACCTGTCTTTTTTTTTTTTTTTTTATGAAGTCAAAGAAGGCATTGGATCCCTTGAAACTGTAGTTATGGACAGTTGTTAGCTACCAAGTGTGCTGGGAATCAAACCCAGGTCCTTTGCAAGAGTAGTCAGTGCTCTTAACCACCAAGCCACCTCTCCAGCCCCATCAAAGAAGTTGTAAAAGTAAAATCAAAATCCTGGACTGGAGATATAACTCAGCAATACAGCATTTGCACATCACATGCAAGGCACTGTGGACTGAATCCACCAGCATCTCACTCACACAAACACAAACACACACACACACACACACACACACACAAAAACCACAGGACATGATGGGAAGCACAAATCCTCACTGCATGTGCAGAATACAGCACAACACCTAATTACGCACTAGAGTTCAGCACACACATTAGACAGGGGTTCTCGGGAAGTAAATTTGCTTTGAATAGTGTCTCTAATGGGCAGGGGTGGGGGTGGGAGGTGGGAGAGTACCCATAAACTAGAATTTATTGCACCATCCTAAGTAGTGTTTAAAGACTGAAGGCTCACCATAATCTTAATCATCCAGTTCATACACCTGATTTCAACAAGCCTGAGCAACTGAACTAAAGATTCCTCCAGTTTACTGAATTCCTCTAAACTCCCTCTCTTCATTCCAACTTTCACTAGGGCATCAAAGGGAAACATGGAAGTGAATCAAATCAAGGCAGCTGGTGCTCCAGTGTAATTTTTTTTTTCTTCTTCAAGATGAAGTTAGATTGTGCTCACCTGAATGTCTTCCTGAGAAATTCCGCAGCAAGGTGGCGCTGCTTTCACTAACAAGATGCCCTAATGAAAAGATAGTAGCTCCTGGAAGGTTTCTTTTTTCTCCAAAAATCCTTCTGAAATCTACTTTGTGCACATACTTATTATGTACTGTTTGAACCATCTGGAGCTCCCTGAGAGTAAAGCTGTCCTTCCTTGATGAATTCCTTCCTTCCACAGCACACAGAAGAGTCCAGAGTTTGTGGGCTCTAAAGCCAGGTGCTACTACTAATCAGTTATGCAAACCTGTCTGAGCTCCCCCATACCAACTCCTTATCAGGAAGGAAGTGGGAGTGATACCATTACCCAGTTCCTAAGATTATTCCTGAGCCAACTTACAAATACACCATGAGGGCAAAGTAATTACTCCAATATTCACTGAAATGGAGTCGTGTGCTCAAGCTAACAGAGTCTGGGGAGGCACCTGTGCTGGTTCATGAGAGGGACCACTGGACATCTACACATTAAGGCTGATCCAGAAATGAAGAGTGGCACTGCCATTGCAGAACAGGTACAAAGTAAGCAACAAAAATAAAGGGAAAAGTCAAGCATACAGCCAGAAAATATAGTTCTAAAACCTTCACACGGAAGCCCACTGATGGACAGTTATTTTGCTAAAACCCTCAACTTTCAGCCAAAGATAAGCACTACATTAAGATAATGGGAATGTGGTGTCAGCAAGGCAAGTGACAAGAGCTACAGGCCTGAGGGGGTAACCAGCTCTCAAGACTTACAAAGGAAAAGACAGAGCAAAGAGGCCAAGAGATGTCCTATGAGGTGACACTAAAGAGACACAAGCTACAAGCAATAAGTGGGCCCTCAAAAGGATCCAGCAGAGAACCAGTTCCAGTATTGGTAATTCAAAACTATATTTCTAGGAGTACACAAATATGTGTTATTATCTTGAACTAGATGAATGCTGCAAAGGTTATGTTATTTCTAGGTATTGGTCAGCTCAATGTTTTTCATGTTGTCAAAAAGGAACAAATAGAGGCTGGAGAGATGGCTCAGCAGTTAAGAGAACTGACTATTCTTGAGGAGGACCCAGGTTCGATTCCCAGCACCCACATGGCGGCTATGAACCATCCTTAACTCCAGTTCCAGGGGAATCCAACGCCCTCTTCTGACCTCCAAGGCACTGCACAACACGGTGCACTCACATACATGCAGGCAATACACTCATACACATAAAATAAAAATAAATATTTTTTAAAAAGGAACAAAGTCAGCCAGTCTCGCTCTTCTGTTACTTAGCAGCTTTTTATAAATGAAAGCACCTTGTATCTTTTTTTTGGGGGGGGGGCTTTTTTGAGACAGGGTCTCCCTGTAACCCCAGATGGCCTGGAACTATATAGATCAGGCTGGCTTTGAACTCACAGAGACCCGCCTGCCTCTGCCTCCTAACAGCTGGGATTAAAGGACACCAGGCACATCAGAAAGTATCACTTTTAAAAACAAAACTCCTGGGGGCTGGAGAGATGGCTCAGTGGTTAAGAACACTGACTGTTCTTGCAGAAGACCCAGGTTCGAATCCCAGCATCCACATGGCAGCTAACAACTGTCCATAACTCGAGTCCCAGAGGATCTGACAGCCTCTTCTGACCTCCGCGGGCATTGCATGACACGGGTGCACTTTCCAACATGCAGGCAATACACACATACACATAAAATAAAAATAAAATTAAAAAATAAAAAATAAAACAAAACTCCTGTAGGCAATCTTCTCTTAATTACAGACTAGAAAAGGGAAATGTAAGTTAACAAAAGTCATGTCATAAAATAAGACCGCAATACAACTGATCAACGGGATTAACAGCAGCCTGGTGTGGTGGTGTATGCCTTTAATCCCAGCACTTGGGAGGCAGAGGCAGGTAGATCTTTGTGAGATCGAGGCTAGCCTGGTCTACATAGTGAGTTTGAGGACAGCTGGGGCTACAAAGAGACCCTGTCTCAAAAAGACAAAAAAAAAGCTAACAGTACACGAATGGAGGAAAATCACCATTAGTGTACACAATCTTCAAACCTTAAGATATCAGATGACAGTTTGAAATAGGCACTATTCTTAGAAGTAATGAGCTGTTTTCCAATTACAGAAGTATGAATTATTTAAGTTTATGGTATTGTATTTCCTATTTCTTCCACCAGACAGGAATGTGGGGAAGGAGAGTAGAAACACCTAGCACAGGATCTAGTGTAAGACACTCCAGAACTCAATACATGCTGTGTAAGAATAGTACTTTCAGGGCTGGAGAAAGAACTCAGCAGTTAAAAGCACTAGATGCTCTTGCAGAGGACAGGGGTTTGGTTCTCAGAACAACATGGTGGCTAACAAGTGTCCTTAACTCCAGTTCCAGGAGATCCGACACTCTCCTCTGATCACCTCGGGCACAGCACGAGCAGGCAATACACTCATACCATACACAGAAAGTAAAAATAATAAAATATTTTTTAAAGAATAATGTTAACTTTCCCACCAACCTATCTTCCCTAGCCTATAAGTTCAAGAGTATGGTTAAACAAGTGTTCTATAACTGAAGGTAAGCAATCACCTAAGAGACCACAAACATAAAACTGTTTCTAAGTCTACCCAAATCCAATACCACCACATAAATGATCAGGCTGGCTAGGGGCCCACTGGGTTATCTTCTGAAGCAAGGACCAAATCCTGGAGAAGTTATAGGACCAGTAGAGATGAGGGTAGAGTCCTAGAACAAAGACCTTTCTTCAACCGCAGACTATAATATACCCATTCTCACATTCCTCATCCCCATGAATAGCACAGAAGAAAAGGTAGGGGAGATAGATACAAGACACCTGGGTAGGCTGGCAACACTTCTGACACACAGGTAACTTGATGACTCTAGGAAACCCCCTAGTGGATTTTTACAAGGACAAACCTTAATGTGTCATTTTTACAACCACAAACTCCGGATTAAGGGTCAAAAGTTTACATATGAAAGTCTTCAAAAAAAAAAAAAAAAGTCTTAACATCATAGGATTTCTTACTGTAGGAGTGAAACTAAGAAAATTCATTCTGAACATGGGTCTCAGGTTCTCTTTAGGGTTCAATGTTCACACATATGTACGTTTTTCTGGAGCGATGATCCACAGCATTCTTTGTTCTCAAGAACTCTTCAATACTCCCAAGAGCTAACTAATACTTCAGTGAAAAGCTGGACTGGTCTAATTCTTGGCCACTGGACTCTCAATTATGAGCCTTTTAAAGGACCGTTTTCAACAGTGACAACCAAAGGAAAATGATTATAGCAGAGCTTGTTTTAATTATGGAAATCTGTGTAGGCCCTTTGCAATACTAGAGGAATGCCAAGCAGCAGACTTTACAAGGACTTGATTATAAAAGTTTAATAGTTAAATCGCAACTGTAGCTTTCCTAGGCATGACAGTTAAATCTAAAGCACTGAATGTTATTAATGTAAGCTTACTCGAACTTATTTACCTGGCTTCGAATCTAAAACTTTCCTTGATGGTGTATATACCTCACACCCTTGTGGTCTTAAAGGCCAATCTGAGAGCTCTGTTACAGGTAGCCTGAACTCTCCAGTTCACTTAAGTGACTTTTGCGATTTGCCTTGGCTCTTCCCTCAGGGCTGAGTCTCCAATAGCAGCTACCTCTGTGCCTGATACAAAATAAGGTAAACCATGTCTTTGATTTCTTCTATACCAACAGATTTTTCTGATACAAAGGTTCATTATCATCTTCATTTTTTTCTTTTTTTTTTTTGCTGGGGGGGGCATATGACAGGGTTTTGGCATGTAGTGGAGGCATGCTAGATTACATGTGCATCACAATATCTGGTTTCACTTTTACCCTTTTCATAAGCAACTCATTTCACATTGATTTCAACTACTTCTGATTTGTGACCTAGTAGGGAAAAATTAGCCTCCTTTGTTCACTCTTCCAAAATTTCTTCAAGATATTAGTATAATCTACTTCAATATGAGTCTGTTCAGTAAGTACCCCATCTAGCACATCTTTTAACAGCGAGCAAGGTACTACTAAAAGCTACTACTTGGGATGAATTCCCATCAAAGGTACCTAAGGCAAGGCGGTTCAGCATTCCTATACTGTACCTGACAGGGAAGGGCAAGGATTCAACCCAGAGTCCCAGGAGAGAACTCCCTACAGGGAGGAAACACTCTTACCTTGAGGTCAGACAGAATATCAAAGACAGAAAACAAGCTCTGAAGTCATCACCCAAGCCTTTGGCTTTTTTATTGATTTATTTTTGCCTTTTTTAGGACAGTCTCACTATGTAGTCAGGCTGGACTCAGGACTCTGCATGCCTCAGCCTCCCTAGTGTTAGAAATACAGGGATAAGCCGGGCGTGGTGGCGCACGCCTGTAGTCCCAGCAGAGGCAGGGCAGGTGGATCTCTGTGAGTTCAAGGCCAGCCTGGTCTACAGGCTACAGTTCCAGGACAGCTGGGGCTACAGGAAGACCCTGTCTCAAAAAGACCAAAAAAAAAGAAATATAGGAATGCACCACATCTGGCTAATGGCTAACAAAATTCCTTTTGCCACAACTAGTTTGTTTTTATGATACTAGGGAGTGAACCTTGAGCTTTATTCATGTTGGAACAGTGTTCTACCACTGTGCCCATTATATTCCCAGCCCAAGTTTGGCTTGACTTATAACCCCCAAAGAAACCTAGCTAATGAAGGACTTTCCTAACAGAACAGTTGTCTTGAGAAAAAAAAAAAAAAAAAAAAAAAAAAAAAAAAAAACAGAAACAAAAAATACAGCTGAGGAAAGCACTGAAAAGCAGATACCACATGACACACATGGTATACACCAACAGTCTTTATAAAAATACTCCTTGTTTCCCTTTACTTTCTCTGACTCCTCAAACCTTGCCACCTCAACAAAGCTTCTACCAAGCAGTGGGTATAAAGAATAGAAATGAAAGATTCATGCATTTCACCTGCTACTAGAAAGCATATTCAGAGTAGACATGCTTGGGTAAACAATAAAGAAGGGAACCGCCAAACAGCAAAAAAATAATAATAAAAAAAAAATCAAGGTAGTCGCAATTATCATCAAGTTATGAAAACCAACGTTACATTCTCTGACACCACTCATGGTAAGAACACATTTCATCATTTATATAACACAAAAAGCTTAGAACAGTTTTGTGAACTAGTCTAGAAATGTGTGACATCCTTTGCCACACATCTTAACCCACTAAATTCATTTCATGAACTGTGAATCGAAAAGATACAAAGAATTACAGTCAGGTGAGATGACTCAATACCTGTAATCCCAACACTTATGGATACTGAATAATGATTGCTAAGACTCTGAGGCCAGCCTAGGCCACAGAATGAGACCCTACCTCAAACACACACACACACACACAAAAAAAAAAAAAAACAAAAAAACAACAAAGCCAGGATTGGTGGTGCATGTCTTTGATCCCAGCACTTGGGAGGCAGAGGCAGGCAGATTTCTGGGACATTCAGGTCAGCCTGGTCTATCTAGCTGGGGTTATGGGGAGACCCTGTCTCCAAAAACCAGAAACAGTGCAAAAAACAAAACCCCAAAACCAAACAAATGAGACACACAAAATACACATGACATACACACAGAAATTGCTCTTAACCTCTAGATACCTAAGTTTTCTAGGGCCTAAACCTTTTCTACATTTTATATACAAGAAACTGAGGTTTGGGAGGGCAGGTGACTAGTCTAAGGCCATCTCTATAGGCCCCCAGTAGCCAAGTTCAGCTGCCCAGGATGATCCTCAGCCACTACAGTGACAGGATCCAAACTTCAGGTTGTCATTTCAATGCCTACAATAATGACCTATTTGTACCCATAAAATACATGCTTCTTCAAACTGAATTTGAAATATTTCAAATGTGAAATACTCTTTAGTTGTCTCTGTTTTTTTGTTTTTACACAAAACACATCAAAGGCCAAACCGCTGGCAGACAGACATGTATGACACTGCCTGAGGTAGGACAGCTGGGGACATTACCCACACTCAAGGACACAGGAACTACTAATTGGTATTTCTGGAAATTGTATAATACCAACCCCAACAACATCTCTCCCCTGGCACTGGGCTCTACACAGTGCCCAGGTCTCTTGATGTAAAAACAGCTAGAAACAAATAAGGAATTTCAGCCTTGGATGGAAACCAAGAAAGAGAGTGCGGCCACTACAAATAGGAAGGGCCTGAAAACTCTTCTCACAGCCCATTCAACAAAGCAAATATTCCTGGGTCTCTACCTTTCCCACCCCAGAGAATTAGTAAGCAAGATGTACAGTTCCACTCAACACTCATGCAGTACCACTTCTGTCCACCATCAATGCTTAAGAAGCTCATTTTACAAAGGTCAGAATTGAGGATGGACATTATGTAATTTTCCTTAGGCCAAGGGGAGAAGGGCAGGGATGAGTCTGAACCCTGACAGTGAACTCCACAGCTATACCCTTGCGGTACACGGCTCCACCAAAGATCAACGAACACTGCTTGCTGCAGCCCAAAGTTTCAGAGCTTAACCACACCTGACAAGCCAAACCACCTTCAATTTTCTTGACAATCTTTTCAGCTAACGTAATTATGTTACAGATCATGTAGAACAAATGGCAAATTTGAGGTCAATATTCAGATCATCACCAATTTCTAAAGGAGATGCAAACACCTTTGCATTTCACACAAACAGAAGAACTGATTCTTCTAGTCAAGACCCAAAACCAATAGCAAGACTCTGCCTCCCTTTCAGGGAACTACACCTGCTCAGCCCATCCAACTGCCAGCTTCATCCTACCAAACCCTTCCTGGACATCAATACAATTCAAATGAGAACCAACGGAGGCAGTGATGATATGAAGATGCTGTGCATTTGTACCTTAGAAAACCTTCATTCCATCAGCATCTTCCAGCACTTGGTCATGTTTTCATAAAGTGGATTATATTTCAGGCCTGCCCCTGCTGGATCATTTCCTCAAACTGCACCAAGGATCCCAGGGTGGATGTCCTCAGAACTATCACATTCTACTTAGCCCATTACCCTACTTTTTTTTTTTTTTTTAAGACACAGTCTCCCTGTAGCCCGTTGGCCTTGAATTCTAGAGATCTGCCTCTCTAGAGCTGGGATTAAAGGTGTGTACCACCACACTCAGCCCATTACCCTACTCTTTTTTTAATTTTTTAAAATTCTTATGTGTATGCGTGTATTGCCTGCATGTAGGTAAGTGCACCTGTGTCGTGCAATGCCCATGAAGGAAGAAGAGGCTGTCAGATCCCCTGGAGTTACAGACAGTTGTTAGCTGCCATGTGGGTGCTGGGATTCGAACCCGGGTCTTCTCCAAGAACAACCAGTGTTCTTAACTGCTGAACCATCTCTCCAGACCCACATTACCCTACTCTTAATCCCATTTATCAGATAAAAGGAAACTCCCCCTTTCTATCATCTCCTATATTAGCAGGATACAAAACGAATACGAGTAAGTGTCCAGAGGCTGCTCAAGTCCTCCAGTCACCTTTCCAAGAGCATCTAGATTATCTCTGGGATCTTACCCAAGGCTAGCAGACTTGATTGCAGGAAACAAAGTTCAACTCTAGGCAAGAGAGGGGATAAAAGTCAAAGATCATGTGCCAGAGACAGAAGCCCTCAGAACACACCTATGAAAAAATTTTGTTTTCATTTAACAGTCATGTGGTAGGAAAATGCTAAAATAAAAACCTCACTCTTATAAACAAGACATTGTCAATTTCTCACTAAGGGAATTGCTCAGTATAGTATTTTAGCAAAAGAGAAAATAAAGTATACTTGAAGGTGCACATGTGTAATCCCAGTACATGGGTAGGACTGACCATGAACTTCCAGATCAGCCTGGGCTACAAAGACCTTTCGAAAAACAAACAAACAAACAAAAAAACACCAAAGAATAACTGGGACCAATGAGATGGCTAGGCAGGTAAAAACACTTTTGTTGTGTAAGCCTGACACCACACCAATTGTTAGAACCCAGGTAAAGGTGAAAAGAACTGATTCTGAAATGATGTTCTCTGACTTCTACTGTGTACCACACAATACATAAAACAAAACCACAGTGTGCAATGTAACTCGCTTATTGCCTAACACACAGGTTTTGTTCCTAGTATCCACTCCTAAAGAGTACAATTCAGTTTTGTTACATAGGTATAGAAAATAAAAATGGAATTAAGAGATAATTTTTTCTTACACTCCTATTTTCAAATAATGTAGACCTACCAATATTCTCTTTCAGGTCGAGGATAGGAATGGCATATGTCAAGGCTGTAGTAGGTGTAGGTAAGCGCTTGCCTAGCACAGGTGAGAGGCCTTTGTTTCATCTCCCACAGGGTGGTTGGGGGTAAGTAGGTGGTTGCTCGGTTGTGTGTCACTGGACCCTCTTTCATTTATTCAGAATAAGATACATCCTATGACTTACCGTGGGAAATGTGGATATAGGTAAGAGTGGCAGGATGACTGGACTGGGAGAAAAAAAAAAATGACATGCTTAAAAATCATCCTTTACAGCATATGTAGTATCAATTTGGGCAACTTCTTCCAGACTATCTCCTCATGCACCTGTTATTTCAAGCACCTGTTCTATAAGCATTAACATTACTGGGCTTCTATTTCTTCATTCATTTAAATGATTTCCATTAGGTTTTTCTTTTGACCCTACTGTAAAAGCACTAGAAAGTCAATGCAGCTAGTCTCTGAAGAACTGAGGAATGGGGTTAAGTAGGTATTTAAAAGGTTAAGCAGTTACCACCTGACCTAGTGAATTACACCTAACTATCTGACCCCGCAAATTAAATACATATACAAAATACTTGTTCGCAAAATTTTGTTCTTAAGTGGCAGGGCTGCACCATGTAGCTCAGGCTGGCAACCAACTCTCTATCCTGCCTCCACCTCCCCAAGCCAGTGATCAAAGGTGTGAGTCACCACAAGAGACCTTGTAGAAGTGTTTTAAGGAGCACTATTCACTATAGTCAAGAAGTGAAAATAACTTAGGAAACATCTACCATTTAGGAATGAATAAATAAAACATGACACATCTATCATTTTTGTCATGAAAGTGAATGAAGTGCTGATTCACACACTGAATGAACTTTATGAACACATGCTGAAGTATCTGGAAGAGGCAAACGTACAGAGCAGACTACAGTTCTCAGGAACTGGGTGTGGAGGGAAGAATGAAAAGTAACTGCTAAGGGATTTGTTGGGGTTCTTTGTAGGGACATGGAAATATATTCTGCAACTGGTTACAGTGATGGACGCAAAACTATGACTATGCTAAAATTCGGTAATTTTAAAAATATTTTATTATTTTTTACTTTGTACGCGTGTACTGCCTGCATGTAGGTAAGTGTATCCATGTCGTGCAATGCCCTCAGAGGACAGAAGAGGCTGTCTGAGTCCCTGGAATTGGAGTTATGGACAGTTGTTGGCTGTCATGTGGGTACTGGGATTCAAACCCGGGTCTTCTGCAAGAACAGCCAGTGTTCTTAACTGCTGAGCCATCTCTCTCCAGCCCAAAATTTGATAATTTTTTTAAGTGAAGTGAATTATATCTGAAAGCTGCTATTAAAACACACAAAGATTTGATAAAATTTTACAGTGTCATCTTCAAATTATACAAAATTGATATTGATATTCAAACATGGGTTACCAAAATAAAGCCACTGTAGATTGTCTGATAATTTTTTTTTTTCAGTCTTTTTTGAAATGCGATCTCCCTGTAGCCCCAGCTGGTCTGGAACTCATTATGTAGACCAGGATGGCCTTGAACTCACAGAGATCCTCGTGCCTCTGCTTCCCAAGTGCTGAGACTACAGGCATGCGCCACCACACCCGGCTTATCATTGTAATTTTTATCCCTATGATTTCCTATTAAAAAATAAAAGCTTATGTTCAAAGAGCACTAACATTTCTTCACAATGACTTAGAGAAGTGTCAGGTGATAAGGACTGGAAAGAGTCCAGCTTTGGCTGATAATTTAAACAGGAAATCAATAATAATAATATGTTCATTTTTTTAAAAGTGATCAAGTTTTCACTGGATTGACATTAAGAGATGTTACCCACACCAGGAACCAGGTAAAGAGAAAGGATACATGGCTGTAAAGGAAAAGAAACAACCTGAGGGGGACAGTAGGGAACAGATGTTACCTGAGGGAGTTAGAAAAACTGGGAGTAATCAGCAAGGAGGAGAGGAGGGAGAGACATGCAAGGGACTATGGGGTGCAAGAGGGAGGGAAGTCAGGAGAGGAAAAATGGTGGGAACCAGGGAGGTATTGAGGGAGGGTGGAGATAATGGGGGGCACTGTGACCAGGGAGGGAGGGAGGGAGGACGGAAGTTGGATGGGAGAAAAAAGAATGGAGATGAATGGGGGAGAGGGGCGCCCACCTAGGAAACCTAGAGGAAAAAGTGATGCCTCAGACACCCTATGAGAAATGCGTATTAGAGTGTCTGAACATTAATGCATATGTATACCTGGGACCTGTCTGACAGGGAATGAAGTGCCAGATACAAGAGACCTCCCTTTAGAGTGACAAGCATGCCATACAGCACACATCAGAGTAGCTTCTTTTTGCATTAGATGGAGGCTACTGCAAAGCTGCACATCTAGTCAGGCATAGAGAACATACATACGGGAGATGGCCAGTACTAGGTGACACACCTGCAGTCGAATCTCTACAACTAAGGCCCATGGGACACAGTGGAATAAGGGGTAGAGAGAGGCCTAATGTACCCCTCAACTCTCACTAGTGAGGCTCCTTTGTACATCAGAGATGCACACATAAGGCCACATCTGGCCAAGTTTTGGAGAATAAGAGAGTGTAGGATGTAGGCTGGAACTCCTATACGAAACCTCTACCACCCACGGCTCAGGGACCATTGCGGAAGAGGCAGAAAGATTCTAAGAGCCAGGGCTGGTTCCTGATTACAGAGAGGGAGGCTTCCAGGCCACTGGAGGCTTGCTCATGTGAACCTGTGGCAGCAGTGGTATGTAGGACCCATGTCAGCTCAATGAAACAAGGGCCCAAAGGGGAGGTGAGAAATAAGTGGTAGGCCAGCACTGGATTGAGAACTATTTGAGAATAATTGCTGCTGGGTGAGGTATGACTAACATACAACCACTGGATGGACTGACTAGACTCCAGCGGACACATTTACACTGAAGAACACTTGGGTATAAACACCTGAATGAACAGGACTCAACATGGATGGTAGAAAGCATAGGATTCAGTGGGGGGAATAGGTGGAGGTATAGATAGGGGAGGGGAGTCTGGATTTGAGTGGGATATATTGTATGGAATTTTAAAAGCTCAATACATTTTTTTTTTTTTAATTCAAACAGCCAAGCATGGTGGCACATGCCTTAATCTCAGCACTTGGGAGGCAGAGGCAGGCGAATTTTTTTGAGTTGAGACCAGCCTGGTCTACATAGCAAGTTCCAGGCTAACTGGGGCTACCTTGTCTCAAAAAGACCAAAAAAAAAAAAAAAATCTTACACACGCTTATCACTTGCTTTACCTCCTTCTGGAAATACTTTTTGCATGTCTGGGTTGAACCGCAGCCCAAACCTGCTCACCACATAGCAAACTGCTAACTGGGAAATGGCTAACTCACAACAGATAGTCCACATAAGCAATTGTATACCACACTGCTCAAGGCAATTAAGTTTATCGAAATTCTTAGGAACTTCAGTATTATCTTAGTTAAAACTCATACTCCTTTAAAAAGTCATTATTGCAGGGAGGGGCAAAGGATATATAACCCAAGAACACCAAAAGGCACCTCTCTCACCATTTTGTGGCACTGTCAGGAGGTCACAGGATCTGTATTTGACTGGTGGACTTTACAGCACAGCGGTAAATGTGGGGTGCCCACTCTTCTGTAAATAAACCCCTACTCTATACTGTTAAATAATAATAAAAAAGGCATTATTGCAGGGAGGGGCAAAGGATATATAACCCAAGAACACCAAAAGGCACCTCTCTCACCATTTTGTGGCACTGTCAGGAGGTCACAGGATCTGTATTTGACTGGTGGACTTTACAGCACAGCGGTAAATGTGGGGTGCCCACTCTTCTGTAAATAAACCCCTACTCTATACTGTTTTAGCAAGCCCAATAAACTCATTAGAATTTTCCAAAGAAAGAACAACATCAAAAATAGAATAACAATAAAAAGAACAGAGCTAATAGAAATCTTTTTCTATTACATGCCTTTAAGA
>NW_008335359.1:207832-209223 GCF_000622305.1 Nannospalax galili
AAGCCACTACTGACCAAGAATATCTACTGCTTAACAGAAGTTTTTAAAATGAATTACTTTCATTTGGTATTATGGACAGAGAAAATTCCTGTTGAAGTATTAAGATGCTCTTTTTAGACACTGAGGACAAGACAGAATAAGAAAAGCAACCCCAAACTAACAAAACAAATGCCAGGAACAGAACTTAAATCTGATTAAAAAGGAAGGAAGGGAGGAAGGGAGAGAGGGAGGGAGGGGCGGGCTGGAGACACTGGAGAGATGGCTCAGCAGTTAAGAGCACTGGCTGTTCTTCCAAGAGGATCTTCATTCGGTTTGATTCCAGCACCCAAATGGTGGCTAACCAATTTGAGACTCCAGTTCCTGGGACTCCAACACCCTCTCCTGGTCTCCTCGGGTACTGTATGACATAGGTGCACTTACATACACGCAGGCAATACACAGGCATAAAACAAAAATAAAACAGAAAAATTTTAAAGTAACTTAAAGGAAGATTTCTTACAAATATGTCTTCATGAAATATCAGCAAGGATTTTCTTATAATTCTCCCTTAGTAATGTCCAGTCTTTCCAAACAGAACACCAAAAATATCACCAAGATTTATTAGGTATTATATTAGTATCAGCTGTCAATAACCAAGTGTTCTCTCTTGAACAGGGATACTGCATGTGGCCCAGGCTGTACAGGAATTGGGGAATCCTCCAGCTCCTCTGCCTTCCAAGTGTTGGGATTACAGGGTTTAGACACCATGCCTATCTTCTTCCCAAACAACATGGTCAATCTTACAAGATTATTCAACCATCAGACACCAAAATATTTTATAACCAGACAGTGGGTTGTCAGGAGCAAATTTACAGACCAAGATATTCAAGTCACTAAGGCATCAAATGGTTTACTTTAAAAACAACTTCAAGTAGGGTGTGGTGACTCACATCTGCAGTCCCTACATTTGAGAGGCTCAGGCAGGAAGATTGCCAAGTTTGAGTCTAGCCTGGGCTACAAAGTGAAACTTTGTCTCAACCCCAGCCCTGGAAAGATGGGTTTGGCTCCCAGTACCCACATGGCTCACTGTAACTCCAGTTTCAAGACTCTGATGCCTTTTTCTAGACTCCATGAACCCCTACACACACCTAGTGAACATAAACTCCCACACACAAATATATATATATATATATGCTCAGACAGGAAGATTGCCAAGTTTGAGTCTAGCCTGGGCTACAAAGTGAAACTTTGTCTCAACCCCAGCCCTGGAAAGATGGGTTTGGCTCCCAGTACCCACATGGCTCACTGTAACTCCAGTTTCAAGACTCTGATGCCTTTTTCTAGACTCCATGAACCCCTACACACACCTAGTGAACATAAACTCCCACACACAAATATATATATATATATAT
>NW_008335359.1:227742-229803 GCF_000622305.1 Nannospalax galili
ATGTAACTTGAAAATACAGCATTGTCTGTCTCAAAAAGACAAAAAAAAAAAAAAAAGTATTAAAAACCTCCAATGTATAGAATTTGTAACTCAAGTCATTCAGTAACCTGAATTATGTAACTTGAAAATACAGCATTCTCGCCCACCTCTAAAAGCAAGTGTGAGTTAGTTCAAAGATCACAAAAACTGGCTCCAAAAGACAACTTTTGGGTCTGTCTCAAAAAGACAAAAAAAAAAAAAAAAGTATTAAAAACCTCCAATGTATAGAATTTGTAACTCAAGTCATTCAGTAACCTGAATTATGTAACTTGAAAATACAGCATTCTCGCCCACCTCTAAAAGCAAGTGTGAGTTAGTTCAAAGATCACAAAAACTGGCTCCAAAAGACAACTTTTGGAAACAAAGTCTAAATTCCTTTAAACAATTCAATAATTTAGTGGAAATTTTACTAAATGGCCTAAGATTCTCCTGCAAGTTTTGGCTACAATTTTTTCCTTGCTGCCCTCCAAACAAGACATACAGATATTCAAAATATCCAAACTATTCCATGACACTTTTGCATACTAGCTTTCATCAACAGGCATTCTTACATTTAGTAATTTGCATGTGCAGAATACTAGCAAGATAGAAAGGGGTGGGTTTCCAGGTATGGACCATTTTAAGAGACTCCAGCTTTAGTCTTTAGATACTCTGTTGCCTACCAAAGGGTAGCAAGATATTTTGTACTAGATCAGACTTTTCCTTCTAGATCTGATCAATGTTATCTATTTCACATGCATATCTTCCATCCTCCCTGATGGAAGCTTTTGAAAGAAAAGGGTTGGTTATCTACAAATGCCTTCAGTGCAAAGATAATCCCTATCCAAATGAATATAAATTATTGGCAAGGTCAGAAAACAGATTGTGCCATCCAAAGCCTTCTGGAAACTAAAAACATTCATAAATCCTTTTGACTTTTGAGCATCACTTTCTTTACAACTTCCAAAGTCTACCAAGTCCACAGATTAACAATTTAGAAAACTTGACAGCTCCATTCATAAAAATTTCCCAACCACTGGCACACAGGCTTAGAGGTACACTGCCTTTTATCTGTGTGACCAAGGACTAGTAGTGTTCCTTCGAAGGTAAGCAAATACAATTTCAATTCTCACGAAGCAGTCTCTAAGAGGTCACTGGCACCCAACATAACACACACATATGGAAGTGAATCCAAGGACCGAGAAGATAAATCTCACCAGGCTGCACAAAGCATAAAACAAGTAAACAACAAGTTAAAAAGAAAAGTCTTGTCTTGGTAAAAGGGAGATCAGACTCTCGGCAGAAGCACATGACTCAACCACTGGCTTGTGCCTAAGTATTCACACAGTCCACTACACAAAAGTGGGTTTTCCCATCTCCAACTAAGGCCCGGCCTTGGGGGCATCACGGTGAAGTTGTGCTATTTCCGTGAGTGTGCGCGCACAGCGCGGGGGGTGGGATGGGGTGGGGGTGTCATTTTATTTCGCTGAATCACAACTCCCCCACATCCCCACCCTAAACCGACACACACAACACCGCAAAAGAAAGGGGCTTGCTGCACCGACGCCAGTGAGCACAGACCCGGCAAAACAAAGCATCCAAAGAGGGGGCTTCCAGGCTGCGAGTGGGTGGGTCAAGAAGGCTCCGCCGGTCACCCCTTCTGTCCCCTAGGTCCGGCTTCCCGACAAGCGTCCTACGGCAGCCCCCACCCTCAGGCCAGGACCTGGATCCTAGGCAGAGCTTCAGGGATAACCGGTAGGTGAACCGATGGAAGCAGGAGCTCGCTGCCCCACTGCCTGCAGAAGGAACCAGGTGGCGGAAGGGCAGAGCGCACGAGCCCGGCGCCCAAGCGTGGCCCAGGCCGCTCCGACACGGACTCGCAGCCAATGGATCCGGCGCTACCCGCGGCCACCATCCTGGGCCCAGACTCACCCGGGTCGGGCGCGCACCGCAGATCCCCGGGCAGCCGCTTCCTTCTCCTCCTCCTCACTTGACAAAATGGCGGCGGCAGGAAGTGCCGGTCGCTTAGCCCGCCCCCCCGCC
>NW_008335359.1:229984-309568 GCF_000622305.1 Nannospalax galili
AACCCACAACCCGCGAGCCGGCCCGGCCACCGCGACGCCCACGAGCGGGCGGCCCCGGTTCCGCAAGCGCGGAGGCCACAGGCCTCGGCCCGTGAAGCTGCGGCCTCGGGGCCCACACGGCGCCGCGCGGATGGCGTAGGTGGTGGCGCAGCAGCCTCGTTACGCAATGCAGGCTACACGGCCTGCGCCGTGGAACTCCCGCCACCCGCCTCGCGGTCCCTGAAGGGCACCGACCCTCACCTGAGACGCTAGGCCGCACGCCGCCGCCGCCCCCTCTCCGGGCCGCCTGCGCAAGCCGCCGCCGCCGGCGCCGCCACTGCTTCGGTTCCTCCGCTGCGGGAGAGCAGAACAAACAGCCCAGCCGCCGCCACCACAGCGCCAGCGCACTGACGTCACCGCGCACGCTGCGCGCGCGGCCCCGCGCCGTCGCAGCCTCCCGGTGTGCGCGACCCGCCCGCGCACCACGCTCCCGAGAACGTCCCGGGAGCCAGCTTCCGGACTCTGGGTGAGTGCATCTGAGCGGCTCCTGGGATCTGGGGCCGCGCGAACTGAGGGGAGGAGGCTGAGGGAACCTTCGAAAGCCGAGTGCACCCCGCAGACTGAGTGGAGGGACCCCACGGAATGAGGGAGGAGGCCTAGTGCGCTCCGCAGTCGATAAAGGAACCCCATGGACAGAGAGGAGCCTGAGTGAACCTGACAGACAGTGAAGACACCCCACGACTGAGGGAGGAGGCCCAGTGCACCTCGCAGACTGAGTGAAGAGACCTCACTGACTTGGGAAGAGGCCGAGGGCACGGTGAAGGTGAAGAGTGCATTTAATAGTACTTGGTGTGCATCTAATATTGTTTTATAGTCATTGTATACTTAGGACACAGTAGTTATTTTATAGTTACTTTATAATAGATGTTTGCTAAGAGTTTTACTGAAGAGGAAATAAAACTAAAATGGAGAACACAAAGACCACAAGAACTATCTTTAAAACGTGGTTAACTGCAGTTATCTAATGGAACATATGTTTGCAAATGTCCTGTTTCCTAAGGTGCCAGCAATAAATTCTATTGCTAAAGAATGTCTTAACCCCTGCACTCAATATCTGCTCTTGTAAGCATGCTTGGCCCCTGAAGTGCAAAAGCAATCACCCCTTCCCTCCCCTTGGTGGTCTTAAGACAAGTAAAGCCTCTGTGCTGGTGATCACTTTAAAATTCTAACTTAAATCCACCAATGTTGTAAGGGTTAAGAAATGAGGTGGGGCCGTTGTTGCACGCCTTTATCAGCACTCCAGAGGCAGAGGCTGGTGGATCTCTCTGAGTTCAAGGCCAGCCTGGTCTACATAGCCAGTTCCAGGCCAGCTGGGGCTACAGGGGGACCCTGTCTCAAAAAGCAAAAAACAGAAAAAAAAGAAAGAAGAAATAAGGTGGGGAAGCCTAAAAAAACTGTAAGGGGCTATAGGTTGGGGCTCAGAACTTCACAGGGCTACCTCATCTGGGTCCAGGGGCATAAATAAATCTGAGTTCTCCATCTCTCAGAATGAAACTTGATCTCTGAAGCCAGGTGTGGTGGTGAACACCTTTAATCCTATCACTTGGGAGGCAGAAGCAGGTGGGTCTCTGTGAGTTTGAGGCCAGCTTTGTCTACATAGTGAGTCCCAGACCAGCTGGGGCTACAGGGAGACCCTGTCTCAAAAAAAAAGAAAAAGAAAAAAAAGAAACTTGATCTCTAGACTGCCTGATTTCTGTAACAGTTTTAGAGCCCCCAGCAACATTCCTACCACACCAGCCCCTGGAACCCCTGGAATGATAGCCTGGCTAGGCCAAGAGAGGGTACCACTTGATCTTTTGGGTCGCATTTCACATTGACATTCTCATCTCCAGAACAGCTGAGCCCAAGGACCAGAGATGGTCACAAGGAAAAGTAAGGTCTGGAACCCAGGTCAGATCTGCCCTTAAGGATAGAAGGAGAGCCCAATCACCTCTCAAAGAGCAGCCTTAGTATGCCTCTGGGAAGTTAGAAGCAAAACCCACAAATCTAGGCATAGGAAGTAGCCTAGGAAATACTGCATAGGAGGGTCACTTCCTGTGTTAGGGAGCTCTGGAAAGAAGAGGGGAAGGCAATGTTTAAATAAACTTAGAATGCTTGAGTGAGTGAGCAGCCTGATTCATTTATGTTCAGGCACAAATCTGTGGCTCCACAGCTGGGCACCCTTAAGATCCCCTAAAGGCTACAGCGTCTGAGTGAGTGGGTGCGCCTGCCATACTGTGAATAACATATGGACCAGGGAGGTATCAGACTAGAGTCTGATTGTAAGTCATAAAATTGAGTCCACCATGGACCTAAGCTCCTTTGAGACAGTGCAGATGAGTGCCGGAATGATGTCCTCTTTCAAGGAGACACCCACTCTTGTTTGTCTCTGCAGTGCTGAAGAAGGGAGGGAACTCTGGGGAGGGTACTGAAATAAAGCTCTCATATGTCTTAGAGATCCCTCTGCCCAAAGTACATTGGAACACTGTTCTTTGAAAAGATCTCTACTGTCTATAGCCATTCTGTGTCCCAGATCCAAGTAAATGGCCCATTGAGTATTTCTTCTATAAGGCAAAAATTTTAATTAAACCCAGAGATCTCTATTCTCCTGGAGCCATTGGAATCAAGATAGAAAAAGGCCAGGGTCCTCATCCACATTTTTTGTCACTGCTCTACATTCTGCAAGGACCTAGCGACCCTTTAGAGCAGCCCTCAAGAGGAATTTATTGGAGCACTCCTTACATACCTCATTGTATTCTGGAGCATGACCAGGAACTGGAGAGCCACTTACCTTAACCTTCTTAACTGTATAGGCCTGTTTTCTCCCATTAGAGACCTGGGCTTGTTAGGAATGCCAAACTTTTAACAAGCGGGGGTGTCAGGAATACTTGGGTTACATGAAGATTCACCATGGGAGGGAAATCCTCAAAATCTGTTGCCTTTGACTGCATGATGAGAAATTTCAAGAAGAGTTCTGGAGACTATAAAGTTAAGATGACCTCAGGGAATCTCTATATCCTATGCCAAGTGAAATGGCCCACCTTTGGTGGGGAATGACTCCTGGAAGATACCGTAGACCTTTCTACTGCCGGCTGTATATCATGTGGTGACCCTGCTCAGATCAATTTCTATACATAGACTCATGGTTAGAAGAGGGTTACTAACCTTAACACAAGGGACGGGAAAAGAGAACTGATGAAAGTTATTTACCAAGGGGACCTGGAAGAGGAACATATCACCATACATTTCCATGGCTTCACTAGCCCCCAGACAACCCCTGTACCCAGAATTGCCAGAGTGCCCTCCTCTAGTGCTATCCTCACCACCCCAGTCATCTGAGAGACTACCAAGCCCAAGTCCAGCCTGACCATCCCAGTCACCTGAAAGGATGCCAAGTCCAAGTCTGAGGCAACTCTGTTCATCTAACCAGACAAGCCAACAGCCTATAGCCCTCCAGATACCCCTCCAGATGACCCAGGGCCCCTGCAGATTGTCGAAGATGGCATGGCTTGGCTAGACTGTCTTGTCTTCTACAACTACCAGCCTTTCAGCATGACAGACCTCTCCAACTGGAAGCAGTGCACCCCAGCTTACCCAGAAAAGCCTCAGGTGATGATTGATCTGCTTAAAAATAGATTTATTTTTAAAATTCACCGGCTAACCTGGGACAACTGTCAGCAACTTCTCTTAATCCTTTTCAGTACTGAGGATCCACACTGCATCCTATCTGAGGCCTGAAACTAGCTCCAAGGGCAAGTGCCAAATACTGAGCCAGGGGACTGGAGAGATGCCTCAGTGGTTAAGAGTACTTGCTGCTCTTGCAGAAGCCTGGGGTTCAATTCTCAGCACCCATATGACAGCTAACAACTGTATATAACTCCAGTTCCAGAGGAATCCAGCACCCCCTATGACCTCTATAGGCATCGCACAACATGGGTGCACTTACATACATACCAGTCAGAACACTCATTACACATAAAATAAAAATAAAATTTAAATACTGAGCCAGATCTGCAGCATGGGCCCTGAAGACTATGCCAGCCATTCTACCTAAATAGATTTCAATGTTCAGGATGGAAGAGAATCTCTCCAAACATACAGGTCGCTGTGTTACAGGGATTGAGAGCTGGAGCAAGAAGCCGACCAGCATACTCAAAACAATAGGGATCCTCCAGAAACCAGATGAGTTGCCCTGGGAGTTCTATAAGAGTCAGTGAGGCATACCAGGTGTACACTTTCTTTGATCCCAAAGACAGGAAAATCAGCACATGGTGAATGCAGCATTTGTGACCAATCCTGTACCACTATCCACCCAAAGCCCCAAAAATTGGAAGACTTTGCTTTGATGAATGCTACACAGTTGTTGGAACTTGCAAGGGAGATGTTTGTGAACCATGACCAGGAAGCCCCCAAAATGGTGAGTAAGTGAATGAAACAATATGTGTCTCTATTGATTGCCAGTCCTATATCCCACTTTTACTGGTAAACCCAGAGGGAATCACTACTATCCTGTTCAGGACCTCCATGTAATTGAGATGCCTCCAGTAATGCAGTGGGCACCATTCACGGAGTGAACCCAAACCCCTACACCCTCCTGAGCCTCCTACCCCCTCATTCAGATTGATGCACATCTCTTAACCTATAGGATGCCTTTGTTTGCTCATGAGTCAGCCTGTTTGCCTTTGAATGAGAAGATCCACAGACCAGGAGGAAGGCACAGCTAATGTGAACTGGATTGCCACAAAGCTTCGAGAGTTCAGTCACCTTGTTTGTTTAGGCACTGACTGCTGATCTCACCTTTCGTAGAGAAACTGAACCGTACCTTGCTTCAATATGCGGATGACTTTGCTAGTTAATCCCTTCCAGAAGGACTGCTGGGAAGGTATTAGAGCTCTTCTGATCCTGCTCTCTTCCATGGAATATAGTTTCATTGAAAAAGCGCTAAATTTACAGACAAGAGGTGAAATACCCTGGGTTCATCATTTCCAAAGGACTTCGGGCACTTGGGTATGAGAGAAAGTAGGCCATCTGTTTAATGTCTTGACCAAAGATCAAGAGAGAGGTCTGGGAGTTTCTTAGTGCAGCCAAATTCTGCAGGATATGGATATCAAGTTTCTCAAAAATTGTCAAGTCACTGTATGAAGTCACAGCTGGGTCTGGTAAAGACCACTTAAGATGAGGACCTGAGGGGGCTAGAGAGATGGCTCAGTAGTTAAGCGTACTGGCTGTTCATGGGCTAGGTGTGGTGGTGCAAGCCTTTAATCCTAGCACTTGGAAGGTAGAGGCAGGTGGATCTCTGTGAGTTCAAGGTCAGCCTGGTCTACATAGTGAGTTCCAGTCCAGCTGGGGGCTACTGGGAGATCCTGTCTCAAAAAGGCAAAAAAAAAAAAAAAAAAAAAAAGTGTACTGGCTGTTCTTGCAGAATTCCCCAGGTTCAAATCCCAGCATCCACATGGCATTTAACAACCACCTGTAACTCCAGTCCCAGAGGATCTGATGCCCTCTTCTGTCCTCCACAGGCACTGCATGACACAGGTGTACTTAACGCACATGCAGATATAACTTTCATACACATAAAATAAAAATAAATTTTAAAAAATGGGGACCTGAGCAAGAGGAGGCCTTCAAGGAAGTAAAGAAACTCCTAACCAACACACCACCCAGTGTTCAGTCTACCAGATGTAACTTGGGACTTTAACCTCTGTGCTCAAGAAAAATCATGTTGCACTGGTGGCCCTGATTCAAACAATTGGACCCTGGCAAAACATCCAGTTGCATATCTACCCAAGTAGCTACAGGATGTCCACCTTGTCTCTCTGAGCTCTAGCTGCCACTGTGGATAAACTCACAAAACCTGAATGTAGAAGTCCCACACTCTGTCACTGCTTTAATGAATAACCAAGGGCATAATTGGTTGATCAACACTAGAATGACTCACTATCAAGGACTACTTTGTGAAAAATCAACAGATCTACCTCAAAACAGAGCGTTATTTCTAGCCACCTTTTTGCCCAATGAAGTAGCCACCCCCCCCATCATCACTGCAAAGAGATAATAGATAAGGTCTATTCAATTAGTCTAGGCTTGTCTGAGGTCCTCCCTTCAGAACTTGGAGTTACATTTGGTTACTGATGGGAGCAGCTTTATCATCCGCAATGGGAAATGACAAACTAGGTATGCATTAACCACTACAGACAAGGTCATCAAGGCTGAGACCTTACCACAGGGCTGGTCAGCTCAAAGCAGAATTATGGGTACTCATCCAGGCACTATGACTTGCCAACATTTACACCAATTCAGGATATGTCTTTGCTACCCTACATATGAATGGCACATCTATTGACAGCAGGGGGAAAGGAAATTAAAAATAAAGAAGAAATCCTTCAGTTGTTAAAGATAATTTGGAACCCCCCCCCAAGTGGCAGTGACTTACTGCAAAGGCAGCCAGAAAGGAAATGCCCCATTAGCAAGGGCAACCAAGGAGGCTGCCAACCAACCAAATGCTACAGATGGACCTGAGCCTATCTCAAAGATCCTTTTAGCACCAGAATTGTCCCATCTCCAAGATACACTAAAGAGGAGGACCAATGGGTTGTAAATAAAGAAGGAACTAAAAGGTGAGGCTGGTGGGAGGTAGAGACTTTTTAATTCCTATTAGGGTGGCAACTCGGTTAATAAGACAATATTGTGAAATAATGCACCTAGGGAAGACTGCTCTGGAAAGCCTGCTGAGCCGCTATACTTCATCCCTAAATTTCTAACCCTATGTGCCCAAGTTAGCTCAAGGTGCATGACATGCACAAAACAACTCTGACCAAAGACCAAAACCCAACCAGAACCATGCCCTGTGAAGATCTAGAGATGGACTTTACAGAAGTCAAACTTTGCCAAGGATATCGCTATCTGCTTATGTTGATTTGTACTGACTCAGAATGAACTGAAACCTTCTAACTCACATGGAACAAGCACAGGAAGTACTCAAAACCCTATTGAGGAAAATTATTTCAAGATACAGATTGCCATTCTCAATAGGGTCAGATAATGGGCCTGCCTGTGTATCTGAAACACTTCAAACATTGTCTAAAACTTTAGGAGTCAAATGGAAACTTTACACAGCTTATAGGCCTCAAAGTTAGGGAAAGTTGAATGAATTGGACCCTAAAACCTACTTTAAGTTTTTCCTGGAAACCCAGATACCCTGGATTGACCTGTTATCCCCACTCTACTCTCAACAGGATGCACCCCCAAATCTTTTCAGCTAATCCCCTTTTGAAGTCCTTTATGGGAGAGCTCCCCCAACAAATTGGAAAGTTAATGGAGGACTCCCTACAGGTAAAAGACTTAGAAATGTCCAGACATCTCCTAGCCCTAGGAAAAATCCTATATCAGCAGGAAAATATTAGGAAGGGCTCTGGTTCCCTTGAGAAATTGGGTGTATCCCTACCAGCTAGGATATGAAATATGTGTTAAAGACTGGAAAAAGGAACCACTCTAGCCAGTTTGGACCGGCCATCACATTGTCCTACTGGCAACTCCCACTGTTGTTAGAGTTGTAGTTGTCACTTAGTGGCTCCATCACACCTGAATGAAAGGAGCCTCTCTCCACAAGGACCAGAGAAGCTAGGTGTGGTGGCACACACCTTTAATATAAGTACTTGGGAGCCGTGGCAGGTGGAACTCTGTCAGATCGAAGCGAGCCTGGTCTACTAGGGAGACCCTGTCTGAAAAACAAAAAACCCCCAAGAGGCCTAGGTGAAAAAGCTGCATCCTGATTTAGGTCACACTGCAGCCCAATGGGACTGTACCCAAGGACATCATCCCTGCTATGACCACACCCAGAAGCTGGTCAGTCCATGCACAGTGGGAGATAGAGGATTCTACAATCTCACCCTGGAAGGGGTAGCTTGAGGAATTCATTGGGGGGACACCTGGGCGAGATGGTCAAAATATCATCCTATATTCCTATAAATCTAATAATAACTGCTAGCCTTAATGCTTTCTGGGCCTAGTAGCAACAGCCCCAGATGACTGGAATCGGCTAGAAAAGATAGTCTTAGCATTACTATATTTAGGTAAAATGGATATATACTTTGAAATTTTTTGCTTTTTATAAACATTTGCGCTCCCCAGGGTCTAGAGCGTGAGAAGCCCTTTGCCTCTGCCATGTCACTGAATATTATTCACACCACAGCAATAGGTTCCATATTTCATGTATCAAGCAAAATCTTAGCTTTTATAGGGCATTAAGAAAGATCTATGTAACTGGGTTAGAGTTCAACTGCCTCATCTGTTACTATGAAAAGATTGCAGGGATGCTTGTATGATCTCCATAGGCTGCCCTCCCCACAATCTGAGAAATTTCCACTGTGTAGCCTACATGGGTCCTCAGAATATAAAATAATCTGGAATAAGACAGTTGGAGCCATGTTTCAAAGCTAAGCTTATATAAGGATAAGACTATAGCTCCTTCAGGGACTCCTGGAACACAATTTACATGACTGTCAGGTATTCCTAGTACCCCTGCTACCAAGTCCCTGATGGAGCAATCTCGGGGACTTATTCCACGTGGGCCCCAGCAGGGGAGCCCCAAGGTAAATTGTCATCTAATCCACTCCCTGGACCTGCACCAAACCCATCACCCCTACCAGTTCCTCTAGAGACTCAAGTATTTATTTTAGGACTTACAACTTAGATACTGGGAATAGTTAACTTACCATCTGTTGGTGCTACAGGATACCACCCTACCAGCTGACTGTTGGCTCTGCTTGCCTGTGGGGACCCTGAGAGGTCTTGATACCCCGATCTACATACTGACCCTAACCACACTTGAAAAGGGATGACACGGACTCCATGCAGTCCAAGCTGGAAACCTCCATGAACAGTGAACCACTGGAATGTATACAGGGACTTTGCTGAGTTATAAACACCTCCAACAGCCTCCAATACAGCTGGACTCATGACTACACATTCACCCACTCTGTCCAACTGAGGAAATATTGTGCACTAACCACTCCTCATTCCTGTTTATCTGCAATTCTTTGTCCTGTGCTTTCCTGCCAAAAGGTAGAATGGTATCTGTATGTTGGCTTTCCTAACTCTGCATATAGACATCATTACTGGGGACCAACCTAGTGATTGCCTGTGATAGATACAGCAGATCCAAAAGAGTACCCATACTGATTCCTCTCCTTGTAGGATGGGAAATCACCTCAGGTACAGCCCTAGGGTATAGCTAATATGGAAGCTAAAGTCAAATGCCTTACCCAAGAATTTAATGAAACCCTCTAAGAAATCTCAGAATCCATTTTTTAATAGAAAAACAATTTGACTTACTAAGCTGCAGTAGTTTTACAAAATGGAAGGGGACCTGATATATTAACAGCAGAAAGATGAGGTCTATGCTTGTTCCTACAGGAAGAATGATGTTTTTACATAAACTTATCTGGGATAGTACAGGGTAGAATCTGTGACCTGCTGGATGAGATACAAAAGTGAAGAGAGGACACCTGACTTCCTCCTAGACCCTCTGGGCCTCACTATCCCCACCTCATTCCCTCACATTCCCACTGTCATTGCTCACAGTGGCACATCTCTTTGGACTCTTTCTCCTCTGCATCCTGGGAAATTTCATTTCCTCCCACTAGGAAGCAATAAAATTACAAATGATCCTGAATTCTGGGCCCACATATCAAGCAGTAGGACAAGAGGACCTCCAAGATCCAATAGTTTAACAAAGCAGGTCTCTAAGGGTTGATGCCTTAGGTGATAATAAGCAGGCATCAAAAGGAGGAATGAAAAGGGAAAATACACCTATTCCTTCATTATTTAGTGTTCTTCTAAAATTTGTCATTCTATACTTTATAATAGATCTTTGCTAAAAGTTTTATTGAAGAAGATAGAAAACTAAAATGGAGAACAGAAAGGTCACAAGGGCGATCTTGAGAGTGGTTACTACAATTATCTAATGGAACATGTTTGTAATTGTCCTGTTTGCTCAGGCACCAGCAGTAAATTCTATTGCTAAAGAATGACTTAACCCCTGTACTCAATATCTGCTTCTGTAAACATGCTTGACTGCTTAACCACAGAAGGAATTTCCCCTCCGTGCTAGTGATCTCAAGACTAATTTAAATCCACCAACATTGTAACGGCCAAGAAATCAGGTGGGGAGCTCATCTGGGTCCACTGGCATAAATAAGCCTGAGTTCTCAGTTTCTGTGAAGGATGCTTGGTCTCTTGACTGCCTGGTTTCTGCAACAAAGGGACCCTTACAGACTGTGGGAGGAGACTGAATGCACCCCACAGATGTGAAGGGACCCCATGGACTGAGGGAAGGACCACAGTTGAGAGAAGAGGATCCTATAGATGAAAGGAGGCCTAAGGGGCCACCAGAAGACTAAGGGAGCAAACCCACAGACCCAAGGATGAGTGAGGACCCTCACAGGGAAGGACAAAGTGAGTTGAGGGAGACCCACAGTGGGCCTAAGAGAAAAGATTTTAAGGCTAAGATCGACATCCAAATTTTTAAAATATTATTTTTATTTTATGTGTATGAGTATATTGCCTGCATGTGTGTAAGTGCACTCATGTCATGCAATGCTGACAGAGGTCAGAAGAGGGCATTGGATTCTCCTGGAACTGAAGTTATATATGGTTGTTAGCCATCATGTAGGGGCTGAGGATTGAACGTGAGTCCTCTGCAAGAGCAGCTAGTGCTCTTAATCACAGAGCCATCTCTTCAATCCCCAGAAATCCAATTTTTTTTCTTGTATTTTTTAATTTTATGTGTATGTGTGTATTGCCTACATGTAGGTAAGTGCACCCATGTTGTGCAATGCCCGCAGAGGTCAGAAGAGGCTGTCGGATCCCCTGGGACTGGAGTTACGGACAGTTGTTAGCTGCCATGTGTGTGCTGGGATTCAAACCCGGGTCTTATGCAAGAACAACCAGTGTTCTTAACCCCTGAGCCATCTCTCCAGCCCCTAGATAAAATATATTTTTTCTAAATGATAGACAGGCTGGGCGTGGTGGTGCACGCCTTTAACCCCAGTACTTGGGAGGCAGAGGCAGGCGGATCTCTGTGAGTTCAAGACCAGCCTGGTCTACATAGTGAGTTCCAGGACAGCTGGGGCTACATGGAGACTCTGTCTCAAAAAGACCAAAAAATATAAATAAAATAAAACAAAATAAAATAAAATGATAGACTTTCAAAAGAGGCAGGTGGTGAAGAGAGACCTCGATGCCTAATGGAAATTCCAAGGAGAAACTCATGCCTGAGAGAGATTACCTGCTAGGTGTTGGCAATACAGATTTCACTACACCCAACCAAGAAATTATCTTCCTCATGTCAAAATATTTTGAAATAAGGAGCCATCAAGAAAAAAAATTTTTCAAGGCATGGTCTTAAGAATTTTTGGAGTATGACCTACATACAACCACTGGAAGGGCTGACTGGATCTCCAGTGGATGCATTTACACTAAAGGACATTTGGGTACAAACACCTGAATGAACAGAATTTAGCATGTATGGCAGAGTGCGTGGGGTTCCGTAGGGGAATGGTGGAGGCATGGATGGGGGAGGGGGTCTGGATTTGATTGGGAAATGTATGAAATTAGAATAGCTCAGTAAGTCTGGCATGGTGGTGCATGCCTTTAATTCCAGCACTTGGGAGGCAGAGGCAGGTTGGATCTCTGTGAGTTCAAGGCCGCCCTTGTCTACATAGTGAGTTCCATGGCTACAGAGAGACCCTGTCTCAAAAACCCCAAAAAAAAAAAAAAAAAAAGAAAGAAAGAAAAGAAAAAAGTTCAGTATTTAAAAATATATAAATTTAAAAATTGCAACAATAAAAAAAGAATTTTTGCTTTTGGGAGGGTGCCAGTGGGTTTTAAATATTAAGATTCACTGAGATGTTCTGTATGAAATACAGAAAAATTCAATTAAAAAATTTTTTAAAAAAGAATTCTTGCTCTTGTTGGAAAGATGGCTCAGCAGTTAATAGCACTTCCTAATCTTCCAGAGGACTTGGGCTCAGTTCCTAGCATCCACATAGGGTAGCTTACAACTACCTATAGCTCCAATTTGTAGGATCTGATAACCCTCTTCTGTTGTACACATTTAAGCACACACACACACACACACACACACACACACACACTTTTTTTTCTTTTGAGACAGGGTCTCCCTGTAGCCCCAGCTGTCCTGGAACTCACTATGTAGACCTGGATGGCCTTGAACTCACAGAGATCCACCTGCCTCTGCCTCCTGAGTGCTGGGATTAAAGGTGTGTGCCACCACGCCCGGCTCATAATTTTTTTTTTTTAAGAATTCTTGCTCTTCCTGCCTCAGCCTTCTGAGTGATGAGATTACATGTCAGCATCACCATACCCAGGCCTCCTTTCTTGGCTGGTATCTACAGGAGTTCTGAAGATTTATTAGTACTGGCCTTGAAGCCTAGGACACTCTCTTGTCCCAAATTAACTCTAAGACTCAGTGACTAAGTCAACTATCAGCTTCTCTTAGTGTGTGTTTAAACTAGATACATGATTCTTTTCTGGGGCTTGCAAAACATCTCAACCTGAAATAGGAAGATTGTTGTTTTGCTCTGGGTTTTTTTTTTTTGTTTTTTTTTTTTTCTTTTTGAGACAGGGTCTTTCTGTAGTCCCAGCTAGCCCAGAACTCACTATGTAGACCAGGCTGACCTCAGTCTCACAGAGTTCTGCCTATCTCTGCCTCCCAACCTGGGATTAAAAGTGTGTGCCACCACGCTGGAGAGATGGCTTGGCGATTAAAAACACTGGTTGTTCTTGCAGAAAACCCAGGTTTAAATCCCAGCACCCACATGGCAGCTAACAACTGTCCATAACTCCAGTCCCAGGGGATCCGACAGCCTCTCTGACCTCCGCGGGCATTGCACGACATGGGTGCACTTACCTACATGCAGGCAATACACGCATACACATAAAATAAATTTTTAAAAAGTTTGTGCCACCATACCTGGCCCATACTGAGGTTTTGTTGTTTTTTGGTTTTTTTTTTTTTTTTTTTGGTCTTTTTGAGACAGGGTCTCCCTCTAGCCCCAGCTGTTCTGGAACTCACTATGTAGACCAGGCTGGCCTTAAACTCACAGAGATCTGCCTGCTTCTGCCTCCCAAGTGCTGGGAATAAAGGCATGCACCACCACGCCCGGCTATACTTAGTATTTTTTTATATTTTGCCTGCATGTATGAAAGTGTGCCAGATGCTTGCAATGCCCAAAGATGCCAGAAGAGGGAGTCAGATTCCCTGGAACGGGACTTAACGGAGAGTTGTGAGCTACCATGCTGGTACTGAGAACAGAACCCAGCCAATGCTCTTAAAACGCTGAGCCACATCTCCAGCCCCTATGTTATTTTGTAGTCTGTACAGTTAGGGTTAGGTTACTAGCAGCTTAAGTGTTTTACTAGCAGACCAGTGTTTTATAACTGTTAGTACAGGCCATCATGGCAGGGTAACATGGCAGAAGTCTGAGCTAGCTGGTCTCATATCAAAAGCCAAGAAAGATGAATGATAGTGGTCAGCTCACATTTTCTCTTCATACTCAATCCCAGACCCCTGCCCATGGGGATAATGCTGCCCACCTTCAGGGTAGGTCTTCTCTCCTCAGCTGATCCTTTCTGGAAACATCCACATAGGCACACAAAGGTATTTTTCCATGGTATAGGCAAGCACGCGCTGGGCTCTCAGGGTCCCAGTGCACACTCCTGGGCAGTGAAAGCTCCTCCACTACTGAGGTCTACTCAGTCGATCCCGTCCCTATTTCACCCATATACCTTCCTCAGGATGTGAGGTCCACTGGCCACTTGGACCACACGGGAAGCATACGAGGAACGGCAAAAGCCAGGGTGTCCATGAGTCGGTGACAGAGGAATAGCACCCCCTGGGGAGACTGGATCACAGGATTTAGTGCTACAGCTCAAGACAAGTGACTCAGCTCAGATCTCAGTGATTCAGCTCCAGCTCCTTTATTCAGTGACTTAGCTCGGCTCCAAGTCTCGGTGATCCAGCTCCTGCTCCAGCTCCGAGTCTGAGTGAGGTGATCCAGGCTCCGAGTCTGAGTGAGGTGATCCAGGCTCCAACTTTATTGGGGTAAAACTAGGACTATTTATAGTGTAGAGACAGTAGAAGAAATCTTAGCTGATTGGTACTTTTAGGATGCCTCATTTACATAGGGCGGTGGGCTTCTATCAGGCTATCAGACAACACCTGATTTCCGAGCTCGTGAGCTATCCGGACATGAAGAGACTTCTACTTGCATAACAGAGGACCCCAACACATGGTGATTCTAAGTCTAGTCAGGTTGATAGTGACGATTTAACTATCACAGTGGGCCATAAGGTCTCTTGAATACTACCAACCTTTGTAATTGTCTACCTTTACCATAACAGCATCCATACATAATATGTAAACAAGTGCGGCTGTGCTCCAGTGAAACTTTATGGGTAGTAAAATTAGAATATCAGGGTCAGGAATGGTGGTGCATGCCTTTAATCACAGTGCTAGGGAGGAACAGACAAGTAGATCTCTGAATTCCAGGCCAGCCGGGACTACATAGACCATGTCTCTAAAAATAAAATATAATTAGAATATCATAAATTCATGAGCCAGGATTTTTTTTTTTTTTTTGGTCTTTATGAGACAGGGCCTCCCTGTAGCTTCAGCTGCCCTGGAACTCACTATGTAGACCAGGTAAACTCACAGAGTTCTACCTGCCTCTGCTTCCTGAGTGGTGGGATTAAAGGCAAGTGCTGAGTCAGGAAATATTTTTTTAAATTATTTAATAACCACATGATTAGACGAAGCATTTCAATACAGCATTAACATATCCAGTAACAATTTCCAGGGCAAAGATGCATCTCTTTCAAAACTGGCTGTAAGTTTTTAGGTTTACAGTTGAATTAATCCCTATAAACCCTATAAGACATAAAATTGAATGAGGTTTTAACCTTTAAAAAAGATCTCCATTTCATTTTAAAATATACTGTTTCATACAGAAAAACTCATTTTTAATGCTACTAACACTTAGATATTTGCACATGCGTCTCTAATCTCTATGTATTTGATCATTACTAGTCACAGTTGGTTACTTTCTGAGATCCTTGGCACCTGAGCATGGATATAAAGTCATCAGTTAGATTTCAGTGGTAATGTTTTTCACCTTTACTCATTAACATGAAGCAAATTTTTGTGCTTCTTCCTCAAATATCTCATTTTTTAAATTTGTTGATTTTTTTATGTGTATTTCATACAGAAATCCCAAACAATCTTATTCATCTATATACCTATATCCCAAATGGCACCCTCCCATAGCCCCCCAACCCCCACTGGAGCCCATATACTGTCATCCCTGTTACTGTCCACTGTGTTGTTGGCACCCCTAGCCGTTCCCCAGTGCTTGTCCATCTGCTGAATCTAGTCAGCCTATCTAGAGTTCCTTGTTTTAGGAAGATCAGCTCTTCCTCATCTAGCAGCAATCAGTTTCCAATATTCCTTTAGATATGATTAGGGTCTGCTGTTCATTTTCCCAGTTCTATTCTGGGTTACTATCTGGGAGTCTCTTGGGCCACCCTGGCCAACAACTCGAAGGTATCTCCTGTCTGGCATTGTTTCTTGTTATGTAGTCTTTAGCTATACACATGGACTCAAAGAATTATATTGATCTCTTTAATCTTTGGTTATACTCTTGGATGTTTAAGAGCATACAGTTGGCCCAGAAAAACCAGTTTATTTTTACTTTTAAGATCATTTGAGGATCTGTTCCTCAGGAGTGACATGGGCTTGGGAGGAGCCCCTGGCTCCTTTCTTTTACCAGTTCCATCTATGTGAGGGTAAGTCAAGGGTAAGTCAAAGGTCCTGCTCATGATTTTAATGGGAATGCTTCCAGTTTTTCTCCATTTAGAAAGATGTTGGCTGTGGGTGTTATATGTGGCTTTAATTATGTTGAGGGATGTTTCCTCCAGTCCAATTCCCTCTAGGACTTTGAACATAAATGCATGCTGAATTTGGTCAAAGGCCTTCTCTGCATCTATTGAGATGACCATGTGGTTCTGTCTTTGAACCCATTTATATGATTTATGACGTTTATTGACTAAAGTATATTGAACCATCCCTGCATCTCTGGGATAAAGCCGACTTGATCTTTTTGATGTGTGTCTGTATGTGGTTTGCAAGTATCTTGTTGAATTGGTTGTATCTTTACCTTGCTTTGGTATTAGAGTGATGCTGGCTTTGTAGAAGGAATTTGGAAGTTCTCCCTCCATTTCTATCTTTTGAATAAATTTAGTAGTATTAGATGTAGATCTTCTTTAAATGTCTGATAGAATTCTCCTGTAAATCCATCTGGTCCTGGGCTTTTTTTAGTCAGGAGGTTTTGTATTACTGTTTCAATTTCTTTATGTGTTATGGGTCTGTTTAAGCTGTTAATCTCTTCTTGGTTTAGTTTTGGTGGTTCCCATGCTTTTATATACCCGTCCATTTCTTTTAGCTTTTCAAATTTAGTAGTGTATAGGTTTTTAAAGTATAGAAATATTTTATTTTTTTAAGTCATGAAGCAACTCTTCATTTTTATTTTTTATTATTTTTATGTATGTACGTAAGTGCACCTGTGTCGTACAATACCCACGGAGGTCAGAAGAAGGTGTTGGATTCCTCTGTCATTAGAGTTACAAACGGTTGTTAGCAGCCATGTGGGTGCTGGGACTCGAACCTGGGCCTCTGCAAGAGCACTCAGTGGTTAACTGCTGAGGCATCTCTCCAGCCCCACTTCTTTACCACTGCCCAAAAGACACTCTGTAGTTCTTTAATGGGCCATTTAAAAATATTTGCAGGTATAAGTCAGAAGATAACTTCTGCGAATTGGTTCACTCCTTCCATCATGTGGGTCCTGGGGATCAAACTCAGTTGGATAGGCTTAGTGACAAAAGTTCCTTTACTTAATAAGCCACCTCACTTGCTGTTTTTGGAGCTGGTGCTTAGGGTCAAATGAACATATAGCCTTGAACATGCTAGACAACCACTTTAGCACTGAGCCATATCCAGAGTTTCCAGCCCAGAAAGGGCTGGAAGAGACTGCTTAGGGCACTTTTGGCCCTTCCAGAGGACCCAGGTTTGGTTCCCAGCACCCATATCTGGGGTGGGTGGTGACTCAAAACTGCCTCTAATTCCAGGGAATCTGAGGCCTCAGGCCTCTTCCGGCACCTGGAACTCACTATGTAGACCAGGCTGGCCTCAAACTCACGGAGATCTGCCTGCCTCTGCTTCTCGAGTGCTGGAACTAAAGGCATGTGCCACCATGCCTGGCTTTTTAAATCTTTTTTTTTTTTTTAAGTTTCTTTCTGGAGAGAGAGATTTTAACTCAGTTTGATAGGCTAGCCAATCAAACGCGTCTGATCTTAGGAAATATATATTAACCAGCTAAGTGTACTCATGCTAATCAACATCAATTAGAAGAGAACTGACACTAAACAGCCAACACAAAGTTGACTGTTTAAGTAAAATTTCTTTCCATTTGGGATTATTGTGAACATCTACGAACCTAACTCTTGCTGAGACGAACCACTTGACCCTAGGAGTTGGAGACCAGACCGAACAACATGGTAGGATCGTGCCTCTTAAGTTTCTTTCTGGATTGGAACCTCAGTGCCACTAAATAAAATAAAATGATGTCTGTTAAGTTTGAAAGAAAATGAAAATGAAGCACTTGGGATGAAGCAGCCTGGACATCAGTGGGGGAAAGATCAGCAGATACTGCTGGTTATTTAGTGCAACCACTTAAAAAAATTAGCTTTGCCCTGTTGACACTGAAGCCCGTGGCTCTGTAATTCCAATCTCACTGAGAATTGTTGGCACACCTAAATTCAAAGGTGCACAATGGTGTTGTACATAAGAACCCACCCTGGAATTAGGTAGTGCTGAACAAACCACAACCACACAAACAACAAAGGGGAGCCAAAGAAAGAAGGCATATGTAGCCATTTCATTTTTGGGTAGATGTCTAAGACTAAAACAGACTGAATGTTTTAAAGAAGTAAAACTATAAAAACAAGCAAGTAATGCTGGGCGTGCTGGTGCACCTCAGTAATCCCAGCACTTGGAGAGGTGGTTCAGCACTTAAGAGCATTTGATCTCCCAGAGGACCTAATTCAGTTCTCAGTGCCCATGTTAAGCAGCTCAAAACTGCTTATACAGCCAGGAGTGGTGGTCCACACCTTTAATTCTATCAGAGGGAGGCAGAGGCAGGTGGATCTCTGTGAGTTTGAGGCCAGCCTGGTCTCCATAGTGAATCCAGGCCAGCTGTGGCTACAGGGAGACCCTGTCTCAAAAAGACCGGAAAAAAAAAATCTGCTTATAACTAGTTCCATGGGATCTGACACCCTCTTCTGGCCTCTGTGGGCATGCGCGCGCGCACACACACACACACACACACACACACACACACACAGACACACACACACACACAAACACACACACACTCCTTAAGAAAACAGTAAGCTGGGAGTGATGGTGCACACCTTTAATTCCAGAACTTGGTAGGCAGAGACAGGTGAATCTCTGTGAGTTCGATGCCAGCCTGTTCTACATAGTGAGTTCCAGGACAGCTGGGGGTATAGAAAAGACCCTGTCTCAAAATAAAAAATAAACAAAAAACTCACCAAGTAATTACCACTGGTTACTAAGATGATCAGAAAAGGATAATGAGGATAGGTGTGGGTAGTGGGTTTCTGAGGTATATCAATGTTCAGTTGCTTTTCCTTTTTATTAAAGAGTCAGCAGAAAGACATGTGGTCGCACATGCTTGTAATCCCATCACAAGGCATGCTGAGGCAGGAGAATTGTGAATTCAAGGCTGGGATGGGCTGCTATAGCAAGATTCTCTATTCAAAAAAGAAAGAAAAAAAAATCTCAGCATTGCTTTTGTTGTTTGGGATTTGGTGTGCATGTTGGTTAAAAACAAACGTGTGAACTGAAGTTGCCTCAGAAAGCCATACTTATGCTGAAAATTCTGCTCTGATTAAAACTGTGATTTGATTGTAGAGAGTTGGAATAGTGTAGATTGAAGTTAGAATTACCTTGGGCTCTTTGGTACCCTTAATAGCCATTTATCACCCACCTCAGTATATGACTTAATATCCTTTTGACTATCAGGTGAAAAAACTTTTTAATCTGGGCTCATGATATGCCAGAGGATGACTCTGAACTCACAGTCCTGCCTCTACCACCCAAGTGCTGTGATTACAGGCCTGTGCCACCAAGCCTGGCTGCTGAATTTCTTTTGTTGTGGGACTATAAAAATCCATGTGACCATTTCTACACATAGAACCTATCGTTTGGGGTAACCCAGATCTGTGTTCCTGGTGAGCTATGTCTTACGCCGTCTGGGGAACAGTTTTGTGTCAACATGTGAGATCCGTCCTCCTATGACCTTTTTCTAATTATGTAGGGGTGTATGTACACATATATGGGTACTCACAGAGGCCAGATTCCTCTGGAGTCTGGGTAGTTGTGAGCTGCCTGACGTAGGGTCCTCTGAGAGAGCAACACATGCTCTTAACCACTGAGCCATCTGACCAGCCTCAAGTTTTTTGAGGGGTATGCTGGACCCAGGACCCTGCAAATGTTAAGAACATATTCTA
This sequence comes from Nannospalax galili, assembly GCF_000622305.1. Lineage (NCBI taxonomy): Eukaryota > Metazoa > Chordata > Mammalia > Rodentia > Spalacidae > Nannospalax > Nannospalax galili. The sequence goes on from NW_008335359.1 coordinate 249,671, forward strand.
CCACTGAGCTACACCCCCAGGCATAAAAAATTTTTAGGTTTACAGTACAATATTGTTTACTATAAGCAGTGTTGTTCTACAGAACTTTCTCATTTTGCATGACTTAAAAGTGTTCATTTTAAAGCCGGGTGTGGTGGCGCATACCTTTAATCCCAACACTTGGGAGGCAGAGGCTTGAGGATCTCTGTGAGTTCAAGGCCAGCCTGGTCTACATAGTGAGTTCTAGGACAGCTGGGGCTACTGGGAGACCCTGTCTCAAAAAAGAACCCCCCCAAAAAAGTGTTCATTTTGTTGGGGTTGGAGAGATGGCTCAGCCGTTAAGAACACTGACTGTTCTTGCAGAAGACCCGGGTTCAAATCCCAGCACCCACATGGCAGCTAACAACTGTAACTCCAGTTCCAGGGAATCTGACAGTCTCTTTTGTTCTCCGAGGGCATTGCACAACATGGGTGCACTTACCTATATGCAGGCGATACATGCATACACATAAAAAATAAATATTTTAAAAGTGATCATTTTGTTTTGGTGTACTGGGGTTCTGTGCATGCTGGGCAAGCTCTCCAGCACCAAGCTGTGGCCCCAGCTGCATTAATCATGCTGGCCCTGAACTTATTCTTGTAGCCTAGGTTAGCCTGGAACTTTTTTTCCCTTTTTTCTTCAAATTGTTTTATTTTATGTGTATAAGTATTTTGCCTGCATGAATGTAAGTGAACCCATGCCTTGCAATGCCAGAAAATTTTTAGATGTACAATACAATATTGTTTACTATAAGCAGTGTTGTGCTATAGAACTTTCTCATTTTACATGACTTAAATGTGTTCACAGCTTAGTTACACAGCTGAGACCCTGTATCTGCTCCCCTAAAGGTAAGTATCATCCTCTGGAACTGGAGTTACAGATAGTTGTTAGTTGCTTGTAGGTGCTGAGAACTGAGCCCAGTTCCTCTGCAAGGGCAGCCAGTGTTTTTAACCACTGAGCCATTTCTCCAGCCCCTTCCCTTTAAAAAAAAAATTATTTTGTGTGTGTGTGTGTGTGTGTGTGTGTGTGTGTGAGAGAGAGAGAGAGAGAGAGAGAGAGATTGAGTATCCATCAAAGAGGTCAAGAAGACACCTTGGATCCCTTGGCTAGAGTTACAGGCCTTGGTGAGAGGCCTGATATGTGTGCTGGGAACTGAACTCTGGTCCTTATGATAGAGCAACATGTGCTCTTAACTACCGAGACATCTTTCCAGCCCTTGGTCTGGAATTTTTTTTTTTTTCTTTTTGACAGGGTCTCTCTAGTCACAGCCCACCTGGAAGTCACAGTGTGACCCAGGATGACCTTGATCTCACAGAGATCCACCTGCCTCTGCCTCCCCAGGTTTTTTTTTTTTTTTTTTTTTTTTTTTGTCTTTTTGAGACAGAGTCTCCCTGAAGCCCCAGTTGTCCTGGAACTCACTTTGTAGACCAGGTTGGCCTTGAACTCACAGAGATCCTCATGCCTCTGCCTCTCGAGTGCCGGGAATAAAGGTGTGCACCACTACACCCGGCTTGGTCTGGAATTTTTGATCAGGACTCTAGCCTCAGCTTCCTGAGTAGCTGAGTTTACAGTCCTCCAGCCACCAGGGCCAACAAAAGCATTCTGTTTCCATGATTGTGATCCTCTTTCTACACCTGTCCCTTATGACGTTTTTCTGTTTGATACTTAAAACTTTTTGTTGAGATAAGGTCTTCCCATGTTGATCAGGTTAGCCTTGAACACAGTATTCTCCTAGGCATGTAACCATCATGCCCTACATATTTCTTTCTTTCTTTTTTTTTTGGTCTTTTTGAGACAGGGTCTCCTTGTAGCCCCAGCTGTCCTGGAACTCACTATGTAGACCAAGCTGGACTTGAACTCACAGAGATCCACCTGCCTCTGCCTCCCAAGTGCTGGGATTAAAGGTGTGCAGCACATATTAATTTAAATACATTTTATTGGGGGGTGCTGCACATGCCACAGCACATGTGTGGAGGTCAGAGGACTTGGAGTCAGTTCTTGCTATCCACCATGTGGGTCCCAGGGATGAAACTCATGTGGTAAGGCTTGGCAGCAAGTGCCTTTACCTGCTGAGCCAACTCTGACCCACAGCATATTTCCAAATTTATTTAAAGAAGTAATGAATACAAGCATGGCAAACTGCAATCCCAGTACTAGAACCTGGGTCATCCCCCTGCCCCAGAAAACAGAACAAAATGGATGAATCCTTTGTATGGGGTTGGAGTGTAAGAAGTGTCTAAAGGTAAGAATGAAGTTGAAATGACAAACTTGTGAATGTGCAGTCAGGAGCTGAGCAGTGCTTCACAGATTTTCACTGCTGAAAACAGCCTATTTTGGACAACCCTTTACAGCCTTGTAGGAATAACACACAAATCCCACTGGTATAGTATACCAGGACAGAACATTCAAATCTTTATCCCTTTCACCCTTCTAGTTGAAGGGGCCAATCAATTTACAACTTATACAAATATTGTAGAGTAGGCAGCTTTCAAAGATGTCTGCCAGAGCTGTCGGGGTGGCTCAGTAGGTAAAGTGCTTTAGGAACTGAGTTTGGGTCCCTAGCACCCATATAAGTGTCAGGAGGGTATGGTGGCCTGTCTGTAATTCCAGCATTCAGGAGGCAAACATGGCTCCATAGGGTGAGCTAGCTAACTAGACTAGCTCTGGGCTTTATTAAGTAGACAGCAATCTAGTAAGACACCTGGTACTCTTGCTCTGGAGTGTGTTACTGAATATGTTAAAGCTGTAATGAAATGTTTCTTCTAATCATGTAGTTATTAAAAATTAAAAAAAAGACACCCAGTATCAACCTTTGGCCTCCATGTATACACACCACATGGAGAAAAAATAAAAGACTTCCAATGATTCCTACCACTGATGTATCACATTCTTGTATAATCTCACTTGTGTGTAGGCTAGACAGAGTGACTTGCTTCTAACTATATTCTGAATAGAGTATGGTGCTAGGTGTGGTAGTGCACACCTGTGTGACATTGGCACTTGAGGCTAAGGCCAGCCTAGGTTAAACAGCTGAGACCCTATATCTACTCCCCCAGCACCTACGTCTGGTGGATTACAGCCACTGAGCTCCAAGGGATCCCACACCATCTTCTGGCCTCCACAGGGATTGCATGCACATAGCATACTTACATACATGAAAGCAAAACACTCAAAACAACCCGATCATGAAAAAAAAGTGTAGCACAAAGTGGTAAGGTGTAGCTGCTCATGCTAGGTTAAGACGACATCTAGTAAGACTCCTCTCTCCTCTACTTGTACTTTTTTTGTTTTGGGTGATTGGGTCTCACTGTGTACATAGTCCAGGCTGGCCTCCATATGATAATCCGACAGTGCTGGGATTACAGGTGTGTAGCACATCTGGATGAAGCAAGCTGCCATGAACAAGAGGTACATGGGAAAAGGAACTGAGGAGAACTGCAGATAACAGCTCTGCTGCAACCACATGAGCAGCCCTGAGAAGAGATCCGTCCACAGTCAAGCCCTTTCACCTATGTGCTTTCTTCCTTCCATTCTCTCCTTTTTTTTGGTCTTTTTGAGACAGGGTCTCCATGTAGCCCCAGCTGTCCTGGAACTCACTATGTAGACCAGGCTGGCCTTGAACTCACAGAGATCCGCCTGCCTCTGCCTCCCAAGTGCTGGGATTAAAGGTGTGAGCCACCACGCCTGGCTCATTCTCTCCTTTTGTAAAGACTTTTTTTTTTTCACTACTTTTTTATTTAAAATATTTTTATTTTACGTGTACACGTGTATTGCCTGCATGTGAGTGCACCCGTGTCATGCAATGCCTCGGAGGTCAGAAGAGGGCTTCGGATTCCCCTGGAACTGGAGTTAAGGACAGTTCGTAGCCATGTGGGTCCTGGGAATCGAACCCAGGTCTTCTGTAAGAACAGTCAGTGCTTTTAACTGCTGAGCCATCTCTCCAGCCCCTATTTTTATTTTTTAAGGTGTATGAGTGTATTGCCTACTTGTATGTAAGTGCACCTGTGTTGTGCAATGCCCACAGAGGTCAGAAGAGGGTGTTGGATCTCCTGGAACTGGAGTTGTTAGTTGCCATGTGGGTGCTGGGAATGGAGCCTGCATCCTCTGCAAGAGTAGCCAGTGCTCTTAACCTCTGAGCCATCTCTCTAGCCCCTCATTCTCTGTTTTTGAGGCAGTAAACAGTAGTCCTCCCAAAGGCCTGGGATTACAGGCACACACCACTGCATCCAGCCATAACTGAGCCTTTGAATAAGAACACAAATGGGCTGGCAAGGTATCTCAGCAGGTAAAGGTGGTAAGTGTGCCTGCTGCCAAGGCTGACAACCTGAGCTTGATCCCCAGAATCTATGTGGTGGAAGGAAAGAATTGACTTCTGCAAATTGTTCTCTGACCACACACAGGTCATACACACAAAAATAAATGTAATTTTAAAGCTGGGCATGGTGGTACATGCCTTTAATACCAGCTCTAAAGGAGGGAGGCAGAGGCAGGTGGATCTCTGTGAATTCGAGGCCAGCCTGGTCCACATAGTGAATACCAAGCCAGCTGGGGCTACAGGGAGACCCTGCCTCAAAAAGACCAAAAAAATAATAAATAAATAAATAAATAAAATTAAATTTAAAAAAATTTAAATGGCTCACAACTTTAACCAACACTTTGGTTGCAGCCTTGAATTCAAGCTAAGAGCCTAGCTAAGCTGAACCCAGATTCTTTACCCACAAAAACAGTATGCATTTTAAAAAATATTTCATTATTTTTATTTTATGTGTATGAATGTTATGTCTGCATGTAAGTAAGTACACCTGTGTCATGCAATGCCCAGGGAGGAGAGAAGAGGCTGTCAGATCCTCTGGAACTGTGTGCTACCACGCCTGGCCAAAGATTCTTTTATGACCTGGCCACCAGAGTTCAAGTCCTGGAACCCATATAAAGATGGAAGGAGAGCTGGGCGTGGTGGTATATGCCTTTAATCCCAGCACTTGGGAGGCAGGCAGACCTCTGGTGAGTTCAAGGCCAGCGTGGTCTACATAGCGAGCTCCAGGCCAGCTGGGGCTACAGGAGACCCTATCTCAAAAAGACCCCCCCCCCAAAAAAAAGAAAAGCTGGAAGGAGAATCCACTTTCGTAAGTTATCTGGCCTGCATACCTGTGCTATGGCACACACACGCCTATCTCCCTCCAATTTTCTTGAGAGAGAGAGAAAAAAAAAGCATCCAGATGACATGATCTGATCTTATGCATTGGAAATCTTAAAGAATATACACACTAATAGAGCTAATATAGTCAATAAAGTTGCAGAATAAAAAAAATCATAAAAATCAGTTGTACTTCTATACAATAACAATGATCAAAGTAAAAATGAAATTAAAACAATTCCAATCTGGGCATGGTGGCTCATATCTGTATTCCAAACACTTTGAAAGCAAACACAAAAAAGAAAATAGCACCAAAAAATTAATACATTTATTTGCCTAAGGTAAAAATGGCACACTGAGGAAAACAAAAACACTATTAAGAAGTTTAATGACAGGGACTGGGGATTTAGCTTAGTGGTAGAGCGCCTGCCTATCAAGCACAAGGCCCTGGGTTTGGTCCTCAGCTCCGGAAAAGAAAAAAAGTTTAATGACAAGGTGGATCTCTGTGAGTTCAAGGGCAGCCTGGTCTATATAGCAAGTTCTAGGCCAGCCAAGGCCATGGTGAGACCCTGTCTCAAAAAACACACTTGATGACTTTTAACATAGCAAAAGCACAAGTTCAGAAGAAAAATAATGACCTTATTTGAACAAATGTAAAAAATTTTTTTTCTTTTTCTTTTTTTTTTTTTTTAGACAGGGTTTCCTGTAGCCCCAGCTGGCCTGGAACTCGCGATGTAGACCAACCTGGCCTCAAACTCTCAGAAGTCTGCCTGCCTCTGCTTCCCAAGTGCTGGGATTACAAGCTTGCGCCACCACGCCCAGCCCTATAAATATGTTTGAGATGATCCGCAGAATGGGAGAGAATATTTGCACATCATATATCTGGTGTCTTATTCCACAGGGTAATTTAAAGAGCTGAGATGGAGAGATGATTCAGTGGGTTATCATGCCTGTCACACACACAAGAAGATCTGAGTTTGATTTCTCAAACCCCTATATGAAGTCAAGTGTCATAGTGCATGCTTATAATTCCAGTGCTGGGGAGGCAGAGACAGGTGGATCCCTGGTCTCCAGCCAGCCTAGCCTACTTGGTAAGCTCCAGGCCAATGAGTGATACTGCCCCGAAGATAGGTTGGTTCCTGAGGAATGATATCCTAGGTTGGCCTCTGGCCTCTACATGCACACATGTACACACACTCCTGCAACTTAGCAACAGAAAGACAATCCAGTTTAAAAATGGAAGCCAAGCAAAGTGGTGCAGCTACTCCAGAGGGTAAGGCAGAATAATCACTTGAGCCCAACAGTGTTCAACACACATGTGGTATACAAATAGACACACACACATATCTTAAAATATACTGTATAAGGCAGTGATTCCACAGCTCAGTGGTTAAGAGCGCATATTGCTCTTGCAAATGACCGGAGTTTGGCTCCCAACGCCCATGTAAGACAGCTTACAGCTACCTCTAACCGTAGCACCAGGGGACATCTGATGTCTCTGAACTCCACAGGCACCTACACTCACATGTGCATACACTCATACACACACATACATAATTAAATCTTTTTAAAAAACAAAAAAAAAAAACTGAAAATACACTCAAATTTCTTTGTTCCTAGTCAGAAGGTTGCAGTAGGGCTGGGGATATAGTTTAGTGATAGTGCTTGCCCAGCATGCACAAGGCCCTTAGTTCCATGCCAGTACCAAAAAAAATGGAAACAAGCCCAATCAATCAGATGAGTGAATGGACAAACACCATATGGCACATATACATGCAATGGAATGTTACTCAGCATTAAAAAGAACCTTTGTTCTGACATGGGCGGTATTCCTTTTCTCACTGCTATGATAAAATATTGGACAATGGCTGGCAAGATGGCTCAGTGGGTAAAGGTATTGCTTGTCACCGAACCTGAGACCTGAGCTAAATCCCCAAGACCCACATGATAGAACTTTTACAAGTTGTCCTCTGACCTCTACACAGTAACCTGCCATGACACATTGGAGACCGGCCTGGTTGACATTGTGAGTTCCAGGCCAGTCAGGGCTACACAGCCACAAAAAAATAAAAAACTCCACAAACCAACAAAAAGTCTTAATACTATTTTAAACAGCTACCAAACAAAAGCACCTTAAGGGTGGGTTTATTTTGGCTCATAGTTTAAGGGTATAGGCCACTGTGGCAGGGAAGGCATGACGGCAAGAGCATAAGGCTTCTAGTCATGTTGCATCTGCAGTCAGGAAGCAGTGCCCAACTTTCTGCATTTTATTCAAAGACTCCAGCCTGTAGAAAGGGTGTATCCCACCATTAGGGGGTTTACTACCTCAGTTAATCTAGAAAATCTTGTCAAGTTGACAATATAAACCATCACATATGATGTTACAGAGAAACCTCAAAAACATGCAGAGATAAAATTAGACCATAAGGTCATATATACATGATTCCCTTTATATGAGATACACAAGATTGGTAGTCCAAAGGCAGATTATTGGTTACCAGAGTTTGAGAGAAAGGCACAGTGGGAAGTGACTAGGTTCATTAGGCTTTGTTGGTTTTGAGTTTTGTTTTTTAAAAGATTTATTCTTATTTATGTGTGGGTTTGTGCACTTGAGTGTAGGTGCCCATGGAGCTCACAAGAGGATATCAGATCTCCTGGAGCTGGAGCTATACTGTTGTGAGCCACCTGGTGTGAGTGCTGGGAATTAACTTGGGTCTTCTGCAGGAGCAAATACTCCTACGAGCCATCTCTGAGACAGGTTTTCACTATGTAAACCAGGCTAGCCTCAAATTTACAACAATCTGCCTCCCTCAGCTTCCTGAGTACTGGGATTACAGGTGTGAACCACCATGCCAGGTTTGGGGTTTATTTAATTAACCAATTTATTTAGAGACAGGATCTCATTGTGTATCTCTGGATGGCTCACTATGCAGACTAGGCTGGCCTCAAACTTACAGCAATTCACCTGCCACTGCTGGAATTTAAAGGTATGCACCTGACATCAGACTTATTTTATGAGACACTTTCCCTTTGTAGCCCAGGCTGAAATCCTCCTGGGTCAGCCTAGGAATACAAGGGTGTGGTACTAAACCTAGGCAGGAGTAACTATTAATGGGTAAGAAGACTTTAAGGATGAGAAGAATGTCTTGCAACTAGGTAAAAGTGATTGTACAACACTGTGATCCTACCAACTGCCACTATTTCACTTTAAAATAGTAGGCTGGATGTGGTAAACGCACACTTGGAATCCCAGCACTCAAAAGGCTGAGGCAGGAGGGTGCCCAGTTCAAGGCCAGCCTGAACTACAGGGCAAGTCTCTCAAAAACAAAACAGAGCTGGGTGTGACAGCACATACCTGTAATCCTAGCACTCAAGAGGCTGAACAAGAAGACTGCCACTAGTTTGAAGTTAGTTCAGGTTATACAGAATTCCAGGCCAGCCTGGGCTACAGAAAAACTGGGGCAGGGGTTGGGGGGAAGTCTTTTGCTAAGAATGTAGCTTAGTGGTAGAGTACTTACCTTGTATGCAGCAAGTGCTGAGTTCAAGCCCCAATAACAACATAAAGTCAGTTGTGGATGCACATCCCAGTTCTCAAGATCAGTAGTTAAGAGTTTGGCTACATAGTGAGTTAGAGGCCATCCTAAGTTTGAGACCCCACCTAAAAAAGGCTTGGTATTGTAAATTTTAGCTCAAGATGTGAGGGAGGGTGCCAGGGGAAGAATAAGTCATTCTGTTTGGGTGACCTGGAATGGAGCCAGGATCTTGTATATGATAAATACATACATACTCTGTCAAAGAGCTGCACCTTACCATCAGCCCCATAAGTCACTTTTTCAACAGTGGGAGTAGGTTCTTATATCTTTATCATATGTACTCAACCTTTTTTGGGTTTTTTTCCTAAAGTCTCATGCAGCTCTAGCTGGCCTTAGAATTTGAAATTATTTACTTTGTAGATAAAGTTTCTGAGCACATTTGTTTTTGGTAGCTCTCCTAGGGATTTTAACCTAGGGCTAAGCAAGTATTCTACCAGAGCTATGTATCTCCAACTCTTTTTTAAAATATTTGAGATAGGGTCTTCCTAAGTTGACCAGGCAGGCCTTGAACTTAGGATCTTTCTGCTTCAGCCTCAAGTAGTTGGGATTATAGACCAGGCTTTAAAACTTTTTTTGTTCTTTGAGACAGGGTCTCCCTGTAGCCCCAGCTGGCCTGGAATTCTCTATGTAGACCAGGTTGGCCTTGAACCTGCCTGCCTCTATCTCCTGAGTGCCAAGATTATGCCACCATGCCCAGCTTAAAACTTGTTTTTAATAAAGGTGCTCTCCATGGAAAAGTTGGTGGCTGTTGGTGACCTTGGATTGATGTCAATTCCTATACACTACCATCTCTCAAAGTTTCTTAAACTTCAAAGGTAAGGGAAATACTAGTTCCTCATCCTTAAATGAGGCAACCTACAATTTACCCTGTCAACTCAGAAAAAAGAGGACACCCCATTTTTCAACCCAGTTATTCCTCATCTTCAAGAAGGAGGGCTTGTTTAACTCCATAAACAATCAGACAAAACAAAAAGAATATACAATCTGAGGATGGTAGCAACTATCTGTAACTCCAGTTCCAGATGGAATGCCCTCTTCTGGCCTCTACCAGTACTGTACCACAAATACACATAGGCAAAACATTCATGCACATACAATGGCAGGCCTTTAAAAAGTATTTTTAGTGTTCAATTCTGCCAACTTATTTTTGGTGTTTTTGAGACAGGGTCTTCCTGTAGCCACATCTGGCCTGGATTTGCCATGGAGACCAGGCTGGCCTTGAACTCACAAAGATGCCTCTGCTTCCCAAATGCTAGGATCAAAGGCATGTGCCACCACGCCTGACTCTTACCAATTTACTTGCCTTGAGAATAAGCTTAAAGCAAGTGTGGTCGCACATGTCATTCCATTATTCTGGAGGCTCAGACCAGATGATTTCAACTGCAAGGCCAGCCAGGACTATGTAGGGAGACCCTGTCTCAAAACACCAAAAGAAGGCTAGAGAGATGGCTCAGAGAGTTGGCTGCCAGGCCTGACAACCCAAGTTGGATCCCTGATACCTATGTGGTGGAAGAAGACAAACACTTCCTGTAAGTTGTCTTCAGACCTCCACTCTTGCACTGTGGTATGTTTATGTGTGCACACTCCAAATAAGTAAATGTTAAAAAAAAAAAGAACAAAAGCAAAGAGGATGATGTTGAGTATGGCAGCAGTATATTGTTATGTATATGAAACTAAGCATTTCAGGCTGGGGCTGCAGCAGGACACTTGCCTTTTAAGTTCTGGGTTCCAACCCCAGCATAGCAAAAAAAAAAGGAACTGGTCAGGCCGTATCTACACAGCAGTAATGATGAACAGGAATGTTTCAGAGGCATCACTTTATTGCTCGTAAGTTCTAATATTGACATTCTCAAATGTTCATCTCCCAGTAAGACTCCTTTAGAGCAGTGCTGATGGAATTTTGATCATGAATTAGCACCCTGGATATATAGCCAATGCTCAAATATTTTACTGCCTCTTTTCTGTAATTCCTCACTGGCCAAAGTTACCAAGATGTGATATATAATCTAAGGGTTTATAGGGATGGACACACATAAGCAGTGTGATCTCAAAAGGGAAAAACAGCACCCAATAATGACTGTATAAAACCTGGTGCATGCTACCTTCAAGACATGCTAGCCCTCCCCTTCTCAGATTCAGAAACTACCAAAGTGCTTGCCTAAACATGAAACATGTTCACTTAACTGTATGAACTTATTTTTTTTTTTTTTTTGTCTTTTTGAGACAGGGTCTCTCTGTAGCCCCAGCTGTCCTGGAACTCACTATGTAGACCAGGCTGGCCTTGAACTCAGAGATCCACCTGCCTCTGCCTCCCGAGTGCTGGGATTAAAGGCGTGCGCCACCACACCTGGCTAACTCTATGAACTTTTAACAGAGATTCTATCTATGAAAATTTATATTGGTTTTCATCTATGGGAGTGATTTCAATGTTTTCTTCCTAACTACTTTTAGGTGGGAATAACTCAGAGAAAAAACAAAAAAAAAAAAAACCCGCATTAATGGAGAGGTAGAACACAAAAAAGCCCAAACATGAAACTGTTTACCAAGTACTGAAGATTGAGAAACAATGCCCCAGGCAGCGTCCTCATTCATGAGGCTCAGGTAGGTGTGCTTTCTATGGAGCAGCTCTATAGGCTTCTTCAGACCTCAGACACAGGTCAAAGTCACTGGCATGGTCTGACAGATGTCTAATAGTAACAGCATGTTGCCACATCTGGCGAGGAACATACAATACAGTGTTACAAAATCAAAGCTCACTGAGCATGGTGGTACACAGGATCCCAACACTTGAGAGGCTGAGGTAGGAGTACTGAGAGTTTGAGGTCAGCAAGATGCTGTCTCAACTTCAAAACTAAAATAAATGCCTAAAACTTAAGAAATAAAATAGGTCATTCTTTGCAGTAAAAACAAATTACATTCCTATTGAGCTGCTCCCAATCAAACAAAAACAAAACAAAATTTCAGCCAGTTGCAGTATTTAAAAAGTGTAGTACCATTAAGATCTAATTTTATTATTCTAACTACAGTGCACAGAGAGCCACCAAAGGCCACTGAGGGAAAAAATGTTTTACCTCTTTTGTATTCTTTAATAGAGATAGGAAGCTACCCACTGTGTAAAACAAGCTGAGGTACAGTTTGCAAAGGAAATGGCCAAGTCTCTTCGCCAAATTACATATAACCTAGTACTGCTTATAAACCGAAGAGAGAATGCACATGCCTTGAAATGCTGGGGGTTTTATTCTGTGGGAACATCTTTGGACTCTCCATCAGTTTGTCCCACTTCGGCTTCCATGATACCTGGGATAGCAGCAACAGCTGTGTTTTCTACCTCTGCTGCTGACACAACTGCCTGACTTCCAGCCTTAGCAGCCTCACTTCTGGCCTTGTCTTCAGTGTTCCCATTCTCAGATGCTGTTGCAAAGGTCTGTTCTTCCAGTGGCTGTTTGGCGTGGGGGTCACTACTGGCCTCCAGTGTGTCCACAGGGCCTTTCACTTCAGTCAGAACTCCTGTAGTTGGCTCTCCTTCCCCTTCTACAGCCCTCACTGCTGCTGTAATCACCTCTGCTAAGACCTCTGCAGCCACTTCCTCTGGTGTCTCTTCCTTCTCTTTTCCTCCTAAATTGTCATCTCCTTCCATCTCAGTATCAACAGATTCATTGGCAAAAGGGTCCTCACCCTGGACAAAGGAAACACAGATCAGTGCCCCAAACCACAGCCTGACAGAGGTCTAGATTATAAGGAGCTCATGTTTTTAGGAATGAAGAAGAGTCTGTAAAAGCAGCAAACTACAGTAGCAGCAGAGTTAACCTCTCAGCCTCTGTAGGCCAGGCATGGTGGTGCACTCCTTTCATCTCAGCAGAGGCAGGTGGATTTCTGTGAGTTCAAGGCCAGCCTGGTCTACATAGTGAGTTTCAGGACAGCTGGGCCTACAGGGAGACCCTGTCTCAAAAAGACCGAAAAAACAAACAAACAAAAACCACCCCCAAAACTGTCTTGTACGTTTTTGTGGGGGAAGAGGTCTTAGGGATTAAATCCAAGTCATCACACATGCTAAGTATGTGCTGTACCACTGAGTGTACCCATAAACTCTGTTTTGTACTTCTTTTTGAGACTGCTCACTATATGCCCTGGTTGGCCTCAAACTCAAAACACTCCTTCTACCTCTGTCTCTCCTAGTTGTTATAGTACAGGCATGTGCCACTACCACCAGCCTTCTTTTGTACTTTTCATTTGACTGTTATGAGATAATCTCAATATGTTCCCATGCTGACCTCAAATCTCCTGGGCTGAACTGAACAGCTCCAGAATAGTTGGGACTACAGGCATGTGCTACTATACCCAGCTTGGATGAGTTCTAAAAAGCACATCACCAGCCTTTGCCCAGTACTTTACGGCTAGATAATCAAGGTTATTTTTATGGTGTCAGTAGTGTGACATAGTGATCCACTAAGCAGCACAGTCCAAGTTCACAGGCCAAATACAGTTCAAGCTTTAAGAGGTTCCCCTGTCGCCATAGATGTAACCCTCCATTTGTCAAAATGTCTCTTAATTTCTCAAAATCCAGAAATGCTGAACACTGTACTCTGGCTACACTCCAAACTCATCCTCTTTCTCAAAGGCTTTTCTTGCCCATTGATTCTGAAGTACAAACCTTAAGGTATTTTTCCAGCATCTTCACTATATGTCTGTTGTTTAAAACACTTTTAGCCACATGGAGACTTGTTTTCTTGAACTGTTCAGCAGCCAACTGCAAAGGTAACCAAAGATGGGATCTTTAAAACTGGCCAAGAGAAACCAGAGAACAAGTATGTGTGGTGGTTAGTTCAACCGTCAGCATCATACAACCTCAAATCACCTGGGAAGAGAATCCCAAATGACAAACTGTCTAGATTAGGTCAGCCTCTAGGCAAATTTGATGGCAGAATTGTCTTTAATGCCTTAACTGATGTCTGACAATGGATGGCACCATTCCCAGGTTTGGGGTCCTGGACTATATAAAGCTAGCCAGGGGCTAAGCATGCATGTATCAGTCATTCTTTCTCTCCTCTTGATTGTGGATGTTAAGTAGTTGCTCCAGGTTCTTCCTTGACTTTCTGGAAATGATGGACCATAATCTGGAATTGTGAGCTAAAATAAACCCTTTCTTCCCTATGTGGCTTTTGGTCAAGGTATTTCACTAAAGCAGCAGAAATAAAACTAGGACAGTATGCCGAGTTATCCTGACATGCAACTACCACCCTTCTTTATTCAGGAAGAAAGTTTCAAAACACTAGGCCCCATGTATGAAAGAAGGTACCAGAAAGCCTTAGAACAAATACAGGGAGCTAAGTGGAAAAGTTAGGTCATCTTAAGCTAAAATCAGAGACCTGACACTGATGCCCATGTAGAAAGAAGTAATACATAGAAAGAAGGCAGAAGAGCAAGCATTTACAGATAAGCTGTGGACTGAGTAGGAGAAAGAGGCAAACCTTTTAAATTCCTTGGTTATACCAATACTTCACATTAAGTCTAGAAGCAAAAATCAAAAAGTTCATGGATCATTTGATGATTCTAGGTTTTGCCTACTAATAATACTGATCTCCTATTTTTCTGCTGATCTTTGAAAGCACTATGAGACTGTTGGGCAGTTATTGCTATCTCCATAAAGACAGCGGTTATCTCCATGCTAACCTAAGGGCCTGCAAGCTGCAGCCTGCAAACCAAAGGTAGCCACACCCACTCTTTATCATCTGTGGCTGCTTCTATGTATCAAAACCAGGTGTGTCACAGAACACACAGATCACATAGCCTGAAGCGCCAACTGTATCTACAGGGGACTAACTCCATGGCCCTTTCAGAAGTCTAAGGACACTCAAGTCTCTATAAAAATGGCATGGTATTTGCACAGAGCCCACCCACATCCGCCCTATATTTTGATGACTTCTAAATCTAACTTAAATGCTGTATAAAGTTGCTACAAGGTATTGGTTAGGAATATTAACAAGAAAGTATGGACATGTTCAGTAGTACAGTTGCAATTCTCCTGCAAATCTTCTGAATCCCTACTTGGTTCAACCTATGAACTCAAGAGGTAACTATGGCTAATTATATTTATATTTATGCTTATAAAAATTAAACTGGGCTGAAGAGATGGCTCAGTGGTTAAGACCACTGGTTGTTCTTGCAGAGGATGCAGGTTCAAATCCCAGCACCCACATGGCGACTAATAACTGTCTGTAACCTCCAGTACCAGGGGATTCAATACCTCTTCTGTCCTCTGTGGACATGACATGGGTGTACTTGCACACATGCAGGCATAACACTCATACACGTATAAAAATAAACAAAAAGCCTCGCTGTCCCCCTGGGTTAAACTTTTTAACCTCAGCCCCATCAACAAGGAAGGACCAAACAGCCCTAAAACCCAGGTTGCTCAGGCTACTGAGCTCTGAATGGCCCTTGGCCTCACCTTATAGAAACCCAGTTTTCAGCAGCTGGGAAACGTATATGTCATTTATAGGAAACATTCTCATATAAGGAGTTCAGCTATTGTTCATTCTAAGTAACAGTTTAAAAAAGAGGGGGAGAGGCAGGCCAGGTGTGGTGGCTCATGCCTTTAATCCTAGCACTCTGGAGTCAGATGGAGCTTTATGAGAATAAGGCTAGCTTAGTCTACACAGTGAGTTTATGGTCTTGGCATGTTGTCGCCCAATCTAGCCTCATATTCCTGGGCTGAAGGGAGCCTCTCACCTCCGCCTCCAAAGAGATGGGAATAAAGATAATGCCACCATATCTAGCCCCCTTTTAATCCAGGATGAAGGTCAGAGTATGATGACAGGACTGATTCAAAACCCCATACAGATGTGAGGCCATGACATCACCCAGTTGGCAGCCTGCATTAGAAGCAGACTCACCCTACGGTTGTGGTTGTGGTCTACAGAGTGTAGATGCCTCTGCAGGAGCTGGTGTTGTGCGGGAATCAGCATGTCACAGGCCAGACAGTGTGCAGCTTCAATCTTCTTGAAGAAATGCTCCTGGCCAATCCCTGTGATGGAACAAAAAGTGATGCCTTCCTCTACAGAAAGACAGAGTGTGAGACAGGTACAGCTTGCCCCTCCTATAGGACAGCAGGCCTCTATTGATAGGAATATTGTGTCCATTTTCCTCATTCTTCCAATTCTCCTAAGACCAAGGGGGAGAACTGTCAGGTTTCTTCACATCACTATAAGCTACCGTGGAAATGTGATCTCCACTGGGTCACACAAAGGGCTTCTTCCTACTGCTAAGTGCTTCTTCCAGGGACTTAGCTTTTTCTTAGCAGCCCTAGGCTAGCTTTGTACTGTTGTCTTCTATGATGTGGGGAAACAAGCCCAGGCCTCATGCATGCTACGTAAACACTCTCACAAAGCTATATAAGCCCCTGCACTAGGTCAGGTTCTATGCCTTAAAAGAACCCAGAATAACCTGCACCTTGGGATCACAACTCACCTTTGAATGGATCTGGTTTGGGTTTGGGGCTTTCCTTCTCCATCAATTCCTGACGCCGCTTCTCAATTTTCTTATTCCTGTTTATGATGTACTCCTAGAAGGATCGGGAGATGCCACCAAATAAGATGACAGACACTTCGCAATTGCAGAGGGTGAGAATATGCTATTGGAGCATATGCGCCTCATGAGTAACCTGTTGTGGTCAGAGCTGTCATCCCTCCATGGCACAGAAACATGTACATTTGCTTTAATTGGGAAGGGAAAATTAAAGGATGGTGTTTAGACCTCTTATTCCCTTTCCCCCTCTGAAAGGATCCTAACACCTACAGTGCAGTCTACAAACACTGTAGCATACCTGGAGGAACTCCACTGTCTTGTCAGGAAGTTTGGTACTTATAAACCGCAGTGTCTCTTTATGAAATTTGCTTTGCAGATGCTTTTGGATTTCTTCATCTTCAAAACTACGAAACTTGCATACAGAGCAGGCAAACTGAATCCTAGAGAGGAAGCACAGAAAACAGTGGTGATGTAGAGATCACCAGCTCATTTCTGGATAGAGCTGAGATGCAAAAGGAAAAAGGATTCTGTTGATTGTTTCACAAGTCCTGTCCTATCTCAGCCTCTCAAGTGCTGAGCCATGACACCCAGCCAGGAAACAGTACTTACTCAAACTTCCTTGTCTGAAAGGTGGGATTACAGCCTTGCAAGCGTTTTAGGAAAATAATTCTATCAGCAACATATCAACTGCTCTGGACCAAAGCTCCCTAAAGAACATCCTAAGTTGATTAGTTTTTAGACCTGTGGATGCTCCAGGCTCCATTTCACTGACAAGCACTGTAGACTCTACTTTGTAGAGGCTCCAAGAGGAAAGGAGGGGCCCTTATGGGTCCCATGCATAGGCAGACCTGCTGAGAAACTACTAAAGATATGGAGAACTGACATTTCACTGTTCCATCTCAGTTCTCCCCTAACACTCTTGAAGTTCCTTTGAAATCCTTGGTCAGTAGTATGAAGACAAAAAATTTCTTCAAAAAAAGGGCCTAAGGCCACAGATGTAGCTCAGTAGTATAGCACTTACCTGGCACTTTAAGGCACTGAGTTCTATCCCTTGCACTACAAAATGTCATCACACCCTGTGTCATGAAAACAGACCCAAACCCTCTCATCATTTAGAAAATCAAGGGGTGTGTCTATGTGTGGTAGGTGCTTGCAGGTTGACACACCCAGGAGAGAAGAAGAAGATACCGAGCTCTTGCTCTATCACTCTTTACCTTATTCCCACAAGACAGGGTCTCTCACTAAACCTGGAGCTAGGCTGAACTGACAACCACTAAGCCCCAGTGTCCTCCAGTCTCCTCCTCTCACAGTGTAGATCTGATGGCTATGCTTGGCTTTTCACTGAGTATCAGAAACTTGGATTCAGGTCTTTATGCCTGCACAGCAAGTACTCTTGCACTTTTACCTACAGAGCCATCTCCCCAGCCAAAATCAAGTTGTTGGTTTTTTAAAAAACTACATTTATTTATTTGGTGAGGGCAACACATGTCTTGTGTGGAAGTCAGAGGACAACCTGAATGATAATGACAAACAATAAATAGATCCTCATGTGGTCATTGGTGACTCTGGTTTTTATTCAGAAGTCAATCATTGAACCATGATGGACAGGCCCACAATGTAATTACAGCAGTACCCTCTGGGCCTGACATTTTAGCATTCTTATTCTACTTTGAGACAAAATCTGGATGGCAGGACCACATATGCATGTATTTTCTCTGTTAAACTCCAGAGATGGTCTGGATTTGGACAAAGAACCGAGGGACCCTCTTGTAGGCTCTGCTGAATGAAAGTCACTTTCTGGGATGCTAAGGGCCAAGTCAGTGCATAAGACCAAATACCCCTTGGACCTGTTGGAGGGCAAGAGAGCCCCCTGCTGGTCATGTATATGGTTCACACAGTTATAATTCCAAGGGTGAGGAGAGACTGGTCAGAGGTAGATGCTTGTTAATTATACCCATTTTCTACACACTCAACTTAGTCCCCAACCTAAGATTTCTTAACACCTGCAGCTGTATCAAACTAGAGGGAAGACATATTGGGAGTGCTTAGACACTGTCTGGATCCAGATGCCTTCAGTGGAGATCTTTACCCAGTTCTCTGCCTGACCCACTGGCTCACCTGTCAGCTGCTCGGTCCCGCATCCTGTCTCTCCTCCTTTGCTTCTCCCGTCTCTTCTTCACATCCTCATCCTCATCCTCCTTTTCGCCTGTAACAGAGAAGTCCCTTCGAGACGCTGAGTAGCCTGCAGGAGAGCTCAGCTCCAGGGCCCAGTTGGATGCTACAGCTTGAAGCCACACCTCGTGCCCAGCTTCCACCTCTGTGGCAGGGCCGGGATACCCCAAGGCACTAAGGAGCTGGTAAAGGTTCCTCATGTACCAGGACCTTTGATAAGAGCCCAGAGGAGTCACCTTACTCCTCCCATGGCCTGACGGACAGGCCCATCCCACTCATGGCCCAACTACTACTCTGTCATGTTCAATCTGGCACCCTGTCACTGGGTCTTCTCCCATGTCATTTTAAGGAGAAAAATCTCCCCACAGAGGCAGCACTTGGAAGGCCTCAATAAATAAAACAAACTGCTCTACCGCCCTCCATCCCACCTCTAGGTGGGCTCTAATGACCATCCTTTTGGCCTCATCTGAACTAGGGTCTCAGCAGGTCTGGTAGTCCTTGCTGGCCCAAGCTCTATCTTCTACTCACAAAAACCAACAACCCTGGGCTTCATAGGAAGCAATCCTAGAAACAAAAAAAAATGGCAAGAGACCAACTGGTCCTCCCATTCATCCCCTGGGGCTGGCGCAGCTCCATGGAGAGCCATGTGGTCAGCGTCTCAGCATGAGGCCAGGCAAATCCCCAGGCTCAGGGCCAGGGCTGGATGCTGAAAAAAGGTTGGATAAGCATCTGAACTGTTAACCCCTACCCCTGATGCCAGTCCCGAGACTGTCCCACGAAGATGGCGACCGGCGTGCGCTGCTCAGAAGCCTCTCAAAAGGATGTGTGGGACTTTTGGCAAGAGGTCACTGCCTGAAACTATGACTGCTGTTTAATAGCAAAGTCATCCCGGTTGGGTAGCAGGACCTGTGCGCAACAAACATGTCACCTTTGCTTTAGCATTTACCCGGCTGCATGAATGCTTGGGGTGATCCTGTGCTGTGAACAAAACTGCTTTAATGTGTGGGGTGGGGGACATCTGATGGTCAGCTTAGTCTGAGAACCTTAGGAGAATCAAGGGCCTTCACATTATAGGAGCAGGACCAGCCTGTGATCTTTGAGGGTAAACAAATGGCAGCTAGGTCCTCCTAGGGTTATGATCTTGTTTTGTTTCCACTACTTACTTTGGGTTTTTGGGTGTGCTGTCCTGGAACTGACAAAACTTGCTTAGTGATAACTGCTTCAAGATCTGGGCCTGGGTACACCTTACAGGCCATCCTCTCACTACCTCATTCCCAGCCATAGCAGGTACCTGCTCTGTCCACAGTCACTGCAGCTGCCAATATTTATGGCAAAGGCCAGAGGCACAGCCTAATGCCGGCAACTGAGAAAAAAATTAAGGGGGGGTGGGGCTGGAGGGATGAGCCAACCAGTAGAGCCTCTTTCTCTTCAGTTTTCTGAAATTCCCTTTCCTACCCTTGGCTATCAGGTACCCAGAGATGGGTTCTTCAGACTTCTAAAGCCTATAGGAAGCCAATCAATTCCTTTCAAGCAAATCTTGCCCCAAACACTCTGGAAAAGCTTTGGGGTAGTTCCCACAACTTAGGCCCACTGGGCAGCTGCAGTCTCTCCACCGTGAGCCATGGGACCCTCCATGCAGGCCTCTGTTTTGCTTACAAGCTCAGCCTGGCTGGGAGGTGGGCAGTGAGTGTGGGTTAGACACAGGAAAGCAGCAAGGGACACTGAGTGACACCTACCTCTCTGTTTCCCAAAGTCACAGAATTCATCCTCCTAAAAAAGGGCACATGCAACATCAGACAGTGAGGAGGTAGTTCTAGAATTCTCCCCGACAACCAGCCCAAACCCCCTACTACATAAGTAGTCTCATTCTAAACCCTGGCTTGCTATGCTACCAGGAAATGAGGTATCAAGACAAACCTCAGGGCCATGGAGTAGAGCCCAAGTGTCTCGTTACTGTTAGCTGCCATAAAAAAAAAAAATTATGGGCCTAACATACATTCCAAGTCCGTCCATTTTCCTGAGAATTTTTTTTAATTTCATTTTTCTTTAGAGTGGAAAAATATTCTATTTTATATATGTACCATATTTTCATTGTAATAGATTTTCAATATAATATATAATACTAAGCAAGGTCATCCATTCTCACAAAGGAAAAAAAAACTATGTTCTCCTTCATATGCGGATCCTACTCTATAATGTACACACATAACATGTAACCAAATGCACATATGGGTATACTACAACATTTAGAAAGGAGAACAAGATAATAATAAAAATAAAAAAGGCATACTAATGAGTTCACATATATATTTCATGTAAGTCCCCTGAATGCTTTCTCACGGTGTACCACATTTTCAGTGTATAATAAGTCCTTAAGTGGGAAGTGTCCATATGTGAATCCACAAGGGGCACTTACCTTACTAAAAACTCTGAATTTTAAATTGTTTTTCATTGTTTAAATATTTCTATACATGGTAGTTTTTAAAAAAATAAGTATAAGCAGTGTATTTTATTCTTTAAGTATCTTGGGGGCTAGAGAGATGGCTTAGTGGTTAAGAGCACTGGCTGCTCTTGCAGAGGACCCAGGTTCAAATCCCAGCATCCACATGACAGCAAACAACTGTCCATAACTCCAGTTCCAGGGGAATCCAATGCCCTCTTCTCACTTCTGTGGGCACTGTATGACACGGCTGCACTTAAACACATGCAGGCAATATACACATAAATGAAAATAATAATTATCTTTAAAAAAAAGCCTATGAGGGTAACTTTTCCAAGTCATTGACCCTCTTTCAATGTTCTCTAAAGCTATAGAATTTGCCCTCTGATAAAGGCATACCCACACAGTTCTGTATCACAGAACACCAAGAGATCGCTCTCTGTAGGTTAGGAAGCACTGATTAGAAAAAGGCTTTGTTTAGGGTCTTAAAGAACCCTCCTCAGGAATGTGTTGTGGTCCTCAAAACTGGCCTTAGGTGTGTGCCACTCCTGGGACTGGTTATCGGGAAAACAGGATGCAGACAGGTGAGCCACACCCAGCCAATCAATAGGCCTCCAGTGTCAGCCTCAGCCTGCACAGCCCCTGTATTCAGAAGGCTTAGTGGCTAGATTCAACACTTTAAGACAAGGAGAGTTTGGGAGCTTTATTTTAGAAAAAAATGGTTGCTGCAGTTGGAAAACCTAAGTACAGATCAGGGTGCAGCCAGAGGTAGGTAGCTAATCTACCAAACAGCTGTTCCCACTTCTGTGAGGAAGATAAAGGAAAAAAGAAACCCCCAGAAACAAAGAGGTGACCCATAAAGTTGATCTTACCCCCCTGAATTCTTCATCTCCTGACCGGAAGTCACCAACTCCATCATCTGCCAGAAACAGGGAACAGGATGTGTAAGCCCCTGGATGGGTGGTCCCACTCCACTTTTATGATCCCAAGCCCACTGACCAGGGACAGCAGGGGCTAAGACAGCACAGTATCAGTGACACATGCCACCTCAAGATCTGGGCAGCCAACTGACTTCTTAGACCCACGTGGCTCAGCGGCCCGCGGGGCCTACCATTTTCAGATAAGTCTCCTTCGCTGTCAGCTCGGGCCAGTTTGGCATCCGGCTCTTCATACAAGGGAAACTGCTTCCTCTTCCTGCCCATGTTATCTGGTCCAAAGCGCTCAAACCCTCTCCTCCTGGGCTGTGGATACAAGCACATCCCATACACCGTTAACATGGGCCTTAAGATGCCCCAAAGCCAAAGATCAAAGTTTTTAAGAATAGAGCTAAAAAAATGAAAGTCTTTTCAAACACGGAGAGATACTACAGTTGAAACTCAAAGCCAGTGTCGTGCTTGAAGGAGCCAGACACAAAGTCACATGTCATATGATTCTGATGAAATGTCCAGAGCAGGCCAATGAGCAGGTAGAAATATTCTAAAACCAGATGATGCAAACATACACAAGGTGGAATTGTATACTGGAAATCGAGGAAATTTTGTATCATACAATTTTTACCTCAAGCTGTAGGAAAAAAAAGCAAGACAACCTAACAGAACTTGGTCAATGCTTACCCAATCCCGTATCCGAGTCTGGGACCGGCCACATCCGTAAGGCATGGTGTTACCATAACCACCCACCCCCTGCATGCCCATCATGCCATAGTCAGGGGCCATGGACTGGGAGTAGAGGGATGTAGGTGGCCTGCTGGTGGAGGGCCCACCTAGACCACGTCCACCCATGTAGTTCAACTCATTCCAAGAAGTGGATAGGGGCTCAGAGGAGGCTGAGGGTGGCATGAAGGGGTCACTACGCATGAAGGTGCTGGAGTTGCTCCGATCTTGGAAGCGACCCTGGCCCTGGCCTCGGCCCCTCATGAAGCCATCAATGGAGCCACGTTCACGGGCTGGGTCCCGACAATCACTATATGTCCCACCAAAGCTACCATTCCGGTCAGTTCCCAAGTTGAAGTCATAGTCATAGCTGTAGCTTGGACGGTAGGGATTATGCTCAGGTAAGCAAGGCCTGGAGTCGTAGGACTCATATGGTTGGAAGCGGAAGGAGCTGCAAAGTAAGGAGAGCCTGTTAGGAGCAGCCAAGGGGACTTGCTAAGCCTCTCAGTAAGCCTTCCTCTAAGTTGTCCTGATATTCAGAGCAGGAAATCAAACCACCCTCTATGCCCAGAAGGCAAAATGACTAAGACCCTCATCCCAACATTGCTAACAAAGTAAGAACATGAAGCCCTTGCCAGATGAAGGTATCTGGGATTAATTCAATTACCCAACAGGACTTCAATGAAGTCCGGTGCAGTGTTGTCCTCCCCACGGGCCCAACTCACGTCTACCACACAGGAGAGGAGGGGAAGAGGGCTCCCTAAAAGAGCAGGTACCCATTCCTAACTCCATGATGTCAGATAAGTATCCCCTAGAAAGGGCTCAGGGCCATAATCACCTCTCCCGGTCCTGCATGCCCTCCCCACTGCTGGGGTTCCCACCCCTGCCTCCTTCCTTGGACAACATATCCAAACGCTGGTTGATCTTGGCAATGAGTGAGTCGGAGCTGTCGGTGATTGGCTCTGGGCCAAAAGAGGCCATGTGCATGGCAGAGCCCCCAGCTGCAAGGCCACCATCACTGGCCTTGGTGGCCTCCCATGAGGCTGGGCCGTAGCTATAGGACGCTCCTGCAGAAACACTGGTGTGCTGGGTACTGTAGTAGTTGTAGTTGTCGTAACCTGTTGGAAGAACCATGTCAGACCTAAGCACAGAAGACTATCCATGGCATCCATATTTGCAGGTGCTCTCTGCCCACCAAGAAGAAAAAAAGGTATGGGACCAAATGCCAGTGGAATCACTCTACACTGTGCACATAACCTGCCAGGAGGCTGCTTGAGGCCAGAGAGAGAAGAGGCCACAGCTTGGAACAGCAGGTTTTTGGGAACAGACACCACCACCAAGACTTGTTCCCTAATCAAAGCCAGTAGATAAGAGCCTAGGAATAGCAGTTCAAGGTGTTGACAAAGTCACTTGAAAGCTGTTGCCCCTGTAATCCCTTAAGGCAGTCCCAACTCTGACAAGCCTCAACACCTATGTCCAGAACAGCAGCCTTCATCCTCCTGGTCCACATCAGAGTTGTGTCCAAAGCCAGGATGGGAGACCTGTACCTCAGCCCCTCTGGGTATCTGCTCAGAGCCCTGTTTACCTACCTGGAGACCCCTTTCAGAAGGGCTTACCTTGCCAACTGGCCATACTGCTTCCATATGTACCTTAGGGGAAACAAAAATGTACAAGCTTTATTGGCAGAATGTCAAGAGACCACTTCCCTGAAGGATAATTGTCACCCCCTCCACCAGAGCCCAGCTGTGATAGCTGTGGCAGTGGTCCTTGGCAAGACAATGTTCTACAGAATGGGCACAGAGCATTATCAGGGATTCTCTCCCAGGCAGGCCCGACTTTTCCCTTAAGAGCCAGGGAAAAAAAGCTGCACAGTTCCCAGGATGTTGGTCTACACTACAATGGACAACCAAGAGGCCAGTTTGGCCAAGGCCCTAGAGAGATCCTTATACAGGCTCAATTCTCACCAGGAGCCAAAACCCTGCCAATCACATCAATGGGACATCAGCGGAAAGGAAAATCATGTCCTCAACTGAGCAAGAGCATTATGTGCCATGGGTGTCCTTGACACCTCCTGGAAAACAGGGTAATATACAGAAAAGTGACCCTGCCTCCAATGGTGCTAGAGGCATGTCCCAGGATTGGAAAGTGAAGAAAACTTTTGTCCTGTGGAATGGGGCCCAAGAGTAGGACCAGGTTCTAGGTTCAGCAAACAAAAGTGAGCAAAAGGCCTACACCACATTTAACCCACTGCCTGTTTTTGTAGAGGTCTCAAGCTAATAGGTTTTATATTTCTAAACGATCACAGGAAAAGCACTTCAAAACTAAAACATTCTGTAATACCAAATACAACACAAAATGAACAATTTGTATATACAGACTAATAGGATTCAAGGTGAATCTTGGCACACTACAGGGCTAGAAAGATGGCTCAGTGATTAAGAACACTGCCTGCTCTTGCAGGGGACCTAGGTTCAGTTCCCAGGGCCCATATGGTAGCTAACTATCTGTAACTCCAGTTCTAGGGGATCAGACACCCTCTTCTAACCTTTGTGGGCACTGTATGACATGGGTACACCTACATTCATGCAGGCAATACACTTATACACATAAAATAAAAACAGTAATTTTTTAAAAAGTATGCAATTTGCTACTGAGCTCCCAGCAAGACTTTTAGTTTTGTTTTTGCGACAGGGTCTCACTATGCAGCCTTGGCTGACCTGGAACACACTATGTAGATCAGCAGACCTTGAACTCAAGAGAGTTCACTTGTCTTCTGCCTCCTAAGTATCAATTCCCAGCCTCTTGCCAGACTTTTTAAAAGAAACTGGAGGAAAGAAGATATAACCTGTACTCTCTTCACTAGCCAGCTTCTGCTCCCTTACAGTACTCAATAAACTATGCTTCCTTCCCAATTAAAGGCAGAAAATGTTTGGCTTTGCCATCTTGAGGCACCCAGAATCTACTTACCCTGGGTGTTGGCAGGTCCTGCACTCCATGCCCCATAGCCTGTGAAAAGACACCATGTTAAGGTTCCAGCCATCACCAAGAGAACGGGGGTTCTGAGTCTAAAAGGATTTCCCTTCACAGAAGCGCCAGTCTTACAAAGAGGCAATATAAGGTAGTGCACCATCCCCCCCCCCATCACCACACTTTTCATCTGGATGATCTAAAGTCAAAGCTGAAAAACGAGTAAAGGTTACAGGACCAACTTCAAGCACTAGGACATGTGGGAAACAAGTTCAGATTGCTATAAGGCCATATAACTGGGAACAAATCTAGGAATTCATTGACATAAACTGAGATTTGCTTCCATGTAACTTGAAACACTCAAGTCCTAGACCCTCAGTCTGACCCCCAGGCATCACTGTGTTCCTTGCCTGAGCCACTCAAACAATATCTTCTATGTGGCCCCGCTGGATGGGAAGGTAGAAATTCATCTCTCTTCATTTGTGTCCCTATAACCCAATACATAGCTGGACACAGCACCTGTTTGTTAAATGGTTTCACTTCAATGAAGCAAGTATATATACCTTATCTCTTTCTACAACAACCCTCACCCACCAACAGTCTCTACTGTGTGCTGACAGAATAGGCAGGCACTCAGCCAATATTTCAGAGCAGCGAGCTCTGCTCCTAAGTTAGGTGACTTATTCACTGTCCTGCAGCAGAGTTTTGCCTACTGCTTACCTCTGCAGGTAACGGATTCACATCCTTGCCCCACCCTTACTAACCAAGCATCCTTCAGCTTTAGAATTTGAATTCTAAAAATCAAGCAAACCACTTCTGGGCAGAGACTGTCTCTGTGAGGCACAAGTCTATTCAATTGGCCTCAAATACTCCACGAGATGAATTCAGAAAGGCTGCAAAGTCTGGAAGATTTTGGCAGGTAAAAACTGGGGGTCCCTGGGAGGTTCGCTAAACTAAGGGCATGAAACAGGATTGTGACAGAATATCTGATGAGAAAGGCAAAGAGTGGAAGAACTGGCTAGGCTTTGAAAGGTCAAGAGCGCCAGGTTATCCATTAGGACCCACCCTGAAGCACACGTGCTTGGTCCCATCTCAGGCCTCTCTGCAATTCCAGTTCCAAGGGTATAGATTACTACTGCCTCTCAAGATCTCTGACTTCTCTAGCGGCCGCAAGCATTATCTAACCACTAAGCCAGTTCCTCCGTGCCAGGTCGACCCCCGGCCTGTGTTCCAACTGTCCAGAGAGTGAGATCAAGTAGCTCTACAAATGAGACCTAATCACAAGCCGCTAAAAGCTAGGTCAGGGAAAGTTACGCTCCTGCCTACGTAGCCCCTTGGCTCCTCCAGGCCACCTTAAGAGAGACTTGAGGAACATAGATAACATGTGATCCTGGTCCGGGCGTATCAGGTTTTGCACAAGACACGGCAGCATTTGCCCCTCACAAATATCTGGTTCTTGGAGGTGTCCGGCTCGCACCCGCAGCACACGCCAGGCACCAATCGAGCGGCCTCTGGCCGCACCTCAAGGTAGAGCCCGCGAGGCACGGGCGGCTTCCGGGAGAGCCCAGTTAGGCACCGCAAGTCGGAAATCGATCTTGGTGACTCAGCCCGCCGACGCCGCACCGCAGGCCCGCGCACTCTGGCTCCGCCCCTGGCTCCGCCATTTTGTGCCGTCTTCGAAAGAGAAGACGGGACAGGGATAGCTAGGAACATCAGGGCCCGGCCGTCCCGGAATCCATCAGGACACCATGGTGGAAAGGGCCCATGGTACCCCTCCAGAAGCCCGCCACAGCATCGGCTCTCTGAACATCATCCGCCCCCTGCGGTCCCATAGGCCAATCCGCACTCGCCCCGGGAGCGACTGTGCCGAGGCCCAATAAGCGCTGCGCGCCTCCGGCAGCCACTCCGAAACGCTCCCGCCGCCGACCCCACGCGCAGAGGCCGCGTTTACCCGGCCCGTGCGCGCGGAAGTAGCCGTACTGACCTCCGTAGCCCTGCTCCATGTCTTCACACGGCCCGCCACCAGACCCTTTTCCTAGCTTTCCTCAGGACGCATGCGTTCAACGTACGGCCTGCTACTGAAAGATGAAGTCTGTTCGTCACCACTTCCGTGCATTACCATTGGCTGGCCTTCAGCGCGACCTAATCAGACCTAATCTTCCGGGTTGCTAGGATCCGTACCCGCGGCATCTCGGGAGTTGTGGTCCTTAAGCTTGTGTGCACGAACATAGGTTCGTCTTCCCGCGCGTCCACGCGCGCCGCTCTCGCGTTTCCATCCCCGCTCAGGCGTACCCAATCTGCCCGCACGTTCCAGGCTCCCTGGAAACGCTCACCACTCACAGACAACACGAACAAGGTGGGGTGGGAAAAATTTTATTAGACTGGGCTTTCAGCCTCGGCCATGTGAGCCCTGTCCACCCCGTGTACGGGTTATGGGGCACCCCCACCACCCTCCTCGTCGTCCTCCACGTCAAGGCCCGGGATGCCACGAATCTGGCACTGCAGCGCCCCGCCCAGCAGGGGTACTGCGCCCTCTTCCTCCTCAGGGGGTGGCGGCGGCGGCAGCGGCGGTGTGGCAGTCGCGGGGGCGGGTTCCTGGGGCACCGGAGGCTGTGCTGGCATGTCCTCTCTGAGCCCTGCCATTTCTGGTGCTCCCTCCTCCAGAGTAGCACCCTCCACCTCGTCCTGCTCCTTCTCTTCTTCCGGGCTGTCGGTGAAAGGATTCTCGCCCTACAGGGATTGGCACAGACTTTGAAGGGCGGAAGAACTGGCAAGGATGGTCTGGGGACAAGGACCAGGCAAGGAAACACAGGACTGACATTACACCTTCATCCTCACCTCACCTTAAGATAGCGCTCCAGTTTCTTGCTAATGAGCTTATTGTTGAGGATACTGCGAGCCACCATGAGAGAGGACTTCTTAGACTGCTCCATCATGAGCTATAGGCAGGACAGATAAGGCTGGAGAGGCTGTTCTGGGGGCAAACCTTGCTCTTCCACCCCTGGCTCAGCTCCACCAAGGACCAGACCTAGAGTCTTAGTGTCTCCACCTGGGGCACGGGTGTCCAGTCTCTCTATAAATATGCAACTATGGCTTTATCTGATCTTGTTGCAATGTTCCATTCATCCACATCTTACAGTATTGATACTTATCTACAGGTGTAGATCTACCTTTATAGTTGTATTGCAGAAATCTGATGTGCTTATATCTATATTAAGTGCTGGGCCTTAATATAGTAGCACAGGCATGTAATCCCAGCTACCAGAAGACTGCAAATTCAGGAATTCAAAGGCAATCTGGGCAACTTAGACCCTCTGTCAAAAAGTAAAGGTGGCTAGAGATCAGATTTATCATTCCCAAAGCCCTAGGTTCAGTCCCCAGAGACACACAAACACACAATACAGGTGAGCAAATTAAAAAACCTATTAAAAGTGAAATGTAAAAACCACAAGGGCTGGCAAGATGGCTCTGTGGGAAAAGGCATGTGCCACCAAGCATAACAACCAGAGTTCAGTCCCCAGTTCCCACATTATGGAGAGAACTTCCAAAGGTTCTGATTCTATATATGCACACATACACACAATCATTCAATAAATGTAGTTTTTCAAAAGGTAACAAGAAGCAAATTTCCCCTAACACAAAAGGAGATTGTTTAGGAGCAAAATGGAGAGCATAAAAATGGAAACAGCCATGGTGATCAACACTCAAGAAGCAGAAACAGGAGCATCACTCCAAGTTCAAGCCCAGCCTTATCTACATAGTTCCAAGACAGCTTGGGCTACATCTCTAGGGCTATGTAAGACTCAGCCACAAAAACCACCACCACCACCATGTGTGGTGGCAGGAGGCAGAGGCAGGTGGATCTCTGTGTTTCAGGCCAGCTGGGGCTGTAGGGAGACGCTGTCTTAAAAAGACAAAAATAAAAAATAAAATTTTTAAAAAGCTGGATGAGGCAGCATGTG
Source organism: Nannospalax galili (assembly GCF_000622305.1). Taxonomy (NCBI): domain Eukaryota; kingdom Metazoa; phylum Chordata; class Mammalia; order Rodentia; family Spalacidae; genus Nannospalax; species Nannospalax galili. Next base: position 279,134 of record NW_008335359.1, read on the forward strand.
CTTATAAAATCCCAGCACAGGGAAAAGTGGAGACAGGCTGATCCCTGAAACTCACTGGTTACCCAGCAAAGCCTACTCATGGGTTCCAGGCAATGAGACTCTGACTCTTCCCCCTTCTACCCACCCCAAAAAGGGGGATGGTGCCTAAGGAATGCCTGGGTTGTCTTCTGGCCTCCAAACCACAGGAACATACATGCACACATACTCAAACCTACATCCCCACCACATACATTAGAAGAAGCAAACAAACTGGGAGCCTGAAAATTAGAGTGGACAGACTTCTAACCTAGCAGTCTAAACTGATGAAAATTTAAAAACAAAACCAAAAAACTACTATTTAAAATCTCTGAAAATTAGGCTGGAGAGATAGTTTAGCAGTTTTGAGCTCTTGCAGAGAACCAGGGTTCAATTCCTGGTACCCACGCAGTAGCTCACAACCACTTTTAACTCCAGTTCCATGGAAGCCACCACCATCTTCTAGGAACCAAGCACACACATGGTGTACATAACACTCATGCAGGCACTCAAGACACATAAAAATAAATTGAAAAAAAAAAAAAAAACAGTCTCTGGAAATGCTCCAAAGGACCGACAGTAGATAAAGAAATGTTAACTAAGGAAAAGATACTAGACTAGTGAGAGCAATAGTTACTTTTCTCACCCTGACCTCGATATCTGCTGCTGAGGCTCAGCCTGAGTGTGTATAGCAATAACAGCTTTCTTTTACCCTGCCCACAATAAGAGCAGAGGCTTGACCAGGGGAATAGTGTTCTGAGAGTGCTGAGGCCCACATATCCTTGTTTGTTCATAAAGTGAAAGGAGAGAGATAAGTCAAGAGCAGAGAGAGGTTACAGCTAGCTCACCTCCCCTTTTTCTGAAAGCTGTGAAGTGACTCAAAGAGAAGTGCTTCTATGTCCTAGGTGCAGAGATTTTACGTAGGAACAAACCCAGTCTCAGAACAGTGAGTACTCAATCTCTTCCCACAGATTAGAGAGGGATATAAACACAACTGAAAGCCAGATAGACTGCTAGAAAGAACCAGTACAATAGCTAAGAATAGCCTCCCTGGATTGAGAATAAATTTCTAACAATAACCTCAAAAACTATCCCGGCAGGGCTGGGAAGCCATCAAGAATACTCGCTGCTCTTGTAGAGGACCCAGGTTTGGTTCCCAGCACTATCACAGCAGCTCACAACACCTGTAACTCCAATTCCAGGGGATTCAATGCCCTCTTCTGGCCAGTAAGGACACAGGGCATGCATGTGATCCATATATATGTATACATATATATATGCATGTATATATATACATACATGTGCAGACAAAAAACTCACATAGAATAAATCTTATAAAAGAAAGGAATAAGGGAAAGAAAGAAACCTTTAAAGAAGCCCCAACTGAAATGAAGGGGTGCTAGGGATGAACTCAGGGTCTCATGCATGCTAGAGAAATATTCTACCCCTAAGCCACACCCCAGTCCAAGATCAGAAAGCAATTCAGGTCCCAGGGCACATGGCTGAGAACAAAAGAACAATCAGTCAGAAATTAATGGAGTTTAATACAACTGGTACAGCTGGGAAAGAACCAGAGACAGCTCACTTAAAACCACTTTAAGGTGACTCCCAGTTATCCAGGGTAATGGTAACTTGCCCATGGGTTCCCCCTCTTAAAACACAACATCAGTTTCCCACTACAGTGAAGAAAGAGACCTCACCAATAAATACCCTACTAAAAGAAGTTGGTTGGTTCTGGAGATGTGGCTCACTGGTAGAGTGCTTGTCCAGAATATACAAGGCCCCAGATTCCAACCCCAGCACTCTTAGAAAGGGAGGAAAAGAATTGGGATAGTTACTAAGCAAACAGATAGGCAAATAACAATAACAAGATGCTGGTGTGGGGAGAGTGGGATCGGTGCCTAGAGCAGTGACAGTATAACAGTATCTAAGATAACTAGTTTCCAAAAGTTACCAGACGGCCAAAGGGAAATGATCCACACAGAGAAAAACAGCAAACAGAAAGGACTAGACAGTGACTACATATCAGTTTCAACAAAGACTTCAGAGTTGAAATGAAAAAATTTAAGGGGTTGGAGAAATGGCTCAGCAGTTAAGAACACTGGTTGTTCTTGCAGAAGACCCAGGTTCCAATCCCAGCACCCACATAGCAGCTAACAACTGTCCGTAACTCCAATCCCAGGGGATCCGACAGCCTCTTCTGACCTCCAAGGGCACTGCACAACACAGGTGCACTTACCTACATGCAGACAATACACATACATAAAATAAAAATAATAAAATTTTTAAAAAAATTAACTAAATGCTTGAAGTAAAAAGTGTTAAATATATACTACCTCATCAAGTAGACAATATCAAAGATACAGTAATACCCTTTAAAAAAATAAAATTATAAAAATAAAATTTTTATAAAAGTACAATTAAATTGGTTAAGAAGTGTAGCAACAGCCAGGCGTGGTGGTGCACACCTTTAATTCCAGCACTTGGGAGGCAGAGGCAGGGGGATGTCTGTGAGTTCAAGGCTGGCCTGGTCTACATAGTGAGTTCCAGGACAGCTGGGGCTATAGGGAGACCCTGTCTCAAAAAAAGAGCCCCCCCCCAAAAAAAAGTGTAGCAACAGAAACAAAAAAAATTATCAGAAGGGTTAACAGCAGATTTTAATTGAAGATTCAATGAACCCGTAGCTTAAGAATTATACAGTAGGGTCCTGTCTTCAGCTTTCTCTCCTACAAAAATGGAATAAAACTTGACACTGGGGATTTTTTGTGGTTGTTGTTGTTCTTTTTGAGACAGGGTCTCCCTGTAGCCGCAGCTGGCCTGGAATTCACTATGTAGACCAGGCTGGCCTTGAACTCACAGAGACCCGCCTGCCTCTGCTGAGATTAAAGGTATGCACCACAACACCCAGCAGTGGGGATTTTTTTTTAAAGTTTTTATTTTTATTTTATGTGTATGGATGTTTTGCCTGTACCTATTTATGTGTACCATGTGCACACACTGCCCAAAGAAGAACAGGACATCAGATCCTTAGGAACTAGAGTTACAGACAGTTGTGAGCTGCTATGTAGATGCTGGGAACTGAACCAGAGTCTTCTGTAAGGGCAGCAAGTGCTCTGAACTGCTAAGCCATCATCTCTCCAGCCCTACAGTGGAGATTTGAATTTATTTGTAGTTATATGTGAAAGTCAGAGGACAATTTTCAAGAGTTCTCTCTTTCTACCATATGGGTCCTGGAGAATAAAACTCAGGCCAGAAAGTGCCTTTACCTACTTGCTGAGCCATCTCCTTGGCCCAACAGTGGGGATTTGAAGGAGGGCCAGGTCATTGAACTAGGGAACTCTATTTTGCTTCTGAATCCATTCTGTTTCATTTCCTTCCTTCTGAATTTGCCGCGAGTTACAGTTATCTTGGATCACAGAAACATTTAATATCTAAGACAAAAATCAAAACTGCTCCCTAAGAAAGAAGCCTTTTTGGCACCAACATAGCTCCATATGGGAGGTAGTAGTCAGCTATCACCTACTACTATGCAACCCCGATCCCTGCCTGTTTTTCTTTCCCTTCAAACTAAGACTTCTGTTAGCAGTCTGAAGATAGATTTTTAGGTCATTAACCCTTTGTCCATGCCAGTGTAAGAGCACTGTTAATAAAGATCCTTTTCTGCCTTCACCACTGTCTCTTTGATTGGCTTTCTAGGACTGACAGCGCACAGTCATTAGGACTCCCTGGGGCTGGAGCTTCTGCTCAAACTCAAGCAATAATCACATAATCTTGAGAGGAAAAAAAATCAGTGAAGAAAAATGAATAGTCTCAGACAGTGCAGGACACCACTAAGTTACTCAACAAATGTAATGACACTTGACACATGCAAAAAAAAATTTTTTTGGAAGAAATAATGGCTGAAAGCTTTCTCAGACTGATGAAAACCTTTAATCTACACAATGAAGCAGTTCAATGACAATCTAAGTAGAATCAAAATAAACCTACAAAAAGTCCAGCAAAAAACCCAAAACACCAAAAGCCCAAGACAAGGTAAGGTCTTAAAAGTAGCAAGAGAGAAACAAATCCTCACTTCCAGGGGAATCCCAGTTAGGTTATAAAATGTTCCATCAGAAACAACCTGAAGGCTGTAAGGATAACATTTGAAATGCTTTCAGAAAACAACTGTCAACCCAGAATCTCATACCTAGCAAAGCTACCTTCCAAAATAAAGGCAAAACAGACATAATATTAAAGAAAGCTCTTTAGATTGAAAGAGCATACCCCTAGTCAGTAATGTGAACTCACACAGAACAGTACACTGTTATTAGGCAATTATAATTATAAAAGACAGTGTAAACTGCGTGTGTTGGCCCATGTCTATAATCACAGCACTTTGGAGGCTGAAGAAGGAAAATCACTACATTTGAGACTAGCTAGGCTATAGTGTGAGATCCTCTTGAAAAACAACAAAAAGGCTGGTTGTATTGGCACATGCCTGTTATCCCAGCACTTGAAAGTGCAAAACAAAGGATCATAAAGTAGTTCAAGATCATCTTTGCCTACACAGTGCATACAAAGTCAGTTTGGGCTATGTGAGACCCTGTCTCAAAAAAAAATTCATGTATAAAAATATAAAAATTGCCCAGCGTGGTGGTGCACGCCTTTGATCCCAGCACTGGGGAGGCAGAGGCAGGTGGATCTTTGTGAGTTCGAGGCCAGCCTGGTCTACATAGTGAGTTCCAGGACAGGTGGGGCTCCCAGCACCTACGTGTCTGTAACTCTAGTTTCAGGGAATTTGATATCCTCTTCTGGCTGCCAAGGGCACCAGACATGTACATGGTGCACATACATACACATGGGGAAAACACTCATACACATAAAAATGTCTTTTTTTAAAAAAGAATAAATTTAACAACCTTAAAAAAAAAAACCCAAAGCAAAGTTTAGGTTTTTTCGGGGGGGGGGGGTTGTCTGTTTTGTTTTTCTTTGTTTTTGAGACAGGGTCTCACTACTATGTAGCTGGGGCTAGTCAGGAACTCACAGAGATCTGCCGGTCTGTCTTCCCAGTGCTAAGATGAAAAAGTGTGGGCTGGGCCAGGTATGGGGGGTGCATACCTTTAATTCCAGCACTTAGGGGGCAGACACAGGCGGATCTGAATTCTAGGACATCCAGGGCTACAAAGGCAGACCTTGTCTCAAAAAGCCTGGCACAACCCAACATAAAGACAAAACAATGAGCTCTGGAATGGTGGTGTACATTTAGAATTCCAGAACTTGGGAGGCAGAAGCAGGAAGAGTGTTTCAAGTTGGAGCTCAGCCCAGACTACATAGTGAGACACTCTCTCCATAAACAACAAAAAATAAACAACCCCTCACCTCCCTCCAAAAAAGAACCAGGAACAATAAGACAGAATTTAGAGAACAGAAATAAACCCCCACAGCCATGGTCCACTGTCTTTCTACAAGGTCTTTTACCAGGTGAAAGAACAGTCTTCCAAGTGGTACAGGAATAACTGGGTATCCACACACACAAAAATGAAATCAAATCCTTACCTCATACCATAGAAAACAATTAAATGGGTTGAGGCCTAAATTGTAAAAGCTAAAACCATAAAACTCTTAAAAGGGTTATGTGTGGCACGAGGCAGAGGCAGGAGGATTGCTGTATCAAGTTCAATGCTAGGCCACCTGACTACATAGTGACTGTCAGGCCAGGCAGTAACACACAATGAGAGCCTATCTCAAAAAAGAGGGAGGTCCCCTTCCAGATCTTGGATTTGTTAATGCGTTTCTAGATAACAGCACCCAAGGCATAAATAATAAAAAATTTAAAATACAATGGATTTTACCAAAATTAAATATTTGGCTGGGTATATATCCCAAGTACTCAGGTAGCTGAGACAGGAGGATCTCAAGAAGTAGCCTAGCAAGCTCCAGGCCAGCCTGATCTACAGTGCTAGATTCTACAACAAAACAAAACAAAATAAAACAAAAGAAAACAAAACAAAACAAAACACCAGCACAGCTGGGGATATTGCACAGTGATAGAGTGCTTGCCTATCATGTACAAGGCTGCTGGTTCACTCAGTTCTAAGCACTACAAAAGAAGAAAGCAAGCAAACAAAATCCTCTTGTGAAGAGAAGACACATCAAGACACAATCAGGTGTAACTGTGCATGCCTTCAGTCCCAGCACTTGGGAGGCAGAGGTAGGCAGGTCTCTTTGAATTTCAGGCCAGCTTAGTCTACATGGTGAGTTCCAGGCCAGCTGGGCTACACGGTGAGACGAGACCCCGTCTTAAAGTACTAACAGCATGCATGAGATTCTAAGTTCAACCTTCAGTACTGAAAACAACAAAAGCCAAACAAAAACTCTTAATAACTGAAGACAACACAACTTTAAAATAACCAAAGAATCTGAGTAGACTTCTCCAAGGATCTGAGTAGACTTCTTCTTTTAACTCGATAGGATAGCTAGACTACAACGTCAGGGTAAGTGTTGGTGAAAGGACTGGGACTGTAGCTCAGCTTACGGCAGGGTGTCTGCCTAGCATGCATGTGGTACTAGGCTCCATACCCAGTACCACATAAACTAGGCATATAGCTATAATCCCAGCAGTTAGGGTACAGGAGGATCAGGATCATGCTCAGCCACACAGAGGGGCTAGCCCGGGCTATAAGAGACCAAGCTTCCTTCAAACAAATACCAGTATGTGCAGAAACTTGTTGCCTATGAGTATATAAAATGATACAGCCACTTTGGAAAACAATTTGACAGCTTCTCAAAGCAATTAAAGAGCTAGAGTTTAGCCAGGCGTGGTGGCGTGTGCCTTTAATCCCAGCACTTGGGAGGCAGAGGCAGGTTGATCTCTTTGAGTTCAAGGCCAGCCTGGTCTACATAGTTAGTTCCAGGATAGCTGGGGCTACAGAGAGACCCTGTCTCAAAAAGACAAAAAAAAAGAGCTAGAGTTTAATCCAAACATTTCAACCCTAGTAGTCGGGTTTTTTTTTTTTTTTTTTTTTTTTTTTTTCATTCTCTGTAGCCCCAGCTATCCTGGAACTCACTATGTAGACCAGGCTGGCCTTGAACTCACAGAGATCTGCCTGACTCTGCCTCCCAAGTGCTGGAACTACAGGTGTGTGCCACCACGTCCAGCTTCGACCCTAGTTTTTAACATGTTTTTAACACATTAACTTGTAAACCAATGCCCCTAAGAGCATTATTCATTATAGTTAAAAGGTGGCAACAACCCAGATGCCCAAGAGGCTGAATGGATAAAAAGCCTTCTTATTTAAGCAATGAATATACTAAGACATACAAAGAAACTAAGTTGATACATGCTACAATGTAGATGATCCCTGAAAAATACTATACTAGTGAAAGAGGCCAAATCACAGATCATGTATATTGTGATTGTACTTATATGTCAGGAATGAGCAAACAAAGTAACGTGGAAGTTGCCTAGGACTGGAGTTAGATGAACTGTTAGGGGTGGGTGATAGCTAACATGTCCTATAATTGATTGTAGTGTGGATAAGAAACCACTGAATTTAAAAAAAGAAGTGTGTGTTATATTTGTGTACAGTGTGTTTTGTGTGTGGTGTATGTATCTGTTGTGTGCGTGTATGTGTACATGGGCAGAAGGTAAAGTTGGGTATCTTTCCTTGATAGCTTTCCATCTTTTTCTTTCTCCTTTTGGTTTTTTTCAGACAGGATTTTATTATGTAGACCAGGCTGGCCTGAAACTCACCTCCACCTCCAGAGCACTAAAATTAAAGATGCACCACCACACCTTTATTTTTTGAGCCAGTGTGTCTCACTGAACCTGAAGCCCACCGATTCAGCTAAACTAAAGAACCAATGAGCTTTAGGAATTCACCTGTCTCCGTGTCACCTAGCCCTGAGATTACAGGCATATAAAGCCAAGCCTAGCTTTTCCTATGGGTGTTGGAGATCTGAATTCTGGTCCTCATCCTGTGCAGTATGCATTTTACTAACTGAGGGTATGTGTATGGTTTTGTTTGTTTTGAGGGACTCTAATGTAGCTCCAGCTGGCCTTGAATTTGCAATCCTCAGCCTTTCCAGTGCTAGATTTCTAGGTGTTTTCCACAAAACTAAGATGTACCAACTCAACTATACATCTTAAACTAGATGGATTATAGGTACTGTCAATTACAACTTAGCAAGCAGTTACAAGAGTAATAGTAACTGGAAACTTTTTAATCATTCTTTGGTCTAAAACTTATTTTTGTTTGATTGCTTCTTTTTTTTTTAAAGATAGGGTCTTATGGGGCTGGAGAGATAGCTCAGCGGTTAAGAGCATGGACTACTCTTGCAGAGGACCCGGGTTTGATTCCCAGCACCCATGTGGCTGCTATGAACCATCCTTAACTCCAGTTCCAGGGGAATCTGAAGCCCTCTTCTGACCTCCACAGCATTGCATGACATGGGTGCACTCACATACATACAGGCAATACACTCATACACATAAAAAAAAAAAAAAAGATAGAGTCTTACGCTTTTATAGCCCAGGCTGGCCAGGAACACACCATGTAGTTCAGGTTGACCTAGAACTAACAGCAATCCTTCTGTATCAGCCTCCCAAGTGCTAAGATTACAGATGTGAGCCATCACCATGCCTGGTTAGTCCAAAACTCTCAAAAGCATAACACTCAAATTTTATTAAAGTTGTCTTACCTGGAATCCCACCACTCGAGGCAAAGACAGAATCTCTGTCGATTTTGACTTTATTTTCCTATTACTCATTTTCCCTACATTTTATGTCATGTACTCTCCAGCCTCTTCCACAAACAATCTTCTCTCTCCCTTGCTGATAACTAAACTGGATAAGGCATTGACAAAATTCAACATTCCTTCATGATACAAGTCCTAACGGAGGCTGGGAGTGGTTCTGTACACCTTTAATCCCAGCAGTTTAGAGGCCAGCCTGGTCTACATAATGAGTTCCAGGCCAGCTGGGGCTACAAAACATATCTCAACATAATAAAGGCAAGCTTATATATGACAAACTTATGCTAAATGCAGGAAAAGAAAATTTCTTCTAAAATAGAAATGAGACAAAGGTGCTCACTTTTTTTTTTTTTTTTTTTTTTTTTTTTTTTTTTTTTAGCTGTCCTGGAACTCACGCTGTCCTGGAACTATGTAGACCAGGCCGGCCTCTGCCTCCCGAGTGCTGGGATTAAAGGCGTGCGTCACCATGCCCAGCTTTTTTTAAAAGACAGTCTCCTGTACTTCAAGGTGGCCTGGAACTTCCTATGTAACAAAAGATGACCTTTAATTTCTAATTCTTCTAAGTGTTAGGATTACAAACATGAGTCACCATGCCAGGCTCACTCTACTCTTATTTAATATATTGCTCAGAATTTTGGCTAGAGCAGTAACACAACAGAAAGAAATATAAAGGATACAAACAGCAAAAGAAGAAGTCAAATTATCCCTATTTCAGAAGGCATGATCCTGCACTGAAGATATCCTAAAGATTCAACCAGAAAACTATGAACTTGAATTGGGTGTGGTGGGGAACACCTTTAATCCCAGTACTCAGGAGACAGAAGCAGAATTTGAGGCCAGCCTTGTCTAAATAGTGAGTTCTAGGCCACCCAGAGCTGCATAGGGACATCCTGTCTCAAACAACAATAACAAAGAACCTCTTAGACCTGATAAACATTTTCAGTAAAGTAACAGGATACAAAACTGACAGTAGCTTTTTAATATATCAATAACAAACTTTCTAAGAAAATGTAATAAGGCACCTTCTTGACCACAGCTACGCCATATTAAAGTTTAGGCTGACTCTAGTATCTGAAATTATCAGGCAGTTGGCCTAGGGTATGGGAACACACATCAGCAGGACCCAGTTGTCTTGGGAACAGGTTAGTGTGTCCTGGAGAGCACCTGGTAACTGCAGATTTATGGCTTCTGTAGGTAATGCTTGGCTTGCTTCTGCAAAATAGTAATTGTTGGTTTAATTACTTTTCACCCTTGGTTATGGTTTCTCTGTATAAAAGCTTACCCTAGAGATGGTTTGGGGCTACACACTTGGGTTCCAACACCCTTGTGTAGTAGCCCTGGCAGTAATGACTTTCATTTGGCAAAACTTTGTCTGAGTGGTCTTCTCTGGTAAAGCACCCCACAACAAAAGAAACTGGGGAAAATCTCTCATTCACAAAAGCTTAAAACAAACAAAGGAAACCCTAGGAATAAACCCATCAAAGCAGCAAGTGAAAGACCTCTACAATGTAAAATTTAAGATAATGAAGAAATTGAAGAATTTACTAGAAGATGGAAACTCCCATGTTCATAAATTAGCAGAATTAGTATTATGAAAATGGCTATATTGCTAGAAGTTGTTTACAGATTCAATGCAATCCCTATCAAAATTCCAATGACATTCTACACAGAACTAAAAAAAAAAAAAACAAAAACCCAAAATGAATATGGAAACACCAAAGACCCCGAAGAAGCAAAACAATCCTGAGGAAAACAATACTGGAGATATCACAATTACCTGGCCTCAGATTTTACCACAGAGCCATGGTGGCAAAGACAACATGGTACTGGAACAAAAATAGATCAGTGGAATAGAAGAGAGGACTCAGAAATAAACCCACAAAGCTACAGTCACCTCATTTTGACAAAGGTATCAAAAATATATATTTTTTTGGATATATAATTTTGGGAAAAAATATATATAGGATAGTATATATATTGGATGGTCTCTTCAACAAAAGGTACTGGGAAAACTGGATATCTATATATAGAAGGATGAAACTAGATCTCTCTCTTACCCTGCAGAAAAACCACAAACATCCACACAGGGCATGGTGGAGTACCTTTAATCCCAGCCCTCGGGAGGCAGAGGAGAGCAGATCTCTATGAGATGGAGTCCAGCCTGGTCCACATAGTGACTTCTGGGCAGGCTGGGATGAGGGAGACCCTGTCAAAGACAAAAACAAAAAACCCTACAAACATGGAAACTGTCAGGGAAAAACACTTCAAGATACAGGCACAAACAAGAACCTTCTGAAAAGGACCCCTAACTAACAGGAAATAATCCCAAGAACTGACAAATGGTATTACATGAAATTTAAAAGGTTTGGAACAGCAAATAAAATACTCACCAGAGAGAGCCTACAGAATGGGAGAAAAATCTTTGCCAACTGCTTATTAAGCAAGGGGTTAATATTTAGCATATACAAAGAACTAAGAAAATTAAGTATCGTGACAAAGATGATTTTTTTTTTTTTTTGTCTTTTTGAGATAGGGTCTCCTTGTAGCCCCAGCTGGCCTTGAACTCATTATGTAGACCAGGCTGGCCTTGAACTCATAGAGAGCTACCTGCCTCCTCCCAAGCACTAGGACTAAAGGCATGCATCACCACACTCGGCTTAGCAAGGATGATTTTAAGGGCAAGAGTGCTTGCTGCTAAATCTGACAATTTGGTAGGAGAGAACTGACTCCTACAAGTTGTACTCTGACTTCCCAAACAAAATAAATGTGTCAAAATTTTTTATTTAAACACCAACCCATTTCTAAATATTCTAATCAATAAACATGCTAATCAACTGAACAAAAGTTTTCAAATGAAACATAAATGACTAATATTTGAAAAAGTGCTCAACATTCTTAGTTATCAGGAACATGCAAATTACAACTATGTCAATATATTCTTACCCTGGTAAGAATGGTTATTTATCAAGAAAACAAATGAGGCTGGAGATGGTTCTGGGGGTAAGAGCATTTGCCTATATATATTGAGGGGAGGTTGTCCATGAAATTAGAAAGGGGGTCATGAGAGTATAAAAATGTCTTCAGGAGGAAGGAAAAAGAAGAAGAATAGAATATATGTGACATAAAAGTGAAGGGGGGAACTACTGGGAAAGAGGAAAGAGACCAACAGGAGGGGCTGGGAGACAAGGGAAGGCAGAGGAGGAAAAGAACAAAGTATGTGTGAATACACCACAACAAAACCTATCACTTTGTATGTTAACTTTAAACACTAGTAAAAATGGGGCTGGAGAGATGGCTCAGCGGTTAGGAGCACTGACTGCTCTTGCAGAGGACCAGGGTTCGATTCCCAGCACCCACATGGTGGCTACGAACAGTCCTTAACTCCAGTTCCAGGGGAATCCAAAGCCCTCTTCTGACCTCCACAGCACTGCACGACATGGGTGCACTCACATACATGCAGGCAATGCACTCAATATACATAAAATAAAAATTTAAAAAAAAAATTAATGAGATGTTGAGATGGCTCATCAGGTAAAGGCACTTGCCACCAAACCTGGTAATGTGAGTTTGATCCCTGGAACCCACATGGTAGGAGATCTGATTCCTGCAAGGTTGTCTTCTGACCTCCACACTTGCACTACCGTGCCATGTGAATGTGTGTGAGTGCACACACACACACATAAAATGTAAAAATAACAAAAACCTAATAAAAATTAAATGAGCTGGGGCTGAAGAATGACTCAGTGGCTAAGAGCAACTCCCAGCACTCACATGGCAGCTAACGGTCATCTGTAACTTCAGTTCCAGGGGATCCAATGCCTTCTTCTGACCTCCGTGGGCATTGTATGACATTCACATACAGGCAGACAATACACTCATACACATAAAATTTTATATATATATAAATATAATATAATATTATATTATGTTATAATTATATTATATTATTATATATTATATTATATTAAAATTATATTATATATAATTAAATGAGTCAACAATCTTCTGCCTACCCTTAAATAGTTCAAATCAAACAGTTTGTTCTGGGCAATCCTAGAGCTCTTTGTTGCCAAACCCTAGCCCTCATTTTTCTAGACCTCTCAATTGCATTTCCCCAATTCTGAATATTTGGCCACATGCCAAACCCTGCACTTCATCCCAATAGAAAACTCGCTGCACCCAGAAAGACCAGAGATGAGGAAAAGTTGAGGTGCCATTTTCTTTTTTAAAAAATATTTTATTGGCCAGGTGTGGTAGTGCATGCCTTTAATCCCAGCAACTCGGGAGGCAGAGGCAGGCAGATCTCTGTGAGATTGAGGCCAGCCAGCCTGGTCTCCATAGTGAGTCTGGGCCAGCTGTGGCTACAGGGTGAAAAGACACACACACTCCCAATTTTTTTTTTTTTTTTTTTTTTTTTGGTCTTTTTGAGACAGGGTCTTCCTGTAGCCCCAGCTGTCCTGGAATTCACTATGTAGACAAGATCCTCCTGCCTCTGCCTTCCATGTGCTGGGACTACAGGCGTGCGCCACTACGCTCGGCTCAATATTTATTTTTTTATTTTACATGTATGTGTGTATTGCCTGTAAGTATGCAAGTGCACCAGTGTCATGCAATGTGGAGGTCAGAAGAGGGAGTCAGATCCCCTGGAACTGGAGTTACAGACAGCTGTTAGCCACCATGTGGGTGCTGGGAACTGAACCCAGGTCCTCTGCAAGAGCAACCAGTGTTCTTAACCACTGAGTCATCTTCTCCAGCCCTGAGAGGTGCCATATTCTACACTTACCTTAGGTACTTCCTATTATCTGCTCATAAATGTCTAGGAGCTGCTTCTGTGTGTGATGTCAGCCATGCCTCTTGAGTCCTGGTCCCCAAGCCCTGAGCTCTCTCCTCTCTCTACCGTAATCCTTCCCCCTCATTGAATCTCTAATAGCCACTTATCATTTGTTCAACCAAGAACTACTACTATAACCTCAGAAGGCATGGGAGACACACAGGAAAATGAGACACAATGCACCTATTTTCTTGCCTGTGCTTCTTTCTCTGCATCAGACATCACACCCCTCCCACTCACCATTAGCTATAACTCTGTCACTCAGTCCTGAGTCAGAAACAGGAATTACCTGAGGCTCCTGATTCCTTCCACAAGCCAATGTCCTGTTCCTGTATTTCACCATCTCTCCTCTTTATTCCCAAGGTCAAAGCATTCATTTTTATCCGCCTGGTCATAGACCAGCCTCCACTACCCTTCATGACAGATGTCCAAATCTCTAGTTCACTATTAACTCTAATCCTTTTATTCATCCACTTGGAAACTGTCAACAGAAGCAAGTCTCTGAAGTCCAATTCCCTTCCCTCCTCCAGCAACATAAGAACTGTTTGTTGGCTTCTGTGTTTTCTGAAACTAATTTAGCTGTTGGCACCTATGCACACACAGGTCCTGTATCTCAAGGTGTACTGTTTAAGGTTCAACTCAATATCACCTTCTCTTAAAAGTCTTCACTTCCTGGCCTTCTCTGTGTAGCTGTTGCACTGGGCAGGAAATCTATACATCTATTGTCCCCCACCTCCAAGCTTCCCTTTGAGCAAGCAGAGGTAAGTCTCACTCTGTTTACCCACAGAAGAGGACACCTGGGGCCCAACTCACTCTGCGGTTCCGGTTGTGATCCATAGTCTTGAGGTGCTTCTGGATAATTCCAAACTGCATGGGAATGAAGAGGTCACAGGCTGCACAATGGGCAGCCTCCACCTTCTTTACAAAATGCTCCATGGCAATTTCTGTAGGGGGCAGAAGGAAGAAGTTATCACTGGTCCCAGGTGCCAAAGACACTCAAAAAAGTAGGAAACCATCAGACTAGCTTCTCATCTCACCCTACCAAGCTCTACATGACCTTGAGGCTGGGGGAACAGAGGGGCCTCATGACCCATCATTGAAGACCAAAGAAGGGCAGGTTAAGGCCCTGCCTAGTGGCAATCATCCCAGTGGGATGAAACCGCCTCACCTTGGGTCAGATCCTGGTCTCTGTAGATCTGCTGGATCAAACCATCAAGGTCCTCCACAGTTTTTCGGAGCTCCTCTGTCTTCTTGGTCTTGTTAGTAACATACTCCTGTCAGAGACATGGAGATTTGTGTCAGCTGCCCTGTGGTCCCAGAGGCTGGAGTAATCAGTAGGAGCTGTGCTGTTCAGAGGCTCACCTGCAGGAAGTCAGCAGTCTGCCTGGGGAGTTTGGTGCCTACATATTTAAAATGCTCTTTGTGGAACTTGCTGTCAAGGTGACTGCTCATCTCATCCTCATAAAAGGTCCGGTATTTGCAGAGAGAACACACAAACTGGATCCTGCCACAGGAGGGAAACAAGTGGCTGAGACTGCAAGGGTCCCAGGGAATGACACTGCTGCCTCACCCAACCCAGCTGTAGGCCTTGCTCTGAAGTGCAGTCCCAGCAGAGGGGTAGGCTGGGACTGGTAGGACTGGGAACAGAAGGGGACAGTCTGCAGGCTGCAGTTACAGCAACGTAGGGGCAGGGGAAGAGCTCTTCCTTCCCACAGGCAAGAGGCTGAAGCCTGAGGCAGCAGCTGCTGCAACAGGCAAGGAGTCACTGGAAGGTTGCCGGAGAGCCTCTCTACCAAGGTTGGGCAGGAGCTTGTGCACTTGGCCCAGCCGGGGACCAGAAGGAAGGATGCACTGGCGAGAGCCAGGATGCCCTGAGGTGCAGAGTGGAGTACGCAGTCCTGAGGCAGGGCCCAAAAAGGTGCTGCATCTTCCTTGTGGGGTCTGGGGGACTCAAAGGCCCAGCCCATCCTCTGCTCAGAATGCTTGGGGGTGGTGTCGGGCGGGACCAGAGGCAGGCAGGCCTGGACACCTGCTGCCTCATCTTCCTCTTCTGAGAAGAGACCACTCTGAGCTGGAAGGAGGGCACCTGCCTGGCCTGCCACAGGGCAGCCTGAAATCACCAGGCGAGGTGCTCTGTCTGGGCCTGGTGTCCACAGCAGAAGCCCAGGGTCTGGGGCCTGGGCTGGAACAGGCCACCGTGGCAAGGGGCGGAGGAGGCCAGCCGCCACCGAGGCCTCGGGGCAGGTCCCTACCTCTGCCGGACGTCCTTATCTGGGCCACGGGGTCAGCTTTGTCTGGAGAGCCCAGGGGCCAGGCGCCGGCGAGGCTGAGTGGAAGGTCCAGCAAGAGCAAGTGTCTGAGGCGGAGGAGGAGGCAAGCGCCAGTGCGGGAGCCCTGAGGGCAGACAGACCCGACCAAGGGGCGTGAAGGGCTCAGCCGCAGACAGGCCCGGCCTAAGAGGGCCAGTGGGCAGGGCCAGTGGCAGGCCCAAGGCTGCCACAGCCCAAAGGTGCTGCAATCTCTCCTGGGCACGGCGGCGGCCTCTTGGCAGCTAGCTGGGGTGGCACAGGCGCCTTGGACCTTGAGTCTCTGATGAGCTGGCCCCCTCCCTCAGGGGCATCGGCCCCCTGTGCACCTCGGGGTTCGTGCGCTGAGTGACCTAGCGCTGGAGCTTCTGGGCAATGGTTTTGAGCAGTGCCGTGTCTCAGGCCACAGATGCCAGCAGTCGCCAGGCGGCCGCAGAGGGATAGGGAACGAGTCAGGCCTTGGGAGCTGGGCCTGGCAGGAAGCAGGGTCCATGCACAGCTGAGCAGGTGGCAGCTCCCAAGGGAGGCCAGAGGGCGGCGAGATGGCAGAGCTATGGCCCTGCTCTCCTGGCAGTAGCCCCAGAGCCAGGCAGAGGCAAATGGATGGAGGGAAGATGGTTACCTTTCCACCATTCGGTCTCGCTGCCGCTTCTTCTGCTTGTCCTGGCTCTTCTTGCTTGCCTGCAACTTGCGCTTGGCCTGGCTACTCTCATCCTGGGTGGTCAGGGCCCCTGTGGTAACAGAAGGTCACAGTTACCAGCTGGGCTCTGATGGGAAAGTAAAGGCCCTATGGCCTCTGGCTGAAACACCTGCTATGCACTCCAGAGGGTCCACCTGAGAGCAGCTGTACACACAAAGCCTCTGGCTATAAGCAGGGCTGGGTGCCCTGGCCTGGGCAGGAAGATTTGGCCTAAGTACCAGGAAGGGGGGTGGGGGGGGGACACACGCTCACCCCCTCTATTCTCTGGAACACCCTTGCTCTCTGCAGAGTGGGTGCAGAGAAACTGAAAGACAAAGACAGGTTGTTTTGGTGGGAACAAAGGCATGTGTTCAGAGGGTCCGGGTGGCAGGATACAGGGAGGCCGCTCATATGGCCCTGCCCACCCCCCACCGGGCACCGCGGCAACAGTGGGCTGAGGCTGGATTTACTGTTAGGTACCTGCTGGCGCTCATCACTCAGGTGGGGGGACACGGACTCCCAACAAGGGCTGGAGAGGCGCTAAGGGAGAGGACACGCAAACCAGAGCCGTAAAAACTGCACCAAGGGTCCCAGCTCGGACACCAGCCACTGAGGACTTGGAACTGTGTGTTACTGAGGGACCAAGGGCAGGGGGTATGCCTGAGGCTCCCCACACTTTTGCTTGCTGCCCCCACCTGAAGACAAAACCAAGGTGCTAGGAAAGGGGCCACATCATCCATAGCCTCCGCCTGTGAGGAACAGGAGCAAGGTGGGAAGGAGCAGAGTATGAAAAGTCCCCTGCCTGCACATACCCAGACCCACAAGGGAGGTCCCCAGTCAGCCATATTTCTGCCACAATTCTGCCCTCAGCTGTATCCCTCCCACTAACACCTGGAAGAGCCTCCCTAGAACCCAGGCCCCCAAGAAGACTCACCTTTCTCTGAATCTTCTTTGCCTTCTTCTCTCCCATCCTCTTTTCCCTCCTCTTCCTCTCCTTCCTAATATACAATTTTAAAACTCAACTTTAAAAAGTACACAATTACTTATGCTGGCTCTAAAGGTCAAAGCTCAGGACCAAGAGCTTCACATCCTCCCACCACCTGTAGTGTTCCTCCATTTCCCCCAAGGACTCCTCATTGCTGGTGAAGTGGTCTACACTTTCCATCAGACTACACAGACTCTTTGTGCTAGCCACCTACCACCAAGGTGACACCACACTACCTGTGACCCCTGTGGCAAAGGTCTGTGCTTTAACCCAGCTTGGTCTTCCCAGGCCCCATCTGCACAGACCAGGAGACTGGGGCCCAAGGTTACTTACTGCTCGGGAGCCTTTCTCCATAGCCTCAGCACTTTCAATACCCTCTGTGGCTTCCCCTTCAGTACCCTCATCTGCAAGGAACAAGGAGACAAGCTCAGTCCAGGAGCCTCATGGGGGCAAAGGGGAAGGAGGAGGGGCAGGGGCAGGGGCAAGGCCCCCATACCACCCAGCTCACCATTGTCTGAGTCACTGTTGTCTGAGCAGTCCGTTCGGGTAGCCTTGCTGTCTGGCTCATCAGGACTGCCGCCTTGCTTTCTCTTCTTCTTTTTGGTCTGGACCAGAAAGGAGGAGCCAAATCAGGGGATGGCTCCACCCTAGCAGAGGCTAAGAGGGGGAGGTCATGTTACTCACCCGGAAGTCAGCAGTGGTCCAAGTCTTCCAGGTCCGCCTCATCTGCTTTATGCCATTGCCAAATCCAAAGCCAAAGCGTGAGCCACCCGGAAAGGTACCCCCGCCACGCATGCCCTGGAACATGCCATACTCGGGGATGATGTTCTGGGAGAAGAGGGAGGGCAGCCGGGAGACACCAGGCATGCACTGGCCCCGGGCCCCCATGGGATCTTCCCACATGCGCCCATAGCCTGAGGCCAATGGCCGTCCACTCCGGGCATCCCGGGCCCAGCCCTGAGCCCTTGGACCGAAGGTATCGCTGCCACGCATTCGTAACTGGTCACGGTAAGCATCATACTGGCCCTCGTAGGCCATTTCCATCTCGGGGTCAAGCTCGCCATAGTCATAGCCTGACCGGTACAGGTCGCGCTCACTCAGGATGGCCCTTGAGTCACAGGCCTCGTAGGAGTCATATCTGTAGAGACACATAACCAGCATCAGGCACAGCCCCTCAGAGTCTTTCAGTCTAGCTGGGCTAACAAACTGCTCCTGCCCTGTCCTGCCTTGCCCACTTCCCCCAAATCCCAGTCCTGGGAGAGGAAATCTGGTAAGGCAAGTTTGCTGTTCAGAAAAGCCAGAGAGCAGAGTATCAGAAACGAGGGCTTCTCAGCTGATGTACTCAAAGGAGCCCCACTACCCCAAAGCTTGGATACAGCCATGTACCAGTGCAGGAGCCCTAAGAACAACAGCTGGAAAGGTGGCTCTGAGCCAGCAAGGGGCAAGGGTGCCTCGACAGACCTTCAGAAGCATCTGGTCTGTGACAATCACAATAGCCAAAGCCGCTCCCTGGGAACAGAGCCGAGCACCCAAGCATATGAATTCTTGAAATACCTGTGAGAACACTGGGCTGCTCTCATCTTTGATTGCTGGAGAAACTCCTAAGTCCTATTAAAGCCTTGCACCACCCAGAACAAGTGACAGAAAATCTGGAACATGTCTCAAGAAATCCATGAGCTTGCCAAGGGACCAGAAAAAGTCTGGGAACATAGCTCAGTTGCAGAACACTTGCCTAGTGCATGAAGCCCTAGGTTTAATCCCCAGCACTGAAAACAACCAGACTACAGACTACTTTCTGGGGCAGAGCTGGTTTATCTATGGTTGTAGCCTACACCCCTAAGGCTAGCTTCCCATATATCTCCAAAGCACAGGGTCCTCTTTACGCTTTCCTTCCCATGTATCACCAGGAAGTACCAGCAGACAGAACAGAAATGGCATCTGCTGATCCTCACAGGCACTAATTCCTGGGCTCCAAGCTGTGGCAAGAAGCTGTCCTGCAGTAATGTGAAGTCAAGTAAGCCAAGTTTCCTTGCTTTTCCTCAGAAGCCCTGGGACCTCACATGATCCTACCAATGACCAGCCTAGCTCCTCATTCTCTGCTTTCCCCCATCTGTCAGCTGAAGCCATTATCCAGCTCCCCTTCATCCTATGGTAGAAATACATGTGCCCTCCTCACTATGGCACAAGTACTCCTAGACCAACACACATACAAGGTATTCTGCAGGTGGGACCAATGGGAGCCCTAGGTTCAGACATCCCATTTACTCTCTAGGTACCTTAGGGCAAAGGGTATACCTAGAAGTGCCCTGCCTGCACTTACATACCCCATCTGCAAAACTAGGACAAGAGTTCCCCAGGAACTCTTTTAAAGGGCACACATTTTATAGCACCAGCAAGTGGTCTGTAAGTACTCACATTTGCCCTATTTCTTAGGTAAAGATGGCCAGCTCCCAGTGGTCAGCCCAAAAGCTTGTCCTACCCTTCCTACCAGTTCCAGTCTGCTCTGCCCTGGCATTGTGCAAGATACAAACCTAGACTCAATACCAACAGCTGTCCTGAAGAGAGGGAACATTACTTTGCTCCTGAGGAGCCATCCTATGGGTACAGGGAAAAAGGTGCAACTAAGGCCTGCTCTTCCCCTCTGCAGACCAGGGAGAAGTTGGCCACCAGGCTTTAGGGAAGGTCAAAGAAGGGAAGCAGAATGGACCCCATTAGGAGCACAGCAACTGGTAAGCTTAGAGCAAGGAGAGAGGAAGCAGTCACCAAGGAACATTCCATCAGAGAGGATGACCCCTGAAGAGCCTCAGCCCCTAGGTAGGTACCCCCACTCACCTTTCTCCACCTGAGCCGTACACACCTCCTTGTATCATGTCTGTCTCCAAGTGCGGCATCATATCTAAGCGCTGGTTAATTCTGGATAAAACGGAATCGGCACTGGTGCTACCCGAGGCACTAGGGTTTGCATTTGTGTCAGAGCTAGCCATTTCCCAAGAGTTTGAAGTGGCCATACCATACCCATAGTTGGTGGTGTTATCCTGGCCATAGCCATAGCCATAACCATAGTTCTCGTAGCCTGCATTAGGGAGAAAAAGGGACAGAGAGGGCCAGGTGGGGAGAAATGACAAGCAGGTAGACAGAGACAAATACAGAAGAAAAAGAAAAAAAAAAAGGTATTTTCTGTTAAAAACAAGCTGGGAGAACTCTAGCCACTTGAGGCCAGGTGGGTCTTCCCTTTCCAAGAAGACTTCCTATTCCAGCCCCAGGGACACCCAAAGCCTGCTTGGCCATATTGGTTCAATCCCAAGGAGACAAGAATAGTCAGAGGCTTACCTCTATTTGTCCCAGAGTTCCAAGTTCCATATCCTACAAAAATCAAAAGGGCAGTTTTATCTGTAATAGCTCCTGGCACAACATGAACTTAAGCTTGACACAATTTAATTCATAAGCAAAGGACAGTTACTCTTAGTATCTGACTGGCTACACCTGACTGAATTTCCCAAGATGCCCCATAACTGACAGTACCACAAAAGCACATGAGGCTACTCCTTGCCCCAATGCCCTTCACTCCTTCACTGAAGAAAAATGAAATGACCTTCCCATTCCTAGGTAAGCACTAACTGACAAAAGAGTTTGTAGTGCCTCAGAGTCTGTAAGCTACAATGTATACCTAGTATGTACAAGGCCCTACAAAGTAATAAATGACTGATGACTGGCTCACTGAAGGAATCAATAAATATCACAGACTTGCTAGATAAGAAGCCTAACACAGTACAGATCCACAATGAAATCATGCCACCCTGCTGAGGAACTCTGTCTTTCCAGGCATGACATGGCCACTGCTGTCTTGAAATCCCAGCAGGTATGCCTACCCTCATGACACCCTCAGAAGACTGAGCTACAAGCATTCCCATGGAAGGGGTAGAAAGCACACAAGGCTCCTCCCTTCTCCTAGTACATATGAGCAGTTAACAATCTCTGTATCCAAGGTAGAGCTGCCTGCAAGTTGTTCATGCTCCTATAAGAAATTCCAATTACACTCAGAGAGGCTTACCAAGCAAGGCTGGGGTAGACTTATTTCTTTGGTTTGTCATTGGTGTCCTATCTATGGTATACGCATTTGTTTCCAGTGTCCCAGGAAAAGTGATGCAACATACCCTAATCACCCATCTAAGAACCCTAAACATCTGCCTTAACTGGGAGGGCCAACAAGTCTTTGAATGTGTGTCACCCAAGAAGCACATCATCAGAGGAAGGACAAGAAGAAACTCCTGGGACTGGAGAGATGGCTCAGCAGTTAAGAGCAGTGACTGCTCTTGCAGAAGACCCAGGTTTGATTCCCAGCACCCACACGGCAGCTAACAACAGCCCCTAACTCCAGTTCCAGGGGATTCGACACCCTCTTCTGGCTTCTGTGGGCACTGCACAACACAGGTGCACTTACACACATGCAGGCAATACACTTACAGACATGAAATAAAAATAATGAATAAAAAATTTTTTAAGGAGCTGGAGAGATGGCTCAGTGGTTAAGAGCACTGACCGCTCTTGCAGAGGACCCAGGTTCAATTCCCAGCACCCACATGGCAGCTACGAACTGTCCTTAACTCAATACACATAAAATAAAAATAATAAAATATTTAAAAAAATCATTCCAGGGGTTGGGGATTTAGCTCAGTGGTAGAGCACTTGTCTAGCAAGCGCAAGGCCCTGGGTTCAGTCCTCAGCTCCGGGAAAAAAAAAAAAAAAAAAAAAAATCATTCCAAGTTCCAGACAAGCTTGGGCTACATAGTGAGTTCTAGGCTAGTCAGGGCAACATAGTGAGATCCTATCTGTCTGTATGTCTATCTCTCTCAATCAATTGATCAATCAATAGATAAATCAATATAAAAGGCACAATTCCTAGCTTGAAAAAACCCTTTAAAAGAACAATCTAGATCATAAACTAAATGTACTTTGGGTCTGATCAGAAGTGTCAAAAATGCATTCCTTCTAAAGTATAAAGCTGCTTGGAACAAGGTGCAAAGCCACATGAGCCTCCCCAGAGGGAGACAGGAGCAGGTGCCAACTTTGCCAGTGCCTCTAGTGAGACCCCCAGTTACCTCCTAGTGCAACCATCTTCACCCTGCTGACAGACAAAATATGCTTGTCCTTTGGACAAGAAGCCAAATCTCAGTGAGAAGACAGCATAGTGAATGGCATAATCCAGAACACAGAGGACAAACAGCGAAACTCCACAGAGACCATCTGCATTTGGGCTGCTTCAGCACACAAACAGAATGGGAAGGTGATGGAAACTAGCCAAGAAATTCTAGATGACTGCTACATTTAGTGGACTGTGGGCATAAGACAGCTCACAAAGAAAAAGTCCTCTCAGGCTAGGGAGACTCAATCCATGTGCCTATGCAACAAATATCTCAGACAGAAGCATTCCTGTGCTCTGCCGGAATGCTGCTTGTTGTCAAGAGATTTGGAAAACCAGAAACACAAGAGACAGACCTCAAAAGGGAAGAGTGGTTCAGGAACCATTTCCACAGGCAAGAAAAAAGCCCAGCAGAGTTACAAAAGAACAACTAAAAAGAGCCTAGTCACATAGTTGACAGCATCAGAAGCAGTGGACACTGGTTATCAGGAAGATAGGACTGGGAAACAAGCACAGATGTACTGGAACTCTGCTCATGGGGCAAGCTATAAGATGTCACCCAGGCTTTAGCTACTGAAGAGCTGCCAGAACCAGGTAAGGAAGCACAAGGGAAGGCACCAGAAGTGGCAGCAACTCTGCAACCATTTCAAGGGCAGGCAGAGGGCCTCCTGTTAGGACTGCCATCAGCTATTAGCAGGCCTGGCAACAGAGGCCTGTAATCCCATTTTCTTGCAAGACTAGCTAATTCAATGCCTGCCTAGAATACAGGGCTCTGGGTATTCACTATGTGCTACGTGCTATAAATGGAATGACCCAGACTCTCTAACGGACAACCAGTGGGTGGAAGGTGGAGGGGTGCCCCTTCAGAGGGAAATCATATCTAGAGTGCGGCACTTGGGAACTCCGTAAGATCGGCCTCTTCAGAAAAGATAGCCCACCTGACGTCTGTGCTGAGAAAGAATGAGTTCATAGCCAACAGAGAAAATTTTAAATGAAGGAAAAGCCAGGTATAGGTGTCTACACCTATAATCCCAGCACTGAGGAAGGAAAGGTGAGAGGGCTACCGAAAGCTCTAGACCAGCTCAGGCTGCATAGTAAGGTCCTGTCTCAAAAAGAAGAGACAGGAAGGAGATGATCACCATGATACTTATAGACCAGAAATGAACACAATCTTAACTGTTCAACTTTAAGGCTTATACTCTACCTGCTCAGTGAAACACCAGGTAAAGATCAAAACAAAATTCATTATGCCTTACATGACATGAGGAAATGCTCCTAACATAAGGCAAAGAAAGGAGGACACATAATCCCATCCATCTATAAATTATTCGACTATATTATATAGATAAGATAACCAAGATTACCTATTAAAATGGTAGGATCTTAGTTGACCTTTTCACAGAGTAAAATTTAAATGCTGTTATATTGTTCTTACAATTTCACCAGAAGGAAAAAGACCTCCCTATGTAAGAAAGATCTCAAAAACTCATAAACGTACAAAAGAGCTCCTCAAAGAACTAGTGAGCTTAGCAAGGCTTATAGTCAGCTTTCCCAGGCCTGGTAGTGCAGGCCTTTAATCCCAGCACTTGGGAGGCAGAGGCAGGCGGATCTCTGTGAGTTCAAGGCCAGTCTGGTCTACATAGCGAGTTCCAAGCCAGCTGGGGCTACAGAGAGACACTGTCTCAAAAAGACCAAAAAAAAAAAAAAATCCAGCCTTAATGTTGCAGGGGCTGTAGAGATGGCTCAGAGTTAAGAGCACTGGCTATTCTTGCAGAAGACCTGGATTCAAATCCCAGCGCCCACACGGTGGCTAACAACCATCTGTAACTCAGCTCCAGGAGATCCAATGCCCTCTTCTGTCCTCTGCAGGCATTGTACAACATTGGTGTACTTACATACATGCAGGCATAACTCGTACACATAAAATAAAAATAAATTTTTTTAATGCTAGCCAAGTGCTGTTAACTCTTTTTGTACAATGTGAGAAGAAAGAAAGAAGAAAAAAACTCCAAAGGGCCTGATTTTTAAAAAATATTTTATTTATTATTTTTATTTTATATGTATGAATGTTATGCTTGCATGTATGTAAGTGCACCTGTGTTGTGCAATGCCCGCAGAGGACAAAGAGGCTGTCAGATCCCCTGAAACTGGAATTATAGACAGCTATTAGCTGCCATGTGGGTGCTGGGATTTGAACCCAGGTCTTCTGCAAGAACAGTCAGTGTTCTTAACCGCTGAGCCATCTCACCAGCTTGATTTTTTTTTTTAATTTTATGTGTATGAGTATTTTGTCTTCCTGTATGTAACTGCACCCATGTTCTGCAAAGCCTGCAGAAGCCAGAAGAGGGCACTGGATCCTCTGGAAATGGAATTACAGACAGTTGTTAGCTGCCATGTGGGTACCAGAAATCAAACCCAGGTCTTCTGGAAGATCCCAGTGATCTTAACTGCTGAGCCATCTCTCCAGCCCCAGGTCTGATTTATTCTGAAAGGCAAGCTTACCTAAAATTTTGTAGTTGGTTGTGATTATTGATTGCTTGATTTTAAACTGTTGTTTTAGGTCAAGATAGGGCTGGAGAGATGGCCCATAATTAAGAGCGATTACTCCCTTGCACAGGACCTGAGTCTGGTTCCTGGAACCCTACTGGATAGCTCACACTGTCTATAACTCTAGTTTCAGGGAATCTGACACCTCTGACCTCTCCAGGCACCTGCACTCATGTACACATACTCTCACACAGACTACCCTCACACAGATACACACACACACACACACGAGTTAAAACAATAAAAATAAATCTTAAAAAGTTTAAGTCAATATATAGTCTGGAGTGGTGGTGCATGACTTTAATCCCAGCACTCAGGAGGCAGAGGCAAGCAGATCTTTGTGAGTTCAAGGTCAGTCTGTCTACACAGTGAGTTCCAGGCCAGCCACTGATACACAGTGAGACACTGATTCAAAAAAACAAAACAAGGGGCTGAAGAGTTGGCTCAGTGGTTAAGAGCACTAGCTGCTCTTGCAGAGAACCTAGGTTCAGTTCTCAGCACCCACATGGTGGCTAATAACCATCAGTAACTCCAGTTTCAGGGGATCTGATGCCCTGTTCTGACTTTCATGGGCACTTACATACATGCAGGTAATACACTCATACACATAAAATAGAAATAATTTTAAAAAACTCTCCAGGGTTTATTTTATTTTTATTTTATTATTTTTGCTTCCTGTTTGTTTGCTTGTTTATTTGAGGCAAGGTCTCTCTGTGTAGCCCTGGCTGGCCTGGAGCTCACTATGTAAACTAGGCTGGCCTCTATCTCAAAGAGATCCGCCTACCTCTGCCTGCCTCCCTTGTGCATGCACTACCACCCTGTCACCCCTTACTTTTCCACCCCCCACCCCCCCACTGCAGGGTTTATTTTAATAAAAATTGATGCGCTGACTCTAAAATTTACATGCAAAAGTAAACAAACCATATCCAAGACAATTTGGAAGAAAGAGTAAATCCAGGGACACACATCAACTGACTTCAAGGCTTACACTAGCCAATAGTTAATACAGCATAGTACTGGAGAAAATTCAGATAAACAGACCAACTGAAGAAAACAATGATTTTAGAAACATTGTATGTTTCTCAGGACACAATATATAGTCAATTGCTTTTCAACAGGTAAAAGACAGTTCAAGAGTCTGACTTGAGTGTGATCCCAGAACAGATTTCCCACAAACTGCCCTCTGACATCCATATGCCTGCAGTGGTGCACACACAAGCATGTACATACAAGTAAATTAATGTTTAGAAACAAAACAAATGAAACAAACACCAGTCAGCTGGCTGTGGGTAAAGATGCTTGCCACAAAGCCTGGACACAGGAACCAGGAATTTGACCCCCTAGCGCCCACATGGTAAAGGAAAAAACTCCCAAAAGTCAACTTCCACATATACACCATGGCACATGCACACCACGGCACATGCACACCACCCCACCCACCCATACACACAGTACTAAAAATGTAAAAAAAGAAAAAGAGAAGGAGAAAGGAGGGGGAACTATATTTGATTAAAAGGAGAATATCATGAAATATCTGATACCTCCCTAACCAACTCCTCCTCCTCCTGGGGCTAGCTATTAATACTTGCAAGCTTATCTCAGCTTATTCAGTGACTCAGGAGGGAATGTCAGCTGTTGTAGGCTCAGTCTTTTGCCAGACCTTGACAGTATAACTAATTCCTCCTTTAAATAACCAATATCTTTATTCATTCTAAAAAGGACTCCTTGCCAACAGACATTCCTGGGAGCACAGACTGGGAACCAGCTTCATCAGTTCAGGATTGTTTGCAGCACATGAACAGAGTAGTGCCTATAAATCCCATCAGGTAGCACATCTGAACTAAGAATAAGCCCTGTTTACCCAAAATTGAGTCATCAGTTGGACATTTCCTTCTATGCTGTATGTAGAACCCACTGGCTTGAGATGGCCTAGCTAGGTAATCGTTAAAATCACTAAAGTCTAGCTAGGTCTTGAGACACATTTAGCCTCTCCCTCAGCAAGTGACAGCCAACACCCTGGGGACTGAGTTAATAGCCTGGTTTCTCCCGGACCAATCTTTTCCAGCTATATTCATCAAGGGACAGCTATGAGTGCATTCCAACACAAAATCATGTGAGCACTAGCTATTCAATTGGCCCATGATACCACTTTATTGGAGTTTGGGTTTAATAAAGCAAGACAGGGGGACAGCAAGCCAAAAGCAACCAAATATAGGACAGCTTTGCTCACAGAAGGCAGAACAGGCTGGCTCCCATCAGGAGCTCACACTTACCATAATCACAAGTGGGCTGAGCGCTGGTGTCAGAGTATGTCGACTGCAAAGTGGTTTCAGATCCCTGGACAAAGCCTAAACATATGCACAAAGTAGTTAATTTCCCCATAGGAAAATAACTAAGGCTACCAAGCCCTCCCTTCAGTTGGGAAACTTCTAAGACCTATAGATTCCATACTTTAATTAGACCTCTGGAACATATTAACACTGAAAAGGCAGTCCATGTTTATAAAAATGTGTAAACATTTAAGCTACTAACCTTTTCTGATGAATGAGTACTTAAATTATCATTCAGCTTCATAAGGAAAATACTTTATCAAACCACTGTAAAATAAGTTACTTCCAATTCAAATAAAGATGGGGTTAGTTTTGAAATGCTAGTGCAAATGATGGCTCCTCCCCTCATTTTAAATCTGAAATAGAAACTATTACTTATATATGCACACACAGATAATTGTTTTATGTAAGATTTATTTATTTATTGTCTTATTGAGACAGGCTATCCCTGTAGCCTCAGCTGTCCTGGAACTCAGAGATCTGCCTACCTCTGCCTCCCCAGTGCTGAGATTAAAGGCGTGTACCACCACACCCAGCATTAGATTTATTTTTATGTTTATGAGTATCTTGTCTGCAAGTGTGTGCTTGGTGCCTTCGGAGACCAGAAAAGGGAGTTGGATCCCTTAAAACTGGGGTTTTGGGTGCTGGGAATCGGTGCTGAGAACTGAACTAGTATCCTCTGGAAGAGCAGCCAATGTTCTTTAATAACTGAGCCATCTCTCTAATCCTTTGTTTTGTTTGAGGGGGGACTGTTGGTTGGTTAGTTTGGTTTTGGTTTTGGTTCTTTGAGACAGGGTCACTATATAGCTGACTCACTATATGGACTGGGCTGGCATTCAACTCACAAATCTGTCCTGCCTGCCTGTCTCCACCTCCTGGGTGCTAGGATTAAAGGTGTGTGCTGCCACACCTGGCTATGTTTTTGTTTTAATTTTAATTTTTTGTCTTTTTGAGACAGGGTCTCCCTGTAGTCCCAGCTAGCCTGGAACTCACTATGTAAACCAGGCTGGAGCCTGGAACTCACTATGTAAACCAGGCTGGCCTCACAGATTCACCTGCCTCTGCCTCCTGAGTGCGGGGACTAAAGGCCTGTGCCACGCCACCACACCCGGCTGTTTTTATTTTTTGAGACAGAATTCTACTCTATAGCCTAGGCTGGCCTCAAACGCACAACAATTCCCCTGCTTCAGCCTCCTGGGTACTGAATAGTACCAGCATGAGGCATTATATTTGGTTTATAATTTTAGTTCCCCTATATAAACAAGTGTATATTGCAGGACATGGTGGTACAATCTGTAATCCCAGCACTTAGAAGGATCATCAGAGTTCAAGGCCAGCCTGGGTTACATTGTGATGAGATACTTCAACACTGACCATAGCTACACCATGTTACAAGCAGGCCCCAACTAAGTAGTTTTTTTTTTTTTTTTTTAAAAAAAGGAGGTTCAACCCGGCTCAACCCCACACCTTAGAACAGGTCAGCATGTATCTGGCTACCCCTACTAACAGCAGATTTATGGCTTCTGTAGGTAATACTTGGCTTGCTTTTACAGAATAGTAATTCTTGTTTTACAGAATAGAAATTGTTAGAGGAGCTTTTCACCCCCAAGCTTGGGAACTTAAACTTTTCACCCCTGGACGTAGTTTTTCTGAATAAAAACTCACCCTAGAGATGGCTTGGGGCTGCACTTGGGAATGGACTACCCAGTGCAGTTGCCAGCAAGCTAGAAAAATAAAAAAAAGGCTTCTTTTTGGCAATTTTGTGTGTGTGTGTGTGTGTGGCTGTGTGGTCTTCTCCGGTGAAACAATATCACAAGAGACTCTACCTCAAAAAAATAAAAACAAAAGTGTCTATCAACTTGGTGTGTGTGTATTGCTATAGATGGAACCCAGAGCTTTGAACATGCTAGCAAACATTCTATCTCTAAGCTTCATCCCTGAGCCTCAATTCTTAAACCTAATTATGTTTGGCATGTTTATATGAAAATAAGGAACATTATATCAGAGATAAGCTGGGCATCAAACCTAAAATCTGAAATCCTTAGTAAGACAGGGTCTTACTAAGTAGCCCTGGCTGGCCTGGTACTCACTATGTAGACCAGGCTGGCCTAGAACTCACAAAGATCTGCCTGCCTCTGCCTCCCAAGTGCTGGAATTAAAGGCATATGCCACCACACTTGGCCAAAAAATAAATAAATAAATAAATAAATTTTTTTAACTTTTTAAAAATTTTATTTTATGTATGAGTGTTTTGCATGCATGTATGTATGTAAGCCACCACACCTGGTCCCAAACTGTGCCTGGTGACCTCAGAGGTCAGAAGAGGGTGTTGAATCCCCTGAAAGTGGAGTTGCAGATGGCTGTGAGATGCCATGTAGGTGCTGGAAACTGAACCTAGTCCTCTGCAGGAGCAGCAAGTGGACTTAACCTCTGGGCCATCTCTCTAGCCCTCCCATCATCCCACCCCCCTACCCGGCCCCTTTCTAGTCTTTTTGAGACAGGGTGTTCCTGTAGCCCCAACTGGCCTGGAACTTGCTGTGTAGACCAGGCTGCCCTTGAACCCACAGAGATCTGCCTGCCTCTGCCTCCCAAGTACTATGCTGGCCTAACCTTGAAATCTTTTGCTTGTTAACATGAAGCTACAAGTGGAAAATTCCACACCTGACCTTATGTGTGTGACAAGACGCAGTCAAAATGTAAATGAACAAAAATTATTTTATAAAATTATCTTCAGGCAGCCAGGTGTGGTGGCACGCCCCTTTAATCCCAGCACTTGAGAGGCAGAGGAAGGTGAATCTCTGAGGCCAGTCTGGTCTCCATTGTGAGTTTGAGGCCAGTCAGAGCTACCCAGTGATACTGTCCTTAAAAT
>NW_008335359.1:309612-344725 GCF_000622305.1 Nannospalax galili
ATATATATATCTTCAGCCTACAGAGTGCAAATGAAACACAACTGAACGTAATGTTTAATTTTGGATCCTATCCAAGACTTCCCATCAGTTATGTCCAAATATCCCAAAACCTGAGAGTACTTCTGGTCCTAAACATTCATAAAGCCCCCCCCCGACTACTGCAGCAGTAGAAGACACTATCAAGTCAGATGTGATGATACACACCTGTAACCCAATACTTTGGGGAAGCAGAACAGGAGGATTGTGAGTTCTTGGCATGCCTGGTCTGTATAGAAAGGCCTTGTCTTAAAACAAAAAAAAAAGACTATGTATCAACGCTAAACAACACTTTAGTTGCACATCCCAGCAAACCCAGTAAGGGGGAAGAGGCAAAATTCCATCCCCTGTAACTCCCAAAGTTCAAAGTTCAGCAAATCAAAGACTCTTAGAACTGGAATGAGGCAGGAGAAAGTACCTGTCTAGAGTGCTCCAGGCTTCCTTCCCTAAGTTCTGAAATAGAGTAAGCAATCTGCACAGGTGATGCTCAAATTTACACTGAAGCCAAAGGAACCCAGAAAAATGAATTTTATGAATATGGCACAAAATTAATGTGATTTTGTTTTGTGGTTATTGAGATGATTCCCAAGGCCTCTGGCATGCTAGGCCCATCTGTGCCACTAAGCTACACCCTTAGTCCCTTATATATTTAATTCCAGGTTGCCGTCTTGACCCCATGGGATGCTAAGGAACACACTTCTCTCAAGAATACCAAACACATCCAGCTCCAAGGGTACCAAATAAGAAAGCTGTAGATTCAACCTCAGCTTTACTTCCCAAAGGAGAGAATGGAGCTTAGGCCCTGGGGAAGGAGAAAATACAAAGTACATAAACCCAGGATTTGCTATCTTCCCTAAAGAGAATGCGTTCAAAAACATTTTAGCCCCAGGGGTCCAGGGCCTTCCAGTGTCTATAAGAAACTAGGGGCTGGAGAGATGGCTCAGCAACTTTGAGCACTTGCTGCACAATCATAAGGGCTGAATTTCAGTCCAGCACCTACATCAAGCAGCTCCCAACAACCTGTTAACTTCAACTCGAAGGAATTCTATGCCCTCTTCTGGCCTCTGTGGGCACCCTGAACACACATGTGCATGTATAGTCATACAGACACATACATGCAGATGCATACACATACACACACACACACACACACACACACACACACACACGCACCACGGTTTTAATTAAAAGGGAAAGAAACACTGAAAGGGGCTGGGGAAATAGTTCAGTCAGTAGAGTGCTTGCCACACAAGCACAAGGACCTGAGTTCTATCCCAGAACCAATATAAAAAACCCAGGGATGATGGGGTACTCCCAGCACTAGGGAGAATGAGACAGGTGAATCCTGGTCAATACCAGCCAGCTTACTGTAACCATGCAACTCCAAACAGTGAGAAACACTGTCTCCAAAAAACTAGATGGCACCAAAAAAAATGACACCTCTGGTCTCCAAACACAGGTATACATGGATTGGCATGCACCTGCACATATATATAAAAAACATCAAAAGCATTCTTTGGGGAGTTCACCAACACTGTAAGACTCAGAATAAGGTATCCAACCCAAATGTTCCCCGAGACGGAATCTTACTGCATTGCTCAGGGTGGAATAGCTGAACTACCAGCATGTGTTACCATGCCCAGCTATGTAATGTGTTTCTTTTAGGTCTGTTTTTGCAGTGGTAAGAATCTAACCCAGGGCCTTGTACATACTAAGCAAGTACCACTGAGCCACATCTCCAGCCTGGGTTAGTTTGTTCAGATAGGGTCTAGATACACAACCTTGAACTCTTAATCTCCTGCCTACATCTCCCAGTGCTGGGATTACAGGTATGCACCATAAAATGTGGTAGGTTGTTTCTGTGATATCGGGGACTGAACCTGGCACATGTTAAGAGTTTAATCCCATCAGTGAGTTTATTCCCTGCCCTCTTTTATTTACTTTGTATACTGAGACAGAGTAGTCTCATTTAAGTTGCCCAGGCTGGTCTTGAATTCACTCTAATAGTCCTGGCAGGTCCTGAACTGGGGATCTTCCTAACTCAGCCTTCAAATGCTGGTTATATTAAGCTGTACTACCAGGTCTGGCACATATTGTACTTTTTAAGTACAGTTATCACTTAGGAGTTAGGCATGGTAGTCCATGCCTTTAATGCCAGCACTCAGCAGGCAGAGGCAAGTGAATGTGTCTTGAGTTTGAGGTCAGTCTGGTCTACAATATTAAGTTCCAGCCCAGCCAGAGCTATTTTGTCTTCCAAACAAAAAAACACCTGGGTCACTTAGTAGGTGCTGGGAACTTGTTTCAGAACAGGCCCTCCCACTCAGATATAGAAAAATTCACAGGTACTGAAGTCTCTTTTACAAAATTCCCTACATTTGCATATAAATTATACATATCCCACTTTATATTTTAAATCTCTTTAGATTACTTGTAAGACTTAACATGAGCTAGTCAGTCATGGTTTTTTTCTCAAAATATTTTCAATCCTCTATTAGCTGAACCCACAAGTACAGAACCCACAGATGTAGAGGGCTGAGCAACTGTAATGAAAAAATACATTGACAGGAACACACACCTAGGTTCAGTAAGAAAACTACAGGGCAAAAGATCTATGTTTATTCAGACGAGGGCCTTAGTTTCTCCCTGAAAAAAAGAAAAAAAAAAAAGGAGGAAAAAAAAAAGATGGGCCCAGACAGACAGGGCAAGCCTATTAATCCCAGATACTAGAAAGGCTGAGGTAGAAGGATTGTAGATTCAAGACTAGCTTGGGTTAGAGAGTAAGTTCATAGCCATCCTGGGCATCTTGATGAAACCCTGCATCAAAAGGAAATGTTTAATGTAAGCTAGGATATAGCTTGGTGGTAAAGCACTAGCATGCACAAAGCCCTAGATTCAGTGCTAGTACCACAAAAGGGGAGGAGGGGTTGGGGAGGATGCAATTCAGGGGGATACAGGAGACTGGGCTCCATCCTCAACACCTCAAAAACCAGCCTCTGAGATTGCCTGCAATGATTCTTAGTTTCCTCTTAGAGTAACAAAGGTAGCTAGTGTGACCAATGAAACATACAGAAATGTTACTGTGATTTCTGAGACTTTTGCATTTTTTACTGGGATCATTCTAATCTGGAAGAACTAGTCACCATGTTGTTAGGGTTCTTCCAGCAGTTAGTTCTACAGAGATACACATGGCAAGGAACTGAAGCCTGAATTGATCTACCAGACACAGGAGTTTGAGTCATGCTGGAGGCAGGGACTTCAGCACCAACCAAGCTTTCAGATTCCTAGTCTTTCAACTGACATCTTAAATGTAATCTGTTTGAACCACCCAATTCAAAGTCCCTGTTCATTCAGAAAAAAATGTAACTCTGTACATTTTGATTAATAAATGTTTCTATAAAAAGACTACCAGTCAGACTTTTGTTTGAAGGCCTAATTTTAGATTTTTTCTTGCTGTTTTTCTCCTGTTCCTACCCTCCCAATCCATACTAGAGATGAGTTCCAAAGGAGCTGGATATATTGACAAAAAAAATGGGATTGGAAAGATGACTCAGCAGTTGAGAGCACTTGCTGATGAGTTTAGTTCCCAGCACCCACATGGCAGGCGGCTCACAAACCCCTGCAACTCCAGCTCTGGAGGCTCTCTTCTGGACTTTGCAACCATCTGCACACACGTGCACATACTCACACACAGGCACACATAAATAATAACATAATAATAATAGCCAGGCATGGTGGTGCATGATTTTAGTCCCAACACTCGGGAGGCAGAAGAAAGTGGATATCTGTGAGACTGAGGTTAACCTCTACATAGTGAGTTCCAGGCCAGCTGTGGCTAGGAGACCCTGTCTCAAAAAAATAGTAACAACAACAGTGAAATTTGCTTCAAAGCTTCTAGGACTTAACCTCAAAGAAGTACATGAAAGTGACTTAATCCAGCACTGAGGCAGGATGACTGCCAAGTTCAAGGCCATCCTGTACTACACTGTGAGATGAAGGCCAGCCTGAGTTACAGCGTGAGACTATCTCAAAACAAACAGGATTAGATGGCACAGCAGTTAAAGAACACTAGGACAACTTGATTCTTTGATGCCCAGAACCCAAGTGGTAGCTAACTTCAGTTGGGGGGGGGGTGGAATCAGATGCCCTCTTATGGCCTCAGCAGGCATTGCATGCACATGGTGCACTTACATACATGCAAGCAAAACATTCATACACATAAAATAAAAATAAAATTTAAAGTGCCAGGTGTGGTGATAACACACCTTTAATTCCAGAGGCAGAGGCAGATAGATGACTGTGAAATCAAAACCAGCCTGGGAGGGTCTACATATCCAGATCAGTTGGGACAACATAGTGAGACCCTGTCTCAAAAAACTAACCAAACAAAGGCAGTTTAAAATGCCTTTGAATTTAGGCACTTTTTTTGTTTTTTGAAATGAGTCTATGTAGCCCAAGCTGGGCTTGAACTTACATTCCTCTTGTCTAGCTCCCAAATTCTGGGATTACAGGAATGTACCACAAGGCCCAGCTTCCCGGTCTGCTTCTTAAAAGGGAGAGACCCATATTATAAAGTTAGTGTGTTTTTTGTATTTTAGTTTAACAAGATCAAGGGAAAACTAAATATTTTCTCACTAGCTTGGCTACTCTAGTGCCTATTAAATCCAGGGCCTGTCAATCCTGGAGCTGAAATTCAAGCTTGGCCATTGTGATCTGACTCAGTTTCCTAATAAATGCTCCATTATTAAGCTATCCCATAGCATCCAATCACTCATCTTCTGGTTCGTCAGTAACCCCATTCCTATATACCAAAGAACTATCTTCAGTTCTTGGTAAGCCCTGGTGAAAAGAATGGCATCTTAGTTCTAGAGACATCAGAAAGAGTAAACTTACTGATTTCCCTCTTGAACTAATGATGGTGCAAAAGGCTCCAACACAGCTGCCTACCCTCAGAAATACTGATATTTGGCATCAGAAAGTTCTTTGTGGTGGAGGAGAGGCTGTACATTGCAAGCAGCTCAGCAATATTGCTACCCTTTTCCACTAGATGTCAGTAGCAGTCCCTCATACACAGACTCCAGGATGGAACAACTAAACCTGCATCCAGATATAAGCAAATGTCCTCTGTGGGGGTGGGAGGCAGGCAGAATCAACCCTCATCGAAAGCCCCTGGCCTAGGAGATGGTTGTTGGAAAATCCAGAGTTCCTGGAAAGCTCTTGATCTAGGGGCTTGAGAGGACTGGTACACAGAGGCCTATGGAGACCTTCATGGCTCAGATTCCATTCTCAGATTTGAACATTCCAGGCAGAATGCAGGTTACCCGGCAACCACATATTAAAGTCTGAAATACTTCAAGCAAAGTGGGAGGCACTGTCTTCCATGACCCTGGCTGAGAAGTCTTATTGGTCACCCAGGCAGCCGTGGGAACTCACCCAGAAATATTTATATTCAACCAAGCATATCCCACACTTCTCACCCACCTTCCTCTTTGTTCAAATACCACTGACCTCCCTAACAGATATAATGATGTAGGTAGGCAGTTCCTGCCCTAGCCCGTCTACATCAAGAGCTGCCTTAGACAGGTAGCTTTACTCTCCCCCACTCCACTTACATCTCTTCTTAAACCTCACCTCTTGTCAGAGGCCTCCAAGCTATCCATGTAATGGCTGAACGTTCACTCTTCAGAGTGCCGACGGCCCTGGAATACAACCTGCACTCATTTATTGTCCTATTGAGGTCCATCCTCATCTATAAACTTCTTGTCAGCATTCCCGGGGCCTATTCAGTACCCGATTCGGTTAACTTGACAGATATTGAGTGAATTAATGTAGAAATTAGCCATTTCTCGCCAAGGCTCAAGCTCAACCTCTAAGGCGCACAGCTCAGACCCTACAAATATTTACGCATCCTCACTGAGGCCTGAAGCCCCGCCCGGCTCTGACCAGCTGAGGAAGGGGGTGACATGGGGGAGGTTCGGAGACATTTTGCGCTGGAACTGCGCTGGGGGAGGCAACGGAGACTGCAGCAGAAACCGGTGACTGAGCGTAAACGCCGCGGCCTGAGAAGCGACGTCTCGGAGGTCCGCCGAGCACTAGCCGGCGGGGATGGCGGTGGAAGCAAGGACAACGCCGACGCCCGCGGCACCAGTCAGCGGACGTCACGTGCAAGGCCTCGAGCGGTCAGGAGCTACCACTGCGAGCCCAAGGCGCTGAGGGGCGCGACCCTGAGACGAAGGGCCCCGGCGCCATTTTGTGACCGCAGAGGGCAGTGACCGCGACGCCATGGGAGGCGTGGGCGAGCCGGATGTGACTCTGGCTCATCCCTGACCAGAAGCGTGCCCCTAACCCTGCCGGGCCTACCTGTGTAGCTCATGGCGGCGGTGAACACTCGACCCAGGGGCACGGACAAGCCGCTCCGTGCGTCTGACGCCGCGATAACCACAACAATCCCTGGGGTCCCTTCCACACGCATCCAGCCCCGCCTCCCTTCCTTATTGGCTAGCGCCTAACTCATCCTTCACATCCATTGGGCTAACTCGCTGTCTATCTCGACACTTCTCCGTACCACTGGTTGAAGATGCTGCCAACCAGCGGATGGACCCGCCTTGTCCCCGCCTACTGAACGCAACCCTACGTTGATTGGCCAAGACAGAGAGGTAGTGTTCGAAGGGGTGGACTTAAAGACCCTAGGCCTTAACGTGCTGTGGCCGGAGAGAGCTCAGTAATTTGAGACGCAACTCCGCTCCGCTAGAAATGCTAATCAAATCTAAGTTTCTGTATTTCCTGGGCCTGTGGCTTCAAAACGAGAATTGTAAAAACCATGATTAAGATTTAAATGCCAAACAAGGTGCTGGACATTACGTGAGATAATACGTTAAAAAATGAATTTGTTTAAAAATGAATTTGGTCGTGTGTGGTGGCTGACGCCTTTGTAATGCGGGAACATAGGCGGCTGAGGCATAAGAATTTCTCAAGTTTGGGGTCAGATTGTGCTAAACTCCAAGCTACCTTGAGACCTTGGTTGCAAGGAAAAAAAAGTCAGTCTGGGGCCAGTTGCACTAAATACATCTGCTTATTAATCATTTCATAGTAATAAGACTTGTAAAGGGCTGAAGATGTAGCCCAATGGTAGAACACTTTGAGATCCCCAACATCACAAAACAATTTTTTTTTAATAGATAAAAGCTGGCCATGGTAGCTGACACCTGTAACCTCAGCATTTGGGAGACTGAGGGAGGAGAAATGTTTGAGGCCAGCCTTCACTACAGTAGATCTTATCTGAAAATAGCCAGGCTTAGTGGCACACACCTTTAATCCCACCATTAGGAGGCAGTGAGAACCTGTCTCAATTTTTTTAAAAAAACTAGTTTAAAATAAGCTTGTTGTATACATGGTTGTCAGACGTGCAAAAAAAGCTAATTGTATCGTGTATGATTACAAATGCTTCACACATAAGAACTTGAGCACAATGCTCAGTGCCAGCCTTGTCCTAAGCCATCCCTGGCTTCTGTGAAACCCACCATGAGAGACAATCTCATCTTTTTTTAGAAGAGATACTATAAATAAAACTTGTTTTTAAAACCTCATCAAGCCGTGCAATTGTGATTCATGTACTTTTTGTAGTTTTGGCAAGTTTAAAAGTATAGTGCCATGTTGATGTTAGGGAATGGTTATCAGTCTCTGGGGTTATTACCCCCAAATAATGGCATTATTAAGAACTCTAGATCCTGGTAGTGGCACTTGGTGGGTAATCAACAAACTGTAATTGGTCTAAAAGCCTGCTCAATGGGAGGGGAACTCATGCATCACACTGTAAACATAGCCAAATATACAAGGCTGGAGAGGTCATAGATCCTTTTTTACTGTATACTAAATATGGATCCTTATATTTACAGACAAGTATGTCACCAGTCACCACTCATCAAATAAGGCTCTTTTTTTCTTCTTCTTCTTCTTTTTGGTCTTTTTGAGACAGGGTCTTCCTGTAGCCCCAGCTGTCTGGAACTCGATAAGTAGACCAGGCTAGCCTCAAACTCACAGAAATCGACCTGCCTCTGCCTTCCGAGTGCTGGGATTAAAGGCATGTGCCATCACGCCCAGCTAAAAGAGTTTTTTTTTTTTTTTTTGGAGACTGTTACAGAGTTCCACAACTGGTCAGACAGAAAACAAGTATTGTTGAGATGCCCAGTCCTAAATGACACCAATGGAACCTCTACACATAAGGCTCCCAGAACACAGTGAAACAGGAGGTAGAGAGAATACTAATGCATCGCTCAACTCTCACCAGAGAACTCTTCCTCATGCAACAGAGGGCTACAACTGGCCAAAGTGCAGAGATTAAGAGACTGTAGAGTGTGTATCCCTGGATAGGACTCCCACATTAAACCTCACTCACCCAAGGGCTCAGGGACCATTTCCGAAGAAGGGACAGAAAGATTGTTAAGAGCCAGGGGTGGTGCATGACCAAAAGGAAAACAGTCTTCCAGGCATCTGGGAACTTGCTAATATAAACTTACATAGTAATGGTGATAGCATGCAACTCAGACAAAAACCCAGCATAGAACTGGAGAAATGGACAGGAGAACCCAACCTTACCAGAGGAACTATTGGCAGTCGACCACTACAGAGTAAGGAAGCTTTTAAAATATATATATATATATATAATTTTTATGTGTTATGAGTGTATTGCTTGCATGTATGTAAGTGCACCCATGTAGTGGAATGTGAGGTGAGAAGAGGGCATCGGATTCCCCTGGAGCTGAAGTTATGGACAGTTGTTAGCTGCCATGTGGGTGCTGGGATTTGAACCTGGCTCCTCTGCAAGAGCAGCCAATGCTCTTAATAACTGATCATCTCTCCAGCCCCAAGTTAATTTTCTTTAGGGAGTGACACTAGATAGGCTAAACAGGTTCCAATGGATGAACTCAGACTGAGTGGCTTAATATGTATGACAGAATGCATGAAATCCAGTGGGCAGGCTCTGGGCAGGGTATAAATTGGGGGAGGGGGTCTAAATATAGTAAGATATATTGTATGAAATGCACAAAATTCAATAAAAATATAATTTAAAAAAGAGGTTTAGATCCTTCAAAGAAACATACTGAAATACTGATGAATTGGGCCAGGATGTACCTCAACGAAATTTAGCTAAAGGGGAAGTGAATTACAGATTAGGTTGAGTTGTGATTAATGAGGGCTCATTTTGACCATTTGCGCTATTTTATTTGGTTAGAATTGTCCAGAATGAAACATTCTGGTGACATGACTTCCCCAAACAGGGCCTTTGCAGACCTTGCTGTCCTGTGGAAAAATTCCATCTCTGGTGCACTGCAAACAGCTGAACTCACACATGTATTAGCACCTTGGGGTGCCCCACAATCTGGCTTCCAAACTAATGTAGGGCCCCGTGACACCTTTCTAAATCCTAGTTTTCTTTGTGGCACTTGCCATAGCCACTTCACCAATGTTTTAACTGCTGCTGTTTTCATAGTTCAAGGGGCTCAAAAGCTTAGGCTATTTCTTTTGAGCCATGCTCAGGAAATTTAGAAAAAGGTGTATGTTGTAAGAATGGTACATGTCCCAGCCATTGGTGTGTAGTGGTTGGTGGGGAAGGGCTTACTATGTTATTTCTTGTATCATCTGAACTTTCTAAATCCACTGTATAGTTTCAATATTCTAAAATGGATTTTACATTATAAAAAACACTGAGGAAGAATGTTTGGGCAAGTTCTTATCCTGAGAAATGCCCTCCCTTGTCTTGGATACACAC
Source organism: Nannospalax galili (assembly GCF_000622305.1). NCBI lineage: Eukaryota > Metazoa > Chordata > Mammalia > Rodentia > Spalacidae > Nannospalax > Nannospalax galili. The sequence continues at coordinate 319,415 of NW_008335359.1, forward strand.
ACCCAGTGTACAGGATGGGTGGGGGTAGAGCCCTGTTGTCCACACCCCATGAGATCATTCCCACTTTCCAGCACTTGGCTGATTAGTGAAAATGCTGAACTGTAAAAAAATACATGGAATAAACAGGTAGGAGCAGCCAACAAAATCTTAACCACCTAAGAAATATTCAATACTTGCTAAGCAAGAAAATAGTATCATGGGAAAAAAATCTGTAGTTCTTTTTCCTCTCTTCTATTATTTGAGTTCATGAGTCTTTCCACCACTTATTTTGGGGCTGGAGAGATAGCTCATTGGTAAAGCACCTGCCTGCCTGGTATATAAGGCCTTGAATAAAATCCCCAGCACTGCATTTTAAAAGACAAAAGTCATTACCTTATTGCGGGGGGGGGGGGGGAGTTATAAGGCCTTGAAAAAAATCCCCAGCACTGTATTTTAAAAGACAAAAATTATTTCCTTATTGGGGGGGGGGGGGGGTCTTTTTGAGATATGGTCTCCTGGTAACCACAGCTGGTCTAGAATTCTCTATGTAGACCAGGCTGGCCTCGATCTCATAGCAATCCACCTGCCTCTGCTCTGCTGGATTAAAGGTGCGTACCACCATGCCTGGCTAAAAGTCATTATCTTAAAGACAGGTGAGTCCCCACTCTCTGTAACCTCATTGGCTCCTCAAAATGCTCTTAGATGAGGGCCCCCCCAACACCCTCAAGGAACAATTCCTACTCTGCTTAAGCACCTAGGTAGAACCAATCCTGCAGGATTGTTAATGCTCCTTCCCTGGCATCAGTGCCTTTTCTTGGCTCCCTTCCCAGATCAGTCAGAGACCTGGCTCCTCTGCTCAGAAGAGCCAACTCCCTAGGCATCCAGAGCCCCTGACAAGGCTCAGCATCAAGGACTAACAGTCGAGAGGTTGGACTTGACCCCAGCTGCATCTGGTCAGCTTGGCAGCAAATGGGGGAAACCTAGGGCCTCCAGCAGGGCTCTGAGTAGCAGCAACCCTGAACCTAGTCCCAGCTGTCAGCCAATGCCACCAGCCTGTCCACTCAACAGAAAAACACACGCTGGCTGCCTGCCCCAGGGTGTTCCAGAAGAGAAATTTAATCTGATTTACATACTTCTAGATACATTGATAACCAAAAGGTGGCCACTGAAAAAAGTTAAAAGGTCAATCAGCTCCCGGTATCTAGCTGGCCCAGGATTGCAAAATAAAAAGATCCACATTTCTTATTCTCTACACAAAATGCATTTTTAAAAAAGTGAGAGATCTAGGGAGCTATACATAGAAAGCAACAGTGAAAAGGGGGAGGAGGGGGAGGAGAGTCCCACCCCTCACTCTACCCTCCCAGCCCTGGAAGCCCCTGAGGCTATGAGGGGCTTTGACATGGCAGGAGGCAGCTGTCAGCTGTGAGCTATGAGCTCTTCCAAGCTAGGAACGCCCCTTTGGGGGGGCAGCCAGCAACAATTTTCGTGGCATAGTGGACTCAATGGGGGCTCCCAGGCCCTAGTGGGTCAGCAGAGGGAGCATGGCTTCCCCTGAGCAAGCACCGTGGCGTGATGTGGTCGTTCGACTTGGGAACTGGGGGGGCTAGGGCAGATCCCAGATCGCACGAGGTGTGCATGTGTGTATTTGCCTGTGTGTGAGAAGATATTCATGGGGGCAAGAGGGAACCTGGACAGGGGTCTTTAAAAATAGCCACAATTGGCAGGCATAGCCCTGTTTGGTTGCTAGACAGAGGGGAGTGCTGTCCTCCTTCCCAATGACCAGATTGACCACCACCAGGGGCCTAGCTACTGCCCCTGCTGAACCAACCAGGTGGGCTGAAGGGAGACACCCTGTGGTCCCAGTGTCCTTGGGCTGGGGGAAGGGTGGATAGCTGGCTCCTGGCGCCCTGGTTGTAGTGTGCCCAGCCCCCAAGGGGCGCCGGTTTGAGGTTTTGGCTTGCTCCTTTGGAAATGGAAAAGAAAAAGGAAAGAGGGAGAGAGGACACAGAGGAGAAACGGGAGGAGACAGGTGGCATGAGGAGGAATCTGGAATGCTTTGTGTTAGGGTGCCTCTACAGCTGCTGTCTGTGCCTGAGGGACCTGGGGCTCCTCAGGCGGAGGGTCTGCTTTGGAGAAATTCATCTCCAGGATGTGCCGCTGTAAATGCCGCACCCATTCTTCCTGGATGGAAAGTGGGCCTTGGAATTCCACTTCACAGAACCTGCATGGGGCGGGGGGGAAAAAGAGGGTGTGGCCAACACTTCAAGGAAAGGCAGAAGCAGCACAGCCTGAGCCTTAGGCATACCTACCACTACTAAGTGTAGATATGGCAAGCTCAGGATTTGTGTGAAGAGGTGTCTTCCCATGGGCAGCCACCTCTACCATAAGGTCAAAGAAGGGGCCCCTGGATATGAGCAAAAGTTTCTGGTGCTAAAGGTGGGGAAGCAGGGGAGGCACACAACTCCCTGATGCATACTGCCTAAGATGATAGTGGGTACAGAGAAGCAAAGCCTCCCTAACTTTCACAAGAACCATCCTTTCCTTTCTCCCTTGTGGTAGTATGAAGTATAGGTCCAGAGCTGAAGTGTAGCTCCAGAGACTTGGGTTGAATTCTATTTTTTTCTTCTCTCTTTGGTGTTTAGAAGACAGGGTCTTACTCAGGAACTCATGCCGGCATGGAAGTTATTATGTAGCCTATATGATTCAGATTTATGGCAATCCCCCTTCCTCAGATTCCCAAATGCTAGGATGTCAGGCCTCAGACACTGTACCCATCTTGAATCCTACTTTTGATTTGGCCTATATTATAGCCTGGATTGAGTCACCTTAGGTCTCAATAGTGAAGCTTCCTGGTGTCTGATATACATGTGGAATTAACTGAGATCTATTTTTTAATAACAAGAAAATACTTGTTGGGTCCTTACCCTAGTTATCAGTTAAGGTTCTCAGTGCTTTACTTTTACACTTGGCCATCACAACAACTCTTAACAGGTAGGTCTGTTGTGAACTCCATTTTAAGGATGGGAAAACTGAGGCAGAGAGCAGGTAAGCTCTTGCCTAAGGTCACTAAGCTGTAAAGTGTTGGGAGCTGGGACTGAACCCAGATCTGGCTGGCAACACAGCTTAGGGTTTTAGCCTGGTACTCTGAAGTGCCTCTGTCAGTGAGAAGCCCATAGGATGGGTCCTGCCATGCCTAAGGACAGCCCATGAGGACCCAGACCCTGCCATGTTCCCAAGTTCCTGATAGCCAAAGCCCAGCTAGATGTTCTCCCTTTCCCAAAGGGGCAGCATACCTGCACTTGAGAGTATAGATGTTGCCAACGAACTTGACCAGTGATGTCTGGGGAGGCCGAGGTACCAGGGAAGGGACTGGCCGGACCCGGGGTGGAGGCTGCCTCACCTCTTCCAGCTTCTGCTGCAGGTCATTGGCCTCCTCACCCCCCCGGGCTGCATTGGTATCTGGGGGACGGGCTTGTCGGCGCTCAAATTCTAGAGAGAGGTATAGGTGATGAATAGGATGGTTAGGGCCCTAGAGACACCCCTGCCTTTTCAGTAAGCAAGGGGCAGAGACTTTTGGGACTCAAGAAGGGATAGCTGGTGAATGGACATCACGGCACAAGTAGAATGACACATTTTAAAATGGAAGGGTAAGCAACTAAGACACAGTGACTGAGTGGTCCTTCAAAGGTACCCGCTGCCCTCCCAACCCTCCTCCACAGGCACTCACTGTTAATATTCTGCCGTTGGTATTCCTCTGACTTCACGGTACCAGGTGGGCTGGCTGCCAGAGGCCGCTCACCACTATCAGCTGCCCGGCCAGCCTCAGGCCCCGGCTCCCCCCCAGCACTTCGGCCAACCAAGGATAGGCCCCCGGGTGCCAGCCCCAGGGGTGGTCGCTTGTCGCTGTCACGGCCATGGCCGGCACTGCGGAACTTCTTGGTGAAGGGGCGGCCACCCTGGATGTAGCTGCGGTAGGCGCCCACCTTCTGGGGCCGGTGCTTGATCCACTCACTTAGTGTCTCGATGGGAGAGCCGTTGACACACCACTCCGTCACACCAAACTGCCTCAGGTGAGCCCGTGCATGGCTGGCCAGGGCTTTGCGGTTTTCAAAGTAAAGGCCACAGAGCTCGCAGCAGGCCTCGGTGGCTGCAGGCAGAGGGGGTTGCTGCTGAGGCATAGCTTCATGAGTGCAGGCATACCCAGGTGGCCTGAGCCAGGAGCCAATCCCGCCTCCCACGGGGACCTTGCCTCAGGGGCCCTACTTGGTGCCAATGTGTCTGTGGCACGACCCAGCCTTGCTGGCCCTGGTAGATGCCATCCCAGGACCCTGCAACCCACTGCTTACAGGAGTGGGAGGTCTTCTCATGGAGGGCCTTTGCCTTGAAGGGCAGTTCAGTCTGGATGTAGGTCTTGGCCTTGACCTCTGGTGGGAGGAAGCGGTCCTCCTGTAGGGGCCGCTTGGTGGCCACTGGCCCCAGGTAGCTGGTGGCTGAGGGCTTGGCCCCAGTGATGGGTGTCAGGCTGAGCTCCCGGGGAACTTGGGCTGGCCCAGCTCCTGGTTTGCCTGGCCGACTAGCCAGGGGTGACAATGGCAGTGGGGAATGCACAGCTCCAGGAGCTGCTGTGGGGGAGCCGTCCTCAGCCAGGGCAGGAGCCAGGTCTCCAGCTGGTGGCTCCTTCTTGATGAGGCACAGCTTGGACTTCTTCTTCAAGATCTCCCGTAGTGTATCAATGGGTGAGCCATTAACGGACCACTCGGTCACACCCATCTGCCGCAGGTGAGAGCGTGCGTGGCTGGAGAGGCCCTTGCGGTTCTCGAAGAACTCACCACAGAACTCACAGCGGATGTCACGAACTGGCTCTGCCCGGGATGCTGCGGGGGATCCAGGGTAGGGAGAGTTGAAGGAGGTGGTGGCTGTGGGCAAAAACCCTCCAAGCTCAAGGCCCATGAGAGTGCCAGCCTCCTGGATATCCCTATCCATGCCCCGCTCCCTCCAGACTCTAGTGAACTACTTGAGGCCGTGTACACCCAGTCCTTTTGCTTATTCTGTCGCCTCAAATGCTAGCTGGCTTCATGAGGTCTCCCTCAGTGATGCTGGGTAAATCACTTCCCCTCTCTGAGTCTCAAGTTTCCTCCTCTGCAAAATAGAGATGAAAACCCTCATCTCCCAATGTTGCTGGGAGAGCTGAAATGAGAAGGCTTCAGAGCACATGGCAGGGAGCTCTACGGAGAAGCCTGGCATGCTTACCTGTGTGGCAGAGAATCAACCCAAGCAGAATGAACACAGTGACAGTGTGGCAGGGAAGCAAGTGACAGTGACATGATAACAACTATGACATATAAAGCACTTTCTGCAACCAGGCACCATGCTAAGTGCGTCATTGCACTTAATCCTTGCAAAAAACATCCAGAGATGAGACATGGGACTATGCTGATCTCCACCTTTCCCAAGTCACTTACTATTACATTATGGAAGAATAGAGATCTTGACTCAACTCCAAATGCCAAGCCCTCAATTACCAGGAATGTCAGACACAGCTCAAATATCCAACGCTATCCCTCTATACCTGCCAGTGGCAGACATCACTAATTGATCCCTATAGTTGTTCTCCTTAGGAATCTGGCTGGCAGCTACCACCAATCGGCTGAAGATGACATAAAATAAAATCTTTTTGCCTTTGCTGAATGACATAATTATGCCTCTCCTGCCTGAATCACAGAGAACCAAGCAGCAGCTTGGGTACAGGAATCAGCAGGAATGAACAGTAAGTTCTGTGTCCTCTGGACATGTGTATCTTCCATTTCAGCCCTGGGCTCTTTGTATACCCCTAAGGAAACACAGGGAAGAGACCCAGCCAATCATTCTCCCTGCCCTGCCATAGGATCACACTTACACAGGTTCAAGGGTGTCATATCTTCTCGAGGCACACCCCAGGGACCCTCAGATGGGTGCGGCTCCCCATGAAGGGCCCCTGGCAGCATCTCCCGCTTGATCTCCACCCGCATTTGTTCAGGCTTCAGCTTCTTGGGCAGAGAAGGTGTGGCCAGGCCTGGAAACATCTTCCGGGCCGTGGGAGGAGAGGCAGTTGGTGAGTGGCCCAGGGGGCTGCCTGGTGGAGGTGGCAACTTCTTGGCCAGGGGTGAGATGTGAAGGTCCGAGGGGCTGCGGGCTTCCAGTGAGCTGCCAGGACCTCCGCTGCCTACCACTTTGGCCAGGGCTTTTGGGCTAGGCCCTGGTGGGTGGAGGTGTCCACCTGGCCTGGATTGGGTCCGTCGCTTCAGGATCTCCCGAAGTGTGTCAATAGGTGAGCCGTTCACGTACCACTCAGTTACACCCATCTGCCGCAGGTGGGAACGTGCGTGACTAGACAGGCCCTTGCGGTTCTCAAAGAACTCACCGCAGAACTCGCAGCGGATATCTCGTGCTGGCTCTGGGCCTGAGGCTGCAGCGGGAGGAGAAAGGGACAGTTAGAACCATGGGTATCATGAGGACAGTCACCTGCTCCTGGCCAAGTAGACATGGGCAGCAGCATGCCCCTAGGCCAGGGTGGTAGTGGAAGGCAGGTGTAAGCCAGGGAGCTGAGGGATGGGGCCAGGAGGCCAGACACGGGGCAGGAGCGGGGTTGGGGGAGCTCCAGAGAGTAAAAGGGACCTCTGTCCTGGCAGAGGGTAGAATCAATACTCCACAGCTCTGTAGGTCCCAACAAAAACAGGACAGGAGGTAGAAAGCTGCAGCCTGGTGCCACATGCTATACAGACTGGGGCAGATGTGGGCGCCTTCCACACCGAAAGGCAGGACCCTCCTCTTAGCCTTCATTCTCAGCCAGGGTCATAGTGATAGAGGTCAAGGCCAAGAGAGAGGGCCCAGTAGCCCACTGACAACAAAATCTTTGGGTTGAGCTGGCCCACTGCCAAAGGCCCCAATCTACTCCCTACACCAACAAGAAGGGAGTAAGGAGGGGGCCAAGACCCCCCAGGGAAGGGCTCCAGGGCCCACAGGGAGGAAGGGCAGCTGAAGCGAGAACCTACAGAGGTTGAGAGGAGACGGCTCCACATCAGAGGCCCAGAAAATGCCGGCGGCTGAGAGGTCCTGCTTCCCCCAGGGGCTGGCCATACCCGCGGCCTTCAGCTTGGCCTTCTTGGCCGGCGGTGGGGAGGGGAGCAAAGAGAGGGCTGTGGAGGCAGAAGGAGGCTGCCCCAGTTGGGCCAGGGCTCCGCGCCCGGGTGGGAGGCGGATCTGGACGCCGTCCCTCCTGATGAGCCCGTGGAGCACGTCTATGGGGGATCCCTTGGCATCCGGGTCGCTGACGCCCAGGTGGCGCAGATGGGCACGGGCGTGGCTGGACAGGCCCTTTCGGGTCTCAAACCAGGCACCACACAGCTGGCAGTCCAGCTCTCTGCCCCCGTCACTATCTAAAGCTGCGGAGACAAAACACAGGGGGGGTTCACGGCCGCCACCTTGGTCGGCCCTGGGGGATGGAGGCAGGAGGGTCTGGTGTGATTCTCAACTGCCCAGGCAGTTCGGGGTTCAAATGTCATGCCACCAACAGATTTTTCAGAGGTTTGGGGTAGCAGAGCAGCATGTTCCCTGCCTACCCCTTTGGCATTAAGTGAAGGTAGAGAGAGCTTAAGGATGCAGTTCTGTGACAGATCCTAATGTTCCAAGATCCTCTCCCCTATGACTTCTGCTAGTGGAACTATGGGAGAAGACTGTGGGTGCAGAGTAGGGGCACTGCCAGACTCCCAAGCACCATGTGCTAAGGGTCTGGCCACAACAGCGTGCCCATAAAGCCACAGAAGATTCAGTGGAAGTGGCTTCCAGGGAATACAAGGTGCCAACTGAGGTACTCCACTAAGCAGGGGGCCACACTCTGGGGTCACTACCAGGTTCTAATGCCTGTCAACATGTGGGAAAGCCTGATGATCACCTCAAGAAATCTGCTCACTGCACTTGGGTTTCTTTGCAAACCCTGCTTGCCAAGCCTGAGGCAGCCCAGGGGAAGGGTCTCTACCACTGGGCACAAAAAAAGAGATGCCTCAGCATGGGGTGGCCAGGAGACGTGAAGAAGAGGCCAGTGCAGGGACTTCCTGTCAGGCCAACTACCTATCTACCTGAAGGATCTAAGTGCTGAAAACTACCACTGGGAAAGCTAGGTCCACCAGTACTTTGATTATTTTCACTGCCCCCACTGTCATGCCACAGAAGTACAAGAGCTCCTCTGAGGTAGCAAAAAGGACCCTGGCAGGCTGAGACCTATAGCTGGGACTCCACAGGAAGATCGGCAAAGCAGGAGAGGCAAAGTAGGCAGGACAGCACAACAGGAGACATAATGAGTGCCTCAACCAGCACTGACCAGGAAGGCCCAGGACCTGGGAGCTGCAGTTCTTACTGTCTCCACCCTGGGCCCTCCTCATCTGAGGACCAAGTGACACCACGGTCCCTCCCTCAGCTTCCAGAACCCACACTCACTGAGATTCAGGGGTCCCTCGTCCTCAGAATGGGGCCACTGTGTCTTTGGGGAGGTCGGCCGGGGACTCAGGGACAGCTGAGGGCTCTTGTCCTCAGGATTCTTGGGAGTGGGGGATCCTGCCAGGGCCAGCGGTGCCTTCTTGAGGAGTGGAGAGCTGGATGTGTGGACCAGGCCCTTGGCAGAGAATCCAGGAGGTGACTTGATGGCTTTGTTGACAGTAGGGGCATCCAGGGGTTTGGCCAGGGTGAGCAGGCCAGGCCGGGCAGCCCCAGCAACCAATTCCTTCGGCAAGCTGGACTTCTTGGTCAGGCCAGGAGGCAGCCCAAAGGGAGCATCAGACAGGCCTTTCTGCTTTACCAGCTCGTAGAGGAGGTCGATGGGAGCACCACTGCTCTCTGACTCTGCGACCCCCAACTGTCGCAAGTGTGAGCGTGCATGGCTGGATAGGCCCTTTCGAGTCTCAAAGCAGGCACCACAGACCTCACAGGTGGTCAGGCTCTGTGCTGGAGGGAGAGATGGAGACCAGGATGGCAGGCTGAGAGGCCTTGCAGGCATACCTTGCCCATTCTCCCCTTATCCAGGTTCAAAATAAGTGTTCTGTTTCTGTCAAATCCCTTTGATTCTGACAATTATAATTTGGCAAGGTCTTCTGGTTTTCAAGTAAGGAAAGTGAGGCTCAGAGAAGGTAAGAGTTGTGCCTAAAAACACACAGCAGGAGGCAGCACCCTTCTGTGGTCAAGCCAATGGGGATGCTTTTCAGACCTCCAACATGCCAGGATGCCCTGGAAATAAGCTCACACACACAAACACTGACTTACCAGGTACATATTACACACTGAAGTAAGTCCTAGCTTTACTCTCTGCAGCTCAATCATACTTTAAATGCTTGGTCAGAGTCCCAGCCATGGTCCCTGCCCACCCCCTATCTGCTTCTTTGCTCCCCTATCCAACTTCAATGACACAAAGGCAGAAGCCAGGTTCACTGTGCTCCTCTGAACATCCCTTGGGAACTAGCAAGGTACTTGTCATTACTCTCAACTGCCCTTTCAACAACCTCGCAATCTACCGAAGAACAAGAAAGCTTACAACTGACAAGGTCAGGGTTGGCAAGTGACCTAGGTTTGAATGCGAGTTCTTGACCACCTTGCCCACTGCTTCTCTGGACGCCCTGCCCTCATTCAGTGAGGTTGTAAATACGCGCCACACACAGCCGGGGTTACAGAAACTCCAGGGAGAAGATAGCTGGGTGTCTCCTTGGTGCCTTATAGTGCTAGAGAGAAAGGAAGTGCCAACCTGGGGACCCACATTAATCCCCAGGCCTGAGAGTGCCCTGTGAACATGACCATCCTGGCTAATACTCCTGCCTTGTCACTTGGGCCACTCACCCTTGAGGTCTGACAGCTCCTGTTTGCTGCCATGAGGAACCTCTGAGGCCACTTTGCTGCTCAGCCGACTGGCCACCTGCTCCAAGGCCCCAGAGACAGGCAGGTTCTTCTTAGGGAGTGGGGGAGACCCCAAGTCCATGGCCACCATTGTGTTCTCCTCAGAACCCAGGCCTGTGGGGTGGAGGAGACAGGCTCAGCCCAGTCAAGCATCACGCTGTCCACCCGCTAGAAGGGGGCTGAAAGAACAGTGCTTCTTCCTCATCCTTGGCCTCTGCTCTCACTCCCACCAGAAGCCACTCATTCCTGAGTGGCTGAGACTGCACCCATAACCCCCAGCGCGACCTCAATGTAGGGACACTGAGGCTGTCCAACCACAGAAGAGACCAGCAACAGTTTCAATCCACCAGAAGGTACACAGGTCTGAGAACACACTGCAAGTCTGAGCTGAGACTCCCATCTGAAGGAAACAGGGAAAATACCTCTCTGGGCAAAACTCCTAAGAGGGTGAAGGTGGGGACAGTCAGAAGAAAGAGGCAGGAGTCAGGAAGCCAGAGAGGCCAGAGAGGCAGGGAGCTGAGGACTGGGTGAAATCTTCACCAAACAAGGGAGCCTCAGAGACAATAGGGAGCCCACTATAGCAAAGCCTACGATGGGACAATGTAATAACCTGGAGCCTGCACCAAAGGGATCAGACAGGACAGGAAGAGAGAGTGGGAATGACAGAACTTTGTGTGAAGTTTCTCAAGCTTCCATCTAAAGAGGAAGCTTCCTAGGGTGAGATGCCTGTAGGAGAAGGAATCCAGGGCGGTTTTCTTAGTCTTATTTTTCATTTTAAAAGCGGGCCTGGGAAGCCTGTTGAGCAACAAGGTCGAGTTCAGAGCAAGGGCTCTGAGAACGAAGGAAATGTGTCAGATGGACGCCGGAGACGCTCAAAGGGAAGCAACCGGGCAGAGGTCTTGGAAGGTCCCTCTTGCTGAGTTTGCGTCCCACAGAGGGAAGACAGGCCGGGAGGCCACGGTGATCGCGACACCGAGTACTTTGTCAAAGTCTCCGGGTGGAAGTGGGCGCGTCTGTCAGATGGGGCAGGGTCAAAAGTGGCTTTCCACACCGAGGGGACCGGAACCATGACAACGGGGCGCTCCAAAAGATGCGCGGGACATCTGTCAGGGCCGGCGAGTCCTGAGGAGGGGCGGCGGTGCTTCTGATGCCTGGGACCCTGGGGGCGGCTGCAGGAGGCCCGGGGTCCCAGCACCTGGGGGGAGGGGGCATCAGAGACACGACGGCGGGTGCTGCGAGGGGTGGCGTGCGCGGGCCGGAAGCCGACCTTCCCCTCCCGGGACCCTCCCTCGGCCAACTCTTACCCGGCGCGGGCGAGGGCCTGGGCCCCGGCTCCCGCTCGGCCTTGGGCCCGTCCCGCGACGGAGGCGGCGGGGGTGGGGGCAGGGGCAGCGGCGGCACAGGGAGGGTCACCGGGCCTGGACTTGGGGGGCCAGGCGGAGGCGCCCCCGTGGGCGCGCGCTCCCGGGAGCCCCCCGCGCGCAGCCCTGCCGCCGCCTTGCTCTCCGCTTTTGTCACTCGGCACTGGGCGGTGGAGGCGGCCATCTTGGCTCCGGCGCACGCGGGGCGGCCGCCCCAGGCGAGAGCAGCGGAGCGCCGTACGCTGCTGCCGCAGAGCGCGCTCCGCCCCGCCCCTTCGGGCGCACCCAGGGCGGCCTGCCGAGCGCCGAGCGCCGGGAACGGAATGCTCTCAGTTCTCAGCCCCGCAGAACTATGGCCGCAAGCTGCTGGAAGCTTGGGGGCCCACCCTTGCAGGCCTGCCACGAGTCCAGCAGCCTCCAGCTGCCGCCTCAACTCGGGATCCGCACATCCCTACGGCTAGAAGGGGAATCCACCTGCCACACATATCCACCTCAATATCAACATTCTGAATTAGAACTCCACGGGCGGAGCTAGGACCCTGCCCCGTGCTCTTTTCTAGAAGTCTCTCTCGCCAGGTGCACAAACGTGATCGTGGCCTTGATCGTGGATATCGTTACTCCAAGCAAACCTACTAGGACAAGCTTGAAGGACACCTGATACTCAGTCACCGTGATCCTCCCCTGTTCCCACCATCACCCTGGATATCTGGCTTTCCTCCAGGGTCCTGCAGTCAAGGAACTTCCTTCTCACCTATGTTTCGTTTCAAGCACCGCGCGCTCCTTCCGACGAACTCCAACCAGCTCAGTCCAGCTGTTTCTTGACAGCGGGGTGGGGCCAGACCCTGACTACTGCCTCCCCCCACCTGGCACCCTCCTACTCTGGCTTGGGGAAGGGGAAGAATCTTCTAAAAGAATTGCCACGCTGGGCTACTGCCCCAACCTGGCTCTGATTTTGGACACCGTTACTTAAGGCAAAGCTTCTAGGATCTTCCGAGCTACTCCTTAATGTCCCCCTCCCCAGGAGTTCACTGAACCAGGCATAACTGTCTCTCTTCTTCCTCTAAACAAAGCCAGGGCAGAGCTGACCCTACTTCCTCACACCCCAAGATTTTGGCCAGCTCTGTCTGGAGAATGAACCATGGTTATTTTGGTGGAACTAGCTTGGTCAGAGGTGAACCTGGCAGTTAGGTACTTGGTCCCATCCTTGGGGCTGGGGAGGTCTGGCCCAAATGCCAGATAGGGAATGTGATCCTGATACCTCCACTTCTGTTGAGATGACACAGAGGCATAGGGTCAGAGCTGAAGCTCATAGACTATTTCCTTCAGCCCTAGCTATCCTTAGAGCTGGCACTATCTCCCAGCCATTTCGAGACACTAGAACCAAATCCGGTCAAAGAGCTGAATGTTTGGTGGGCAAATTTTAGCAGAGGCAAGAAGCCCCATGTCTCATTCCTCTGCCTTTCCCTGAAGTCTAATTTCAGCCAGTTACTTGTCTATGCCTCCATTTCTTTTTTGTCCAAGGAAGAGGTGGACCTTTGACAGCCCACCCTGACCTTTGAAAACTCTCAAGTGCCTTTGCCTGGCATGCAGAAGGGGTAGGTCCAGCCAAGCTTAGAATACAGATCTAAGCAGGAAACTGGAAGGTAGAGGACCTATAAAAGGAAGCCCTAGCCCAAGTGGCCCTGAGTCAGTTCTCCCCATTCAAACATATTTCATTCCTCAGAGCCTAACTACTCCTCACAGCTGAGCTCCCACACAGTCAGACTTTAGAAGACTGAGATCTTCACTTTTTCTCTAATTCTGCCAGCCCTGCAATCTACCACCAGATTTTTTTTGCCGGGGGGTCTTTTTGAGACAGGGTCTCCTTGTAGCTCCAGATGGCCTAGAACTCACTATGTAGACCAAACTGGACTTGAACAGGCAGAGATCCGCCTGCCTTTGACTCCCAAGAATTGGGATTAAAGGCATGTGCCACCAAGCCCGGCTAGCACCAGATATTGATTCTGGATTTTGAAAGCCATCCTCTGAAAGACACCACCAAACAAGATGCACAGAAGTACAACTCTGCCTCTGTGTGGCTAGGATAAAGCAGATAATCCGGTTTCCTTATCTGTAAAACTGGTATACAGTATTCCTAGAGCTAGGGGCAGAGCCCAGTAGCCTAATAACATACATGAGGCTCAGTGTCTCATGCTCAGCACATCAAAGCAAAATAAAATAAGCCTTGGCCCTATGGGCTTGTTTTTAGGCATATCTGAGGTGGTACAGGTTGAAACTTTAGTGCATGCAATCATTTGAGTATGGGAGGGGTTTGTCAGAGCTGATGGACAGAACTGGCATTGATTAAAAACCCAGTCAGGATTCTAGATCTGTACCATCCAGTAGGATCACCACTGGCTCAGTACTGGGCATATTTTATTATTTTAAGAAATACTTTGTTATTTTTATGTGTATGAGTATATTGCCTGCATGTATGTAAGTGCACCCATGTCATGCAATACCCTCAGGTCTCCTGGAACTGGAGTTATGGATGGTTGTTAGTCTCCATGTGGGTGCTGCGAATGGAACCTGGGTCCTCTGCAAGAACAGTCAGTACTCTTAACCACTGAGCCATCCCTCCAACCCCCACTAGCCATATTTTAAATGCTTGGTAGCCACATATAGCCAGTTGTGACTCCCAGGACAGCAACAGGTTGCTAAAGAATATTTCCCATAATCTCACGAAGTTCTACTGGGCAGCAGTATTCAACATAGATTTACCAAGAACAAGGACTCTGTAGCCCAACTACATGGGTCTCAAAGCCCAGCTCCTTCCAGTTGTGTTACTTTGGGCAGGTAAGTTCTCTGTGCCTCAGTTTCCTCCTCTGTAAAATGGGAATGATAAAATATCCACCTTAATAGGGTTGTTGTGAGAATCTCAATGACTTTATGACTATAGGGTACCATTGCTCCTAGAAAATATTCATTGAGAAACTGGATCCAGAAAAGTACATGACCCAGCCCTTGAATAAAACAGAAATGACCTCTGTGTGGCAATATAATGGTAAGAAAAACTGTTAGTATACTTTTTTTTTTTTTTTTAAAAAAGGACCTGACTGTACAGCTTAGCTCAGGCTGGCCTGGAACTGGTTATATAGTCCAGGATGACCTTGAACTCACAATCCTCTGGCATAGACCTTCCAAGTGCTGGGATTACAGGCCTGGGCCAACATACTCGGAGTCAATGTATTTTGTAAAGTGACTTGAAATACTGCCGGGAAAGCAGAGTGGTCACCCCTCAACTCACCCATTCATCCTTCTGAATCCCAAGGAAGGGTAGGGGCTCCAGCCTGGCCCACCCCCTCCCCTTACCATCTCCGTAGATTGGCCCAGGTTCTTCAGCCCAGGTGGGTGGGAAGGGCACAGTGAGAGGTAAGTGTGGCCGGCGAGAAGTCAGGAAGCTTCCAGGTGGCCCACCAGGCTCACGGCCTAGAGGGCTGGGGGGCAACTCAGCTGCAGAAGTGGCCAACAGCTCCTGTAGGATGTTGATGGGCGAGATGGTGAGCTCCCAGTTGGTGATGCCAAAGTCTCGCAGGTGGGCACGGGCATGGCTGGAGAGGCCAGCCCGAGTATCAAAGCCAGCCCCACAGAAGTCACATCGCATCAGGCTAAAGGTGCCTGGGTCGAAGTTGGCCACTGCAGAGAGAGGACATAGACTTTCTGGGATGGGGCAGAGGTGAGGGGACCCACTCTCTGGTCCCAACTTCACCTAGTTTCCAGGACTTCTCACCCTTTACATATCCTCTGGAATGCCTTTGTTTGCTTCAGCTTCTGGCCAACCCACACCTTTCAGTTTATGTACCCTCCCCAACCCAGACACTCCAGAAAGCCTGGCTTCCCAGATCACCACTTCCACATGTGATCTGTCATTATTAGGGACCTCTCCCTTGGGAAGGCTTCTCTGTGGATTTGCAATCTGAGTGAGTATTAGATGGATATCCTTACCATGTCTACTTTTGCTCACTATTGCCCCAGTGCCATAATTAAATACAGGCTATGTGAAGAAACAGACAAATAGAGGATGGGATACCCACTTCTGGAAGGCTCTCTAAGCCCTCGAGGTAGAGTTGGGGTCTTCTCCCTTATATTCCCTAGTTTCCTAGTTCTCTAAGCCTTGATCATTTGATATTGTAACTGCCTAGTTTTCTGGCTGTCCATCCATTAGCCCACAATCTAGCATCTCTCTCTCTCTCTCTCTCTCTCTCTCTCTCTCTCTCTCTCTCTGTCTATACTCTCATCCATTCACTTGAACCTCCCAAGCTCCCATGCACCTCCATATGGTCTGTGTGACTGCCAGCATCAGAACTACCCAACATGCTCCACTGGACAGCAGAACTGGAATCAGACCTCAACTGGGAATCCATAAGCTGTGCAAGTGACTCTATATTCTGACACCCAATAAGGGTCCCATTACTGGGCTTGGGCCATGAGTTCCAAAACAGTAGAACTGTTGTCCTGCTGGGCCTCCCAGTACCCAGAACACAGGGGACCTGTTTTAATAAATATTTATTACATGAAGGAATTAAATGGAATTTTCTGCCTGCAGCTGATCGCTGTGCCCAAACTCCTTCCTCCAGCTGCCATTGTGGCCACCCCCACACATCTACCAACCTTTGGTGGTGACCTTGGCTGTGGCTCCTAGGTCTCTCAAGAGGGGAGGCCCCAGTTTCACCTTTCAGGATGCTAAGGTAGGATTTAGAGTGAGGGTGGGTAAGTTTAGAACTCAGCTGCCCAACTGTGTGGCTCCCAGGCCTAGAAGGAGGGAGGTAAGTTCCCAAGGGAGCCCACCCTACCTTTTTTCTTTTTCTTCTGGAAGGAAAACCTGCGTTCAATGGCCTTCACCTCCTCTGCAGAGATGAAATGCCGAACGTTGTAACTGACGCCCACCCGGTTCAGGTGGCCCCGGACATGGTTGGCCAGCCCAATGCCATTGTGGAAACGATCAGGGCAGTAGGGACATTTCCGCTCCTCACGCTTTAGAACCATAGCCGGATCCCCTTCCAGGATTGTGTCCAGACCCAGTGGGCCACCCAGAGGTGTATCTAGGAGCAGGAAGTCCAGGGGGTGGGTTCCTCCCAGTCTCAGCTCCTCAGGTTGCAGCCTTGAGGATGCCCTGCTCATTGCAGCCATGACCTGTGGCCTGAGCTTTGCCACCAGAACAATGGGTACCATTCCTCGGAGCTGCTGCTGCTGAGCCTGTGAGGCCTCAGCTGTCCACAAGGCATCTCTGAAAGTCTGCTTCAGTGCTAGGGCTGGCTGGGGGATGAGATTGGGGATGGCCAGGGGTGGAAAGACCCCATTTTCAGGGGCAAAATCCATTTCAGAGGTCAGTACCACATCTTCATCTTCCTCTTCCTCCTCCCCTTCACTCCAAGAGTGCCTCTGGTGCCTCATTCCCTGAAGGTGGACTGTGCTTTTGTTTCTACTGAACTGCATGGAGTAGGAAGCTGAGGCCACTGGGGAGGGAAAGGCCAGCCTTCTGAGAGGCTGTTGGCCGGAGTTAAGCAGTGGGAAATCCCTCACGCTCAGCTGCTGGTACTCTGGGCCAAAGGCCAGGCCAGGGTCATATCCAGTAGGGTTCTCCTGCCACGTGCCAGCCAAGAGCGGCTCAGCTTTGTCAAAGTAGTCCATAGTAGTGTTGTCAGGGAAGCGGGTATATGTGTCCTGGCTGGTGCCTGGCTGGCTGGTGGGGTCTCTCTCAAAGGCCTCACCATGCTCCTCCCAGTGGGGATGGGCATGCACTACTCTCATGTGCTCCCTGAGCAGACTCTCACTAGGCGCTGGGAAGCCACAGTAGATACACAGACTGAGACTTGAGGAGGCTCCATAGGACGGATAGTTGAGGTTGCCAGCACTGACGACTGGGCTGCCAGCCCTGCTGCCACCCCCAAAATGTTCCTTGGCTGGTTGGCTGGGCAGTGGCTCACGCACATGCAGTTTGGCATGTTGCACAAAAGCCCTAGAGGAATTGGTGCCAAAGACACACTTTGGGCACTGTAGCCGTGCCTTGCGGCCCTCATCACCTGGAAATCGCTTCAGCTTCTGAATCTCCTCGATGATCTTCTCCCGGGAAGCCTGGTGCAGCTGCCAGTGCTGCTCTAGGGCAACAGGCTCTGCGAAAGCCCAGCCACATTCACTGCAGGCCAGAGGAGCCAGGTCAGCTGGAGGCTCCTGGCCTGGTGCTCGGCGGTGTTGGCTCATGTGTTCTAGAAGGTGCTCTTTGTGCTTGAAGTAGATGCTGCATTCAATGCATGGAAACACTGCTGGCTCTTCTTCCTCCTCATCATGGCTGGCCTCTCCATCAGCTACCTCCTGCAATAGTTCACACAGGTATGGCCCTGTCTGGACTGTGGACAACACTGGCTGCAGACGTTCCACAGATGCCTCAGAGTTCACTGTCCAGGTCTGTGTGGCCACTTCCAACGCCGATGTGTGTAAGCCCCACTTGGAAGGCTGGGCAAGCCCCTCAAGGTCCTCTATGTTCTCTTTGGTACCCACCACCTCCATGTCCAATGTTTTAGGACTGTTGTTCACTGGCACAATTACCCTCCTGAAGGAAGTGATGGTTGGAGGCTGGGGAGATAGGTTCAGGTGCAGCCCTGCATCTCTCAGGAGCCCCTGCTCATCTGTATCTCCAAGCCAGTCAAACTTCCGGGGGCTTGGAGGATATTTCTCCAAGAACTTCAGTTCACCCTGGTGGGTGAACCTTCTAGAACCCTTGACCTTGATATGGGGTTTCACAGTTCTCACAATAACTGAGTTCTCAAATCTCTGCTCAGACAGGATGCCCTCCCCAGCTTCCTGGGCCATAGGATGCTCCCAGGGCCCCTGGATATGAGGGGACCCAGGGAAAGGGCCCAGGAGATGGGGTGATGGGGAGCCCGGCCGAAAGTCCAGGCTGTCTCCATCCCAGTAGCTGCAAGGAAGTGCCAATGGGGACAAGTTAGCTGTGAGCCTTGGTTTCCCTCCCTAGGGTAGTAGTGGTAGGGAGTCCTCCCAGGCTGGCTGGAGCAGTGCCTGGAGATCCAATGTAAAGTGACTGTGGAAAGGCTGGGAATATGGGAGTGAAGGTGGGGAAGTTCAAGTGGACCTTTCCAGAAGTGATGGGTCAAAAGCCAGGTTCAACTCTCAGGGTGCACCTGTCCATATAGCCCAACCTGTTGTATCATGGGGGAAAAGTGCAGAGACTGCAGGTTGCAGGTGGAGCCTCACAGGAGCATCCCCAAGTCTGGTGGTGTAGTCAACTCTCACCTTTCCCCAGGGAGGATCCAAGGCTCTGACCTGGGCTCCAGGATGCTTCTGTCTTGGTCTTCCCCAAACTGTGGCAATTTAGTTAACTTAGTTACAACTCTACCCCAAATTTCGTGATGTCAACTTTGTGGCAGAACAGCTCAAAGGATAGAACTCCTCCCCTCTTGGAGGAACAGAGTCAAAAGTGACTGATGACTCCAGTGACCCTGACCTTCATGGGTGAGAGATGAATGGAGCTGATGTGTCAGGGCAGATGAGGCAAGTTCTCTGGGTCTCAGTTTTCCAGTCCGAAAAATGGCAGCTTGCAGTTTGTCTTCCTGATACAATGTCTCAGGAGCTTTCTGACAGCTGTCACCAGTGAAAACCACCACACATGGTAAGTACTTATTAAGTAGGGGCTGTAACTCCACAGAACATAGGGTAAAGAGAGGCAAAACTCAGTGCTCAGGAAATCGGGAAACATTTTATTTCACCTGATGCCTGGTAAACCCGTGGTATTTTTTTGTTTGTTTGTTTTTTGAGACAGGGCTTCCATGTAGCCTCAGATGGCCTAGAACTTGCTATGTAGACCAGGCTGGCCACAACCTCATAGAGATCCACCTGCGTCTTTCTCCCAAGTGCTAGGATTATTAAAAGCATGTGTCATCATGCTTGGTATGATGGGACTTCTTAATAAGAGCATTCCTGATCAGTTTTCTCTTCATTTCCCACCCCCCCACCAAATGTTAGGAATTGAACCTAGGGCCTTATACTCTACCACTGAGCTATATCCCTAGCCCCCTTCCCCTTTTGAGACAGGGTCTTGATAAACTATTCAGGCTAGCCTTGAACTCACTCTGTAGCCCAGGCAGTCCTTGAACTCAGATCCTTCTCCTTCAACCTCTGAGTAGCTGGAGATTATAGGCCTTCACCACCAGAAATGGCTATTTATTTTTATTTGAGACAGAGTCCCATTATGTAGTCGAGGCTGGTGTTGAAGATCCTCCTGCCTCAACCTCCCAGATCCTGGGATTATAGGTGTGTGCTATTGTGGCCAGCATCTCCCTTCATTTTTATTTTCTTTCTTTCTTTTCTTTCCTTCTTTCTTTCTTTCTCTTTCTTTCTTTCTTTTTCTTTCTCTCTATTTTCTCTCTCTCTTTCTCTCTCTCCCTCCCTCCCTCCTTCCCTCCCTCTCTCTCTTTCTTACTAGCCTTGAACTCACTATGTAGGACCTTGGACTCCTGATCCTCCTGCATCTACCAGGTAAGTGCTGGAATTACAGACTTGTACTGCTATGCCTGCCCTCTTTCATTTTAAGAGCATGCCTTCAAAAGGGGTAGGGGGATTGATCACCCCCATGGAACAGGCGAGGAAATGGGTAGCACAGAGAGGCAGGCAGGGGCCATAGTGTCACCTCTCTAAGCTCCGTTGGTTCTATGCAAGATTTACAGGCCCATCCTCTGAGGGATGTGCAATCAGTGGGCTGAACATATGCCGAGAGCTCAGAACATAACAGTTGTTATTCACTTCTAGACTTATTAATAATCCTGAGACTATCACAACTATATATTAGCACTCACCATATATTAGCTGTTTAATAAGAGTAGCAGGGCTAGGGGTATGTAACTCAGTGGTAGAGCACTTACACAGTTTGTAAGGCCCGAGTTTCATCACTAGTACCACAAAACATATAAACAAAAAAAGAATCAGAAGCTGAGTGTGATGGTAAACGCCTACATTCCCAGCACTCGGGAGACAGGCAGATCTCTGTAAGTTGAAGGCCAGTCTGATCAATATTATATAGCCAGTTCCAGGCCATCCAGAGCTACATAGTGGGACCCTGTCTCAAGAACAGAAAAGGAAAGAAAAGAAATAAGAGAAAAAAAATAAGAGTAGTGGCCATTAACACTGAGGTTGATACTTGTTGATTCCCCAATGCTTCTTGGGATTCCAAGGCAAATTTGTGATACTCATCTTGTGGCGGACAAGTTTACATTTTCCAGATGAGGAAACTGAGGCTCAGAGAATCCTAGTATCACTCTAAGGGTCACTTGACCGCCTGGACACAAAAGGTCCAACTTGCAGGCTCCTCCCCTTATGGCCTGGCTCCTGGCAGGGATAATGAGAGTTGACCTTCTGTGTTGCTCCCAGACCCCACCTCCAGCCCCAGCACATACCCAGGGGCTTACCTACTGGGAGCTACCTCCTCCTGCCTGGCCTCCTGATTCCCTCCTGTCCCCTCCTTATTCCCCAGGGGCTTCTATGGGTCCTGGACACTCCTGCTCACCCCCCTGCCCTCCCTGAGGTCAGGGCCAGCATGGCACTCACCAGCTGCTGATCCGATGGGTGGCGGAGGTGGCACGGGGGAGGGCTTCGCTGAGGCCAGGATGGGGTTGCCCATCTGCAACAGAGAGGGGAGACCCTGAGGGGCTGGGGTCCCCCTGGCCGGGGCCCTCCACACCCCAGTTCCAGGAGTCTTGTGGGGCACCTTGGAAGAGCCCTGTGGGCTCCCTACCCTCTTCCTCAGAGGCTTTTGGCCTCTGTATTCCTGTGCCCTGAAAGAGGGTTCTCTGAAGGAGTCCCCTTAGGTTTCCTGGGGGACCTCTGGAGCTTGCTGCCTTCCAGCCTCCCCCACTTCCAGCAGCCAGGGTAGTTTCTTTAAAGTCACACCCTGGGAAAAACTCATGTGGCATGTGGCTTCTTATTCTAGCTACAGAAAAAAAGCTAGTTTCCCACCTGTCATGGCAATGGCACACCATGAGATGGGGGCTTTACTAGTCTCTCCACCTCACTTGCCTCTCTTGGCCCCTCCCTGCCTACTGGTTGCATGGCTCTTCTGCAAAACTTGCCTAATGCTCTCTTGCCTCAGGACCTTTGCACTTGGTATCTGCTCTACCAGAGTGCACCCTTCTCTGACCACCTACTCAAATGAGCCCCTATGGCTGTCTGACTCCGTTTTTACTTGATTTATTTATTTAGGTTTCTATTTGGTTGGTTTGATATTTTTATGAGGACAGGATCTCCCGTAGCTCAGGCTGGCCTCAAAACTCACAATCCTCCTGCATCTGCCTCCTGAGTGTTGGGATGACAGACATGAGCACCTGGTTTTGTTTTTTGAGACAGAATCTTGCAATCTAGCCCCATTTAGCCTGGAACTCATTTGTAGTGCAAGCAGACCTTATACTCTTGATCCTCCTGCCTCTGCCTCCTGAGTGCTGGATTACAGGCCTGTGCCACAATGCCTGGCACCTGTTTCATTTCTTTCTTAGCTCTCCCAGAAACTGCCAGTTTCCTTTTGTGGATGGCTGCTTGTGAGAGTTAGGACATTGCAGCCTTATCCATGGCAACATTCCAGTGCCTGGCATGCAAGTGCTTAACAAACAGATACCAGATGAGTGGGGAGCCTGGTCATCCTGAGCCATGCGGGACCCGTGCCTGTCTTCTGGACCCCTTTCCAGATCTAAATCCTAGAATGGAATTCCTTTTTGGGAATTCCCACCACCCCCAACAACACAGAGCCAACTCTCCATTATCAGCCTGTAGAGCCAACACCTGGAACAACCACAGGAATCCTGGCCTGCGCCTCTCTACCCACCACGCTTGTCTGACATAGGCAAGCATGCCAAGCAGAGAGAATGCCAATTGCCTGGGCCAAGGTTAATACACTAGGGGAACTTGTGGCCTGGCCAGGGCCCGACAGATGCAATTGCTGGATCAGCCTCAATTTGAGGACGGTCCAGAAAGTGTGAGGACTAGCAAAGACTCTTCCAATCCTCCACTGTCCAATTTGCACTGGGAATTGAAAAGATCAAGGAATGAAAATAGAAGATGGTGGTCAGGAAGGTGTGATCAATCTAGTGAGCCTGAGAAAGGGGCTGTAACAATGGCATTGCCTCTGAAAGTTGGGGTACAGGTACAGAAATTTGCATATTCTAGAGCAGAGTGATTTTATTTTTTGGTCCTTTTGAGACAGGGTCTCCCTGTAGCCCCAGCCGGCCTGGAACTCACTATGTAGACCAGGCCGGCCTTGAACTCACAGAGATCTGCTTGTCTCTGCCTCCCAAGAGCTGGAATTAAAGGCATGGGCCACCACACCCAGCTAAGCAGAGTGATTTTAATCTTGACATGGGCAGGATTTTTCTCTGGGCTGAGGTGATCCTATGCTCAACAGCATTCTTGGCCTCCACTCATCCACAAGATGCCAGTACCTCCATATTCTGTAAACCAAAAATGTTTCCACACATTCCCAAAGTATCCCCTGG
The DNA here is from genome assembly GCF_000622305.1 of Nannospalax galili. Classification (NCBI taxonomy): domain Eukaryota; kingdom Metazoa; phylum Chordata; class Mammalia; order Rodentia; family Spalacidae; genus Nannospalax; species Nannospalax galili. The sequence continues at coordinate 342,201 of NW_008335359.1, forward strand.
GGAACCTGATCATCCCCATTTGAGAACCACTGAGGTAGAGGTACAGGGAGCAGGGCTATGCTTAGATGAGTGGGCTGGAGTGCTAGAGATGATTGCAAGAGCTGGGAAAAACGTAACTTGAGAAATAGGGTCTTTCCTGGATACCTGATTCACAGATGTGAGCTTTTTAGGAGAGGGTGAGTACTTTATAGATAACCAGCCCTGGCACAGCCTAGAGATATGGGTCTGAGGGTCCCAGGCGTCCTGCTTCTGAGATTCTCAGTGTCCCAGATTTGATGACTGCACAATGCCTGGATGTCTAAGAATTTCATGAGCCTGGGGGCCACACTGGCCTCTTTATCTGATCAACTCCAATGAGGCTCCTATATTTAGTGGCAGCAACTTTGGAGGAAGGAGGCCAAGCAAAGCCTGTGTCTCAGACACCTTGGAGATTGGGGTTTTACTCAGAAGCCTCCACACCAGAGGGGATCCAGAAGTCTGTGGGTCATGTGGTGCCTGGGATGAAATCCTTAGGCAGTGGCCATGCCAGAGGCCCTCAGTGGTTCCTGCCATGTCCCCCTGAGACAGCTTACAAACGATAGAAAAGGGTATCCATGAGCCACTTAAACCCCAAGCCAGGCAGTTTGCAGCTTAGTAGAGTGGCCAAGAATCCACATGCTGACACCAGACAGCTCCAAGGTCAAAGTCGAGCAGTGTGACTTGAAGGTTTCTTTCCAGGCTTCAAGCTCGGTTTTCTCTTCAGTACAATGGGAGCAGCCATGGACCCAGGCCCTATGGGCCAGTGATGGAAGCCAATAAGATCACAGAAAAAGTTCTATCCAGAAATACAACAACAGAGGAGAAGGAGTGGGTGTCCTGGGGTGTCAGGGCTAGCTTGGCGATGTCCCAGGGTGGAAGATGGAGGCTGGACTTTGAGCTTCAGGCTTGCTCGCTTCATACTCTAATTTCCTCCCCAGTCTTGAGCTCCATGTATCCAGAAATGATGCATCCTTTGTCCTAGGCTCCTCTGTCCCCCAAACAATGAAAGGCATGCACCAGACTCTTCATTGATCTGTGTGGAACATCTAAGCCCCCAAGACTTTGCTGTACCTGGGAGGCCTACCTCAGAGGTGTATGTGCTAGGGCTGCAATGGGACTGGAGGCAGGGTCCCACCAATAGGAAGACAGTGAGTAGTGGGTATATCCTCATCCAGGCAGAGGAGTTTGGAGGTGGCCACTCCTAGGAGTCCTTGGGGGGTTCTGAGGGCTGCACAGAAATGAGGGAGGGCCCAGGCTTCAGGATGGAATAGCAGCCCCACAGGCTGTTCCTATTTATAGATATCACAAGACTCTCAGGGCAAGAGCCTGGTCTGCAAAGGATGGGGGGCGGGGTCAAGCAGGCTGAGAAGACAGGCCAGGCCTTCCTCCAACCTCCTAGCCATGATCCTATTTCAGTGTAGCCACCCCCACTTGTGCTCCCATTTGCTCAGGGAAACCATGAAGGGTGGGCTTGGCCCCCCTTAGTGGCCACTTCCTCCTTCCTAGGTTGTATGAATTGATGGGAGACAGGAAAGACACACACCTACCTACCTTCCTCCTATCTCCAAACCTGGGTCATCTGCCACATGGAGAAGAAATGCCCAGTCCCTTAGAACTTAAGAGTCCCTTGAATTCCCACAAAGTTAAGACTCCAACCCCACCCTGACTAGTTGGGTGGCCTATGATAAGATATTGCTACCTTTTAGGCTTTGAGAAGGGGATTACTAAGGGATAACCCTTTGCACTCAAGAGTGTCACACATCATCCCACTGCTGTCTCAATCGGTATGTGCCATCAGTCATCTCCAAGCCTTTACAAGGGTGGGGGCTCCAGATCTGGATACTTCCTTCCTCTTTGTCGCTTACTGCTCCTCATCCCATTTCTAGGTGTATGTTGATCACCCTTGGCCCAAATGATGGGGTTCCCTGACAGCAGGGCTGGCATGTGCTCTGTCCCCTCTGTGTTTGGCACTATGAAGACGGGTCCATAAATATCTAAGCATCACAAAAAGTGCTGCTGGGAAGTGGCAGGCCAAGGAGCTCCAAAAACATATCGAGAAGGTTAAGACTAAGGGAGCGGGGGGTGTGGCTCAGTGGCAGAGAACTTAACTAACGTGCAAAACTGTGGGCTCCAAACTCAGTCATGCAAAACCCCAAAACAACAATAAAAACAAGAAAGAGAAAAAAAAAAAGAGGAGAGAGAAGAAAGAAAAGTTAACTTAAAAACTAAAAGAGCCGGGCATGGTGGCACATGCCTATAATCCCAGCACTCAGGAGGCAGAGGCAGGTGAATCTCCATGAGTTCAAGGCCAGCCTGGTATACATAGTAAGTTCTAGGTCAGCCCCACCACAGGGAGACCCTGTCTCAAAAAGACCCCCCCAAAAAAACTAAAAGAGAAGAGGCCTTGGAGTATATAGCTTAGCTGTAGAGCACTTGCCTAACATGAGCAAAGTCAAAAACAAAACAAGAGAGAGAGAGAGAGAGAGAGAGAGAGAGAGAGAGGAAGA